>NC_142026.1:28181288-28498788 GCF_982192425.1 Myodes glareolus | reverse complement strand
TACTAAGGCTAGGTATGGTGTGACACACATGTAACCTAGCATGTGGGAAGCTGAGGCAGGAGGATTGCCATGATTGTGAGGTCAACCTGTGCTACATAGTGAGTTCGATAGCCTTGACCACATAGTGAGGGTCGATATCACGTAACAAAAACAGTCAAAAGGGAGCTGGAGAAATGGCTCAGTGGTTAAGAGCACTGACTGCTCTTCAAGAGGACCCGGGTACAATTCCTAGCACCCACATGGCAGCTCACAACTGTCTGAAAATCCAGTTCCAGGGGATCTGACACCTTCACACCAATGAACATAAAATAAAGATAAATAAATCATAAAAAAATTTTAAAAAGTCAAAAAGATACCTTTTAAGAGCATTTAGGTAGCAGGCTCCTCTTAACCTGGCAACGGCTTCCCCTGCATGAAGCCCCATAGCATCCCAGAAGAGAGACATGATGAATCAGTCATTGCTGGGCTTGCTTTTCCAAAACAGAATGGGGAGTGTCTGTCCACACATTTTAGTTGCTATCTTTTTATCTGCCAAGTACATTTCGTGCATTTAGGATATTACTAGCTGCAAGTTCTTTCACTAATGGCAATAAGACACCTGAGCCGGGGTTCAGATGAAGACAGAAAAGGTTTGGGACAGTACCTTCATTCTTGATGCCAAACTCACGATGGTAAGATGTTTCAGCTTGTTCTGCTGAGCTGCGCTCAGTTCTGGCAGGCTCTCCTTGTTGGCTGCTCGGTCCCACCCACCACAAGAATCAAGACACAAAATAAAATTAGGATTTATTTTTATGATAAGCTCATCAACTCCCCCACCACATCCACTACTAGAACACTGTCAAGACTGTGCACTTACACTCTCCATCAGCAGCCCCTACCTTCTCTGGAAGACCATGTGCTTCCAGAAAGCAAAGAGAGGAATTTAGTATGAAAGCCAGACATGAACAAACAAAATGACATGACCAACTATCTTAATGGAATAGTGTTGGTGCCCCTTGTGAAACTCAATGAAGTTCAACAAACCTTCATCGAGCATTTATGCGCAATGCACATGTCTTACAAGGAGAATCAGAGAGTCGAGGATGAATAAAACTCTGGGCTTTGTTGGGAGCTGAACCACACAACTCAAGAAGCACCAACTATGTGGAGTACACAATTCAATAATCCTGGATGTGTCCTCAGGTTTGTTTTGTTTTGTTTTATTGTTGACTTTTTGAGGGAAAAGGGGTTGAGACAGGATTTTAGGTAACATAGGCTGACCTGACACGCATTATGTAGTGAAGGAGGACCTTGATTTCCTAATCCACCTGTTTTTGCCTCTGCCTCTCAAGTGCTGGGATTACAGGTGTAAGTCACTGGTGTGGGAGAATTATCTGTATTCTGTCAATCATGTATTTTAATAAAACGCTAATTGGCCAGGCAGGAAGTATAGGTGGGTCAACCAGATAGGAAGTATAGGCGGGGCGATGAGAACAGGAGAAGGCTAGGAAGGAGGAAGTCCCTCTGCCATTCCTGCACAGACCACCAAAGAGGCAGGATGTAACCTGCCCAGCTGAGAAAGGTACTGAGCCGTGTGGCTAACGTAGATAAGGATAATGGGGTAACATAAGTTATAAGAGCTAATAAGTAGCCTGATCTAATGGGCCAATCAGCTTTATAACTTATAGAGATCTCTGTGTGATTGATTTTCTCTGGGACTTGCTGACTGTGGGGTACCGGGTGGGAACAGATACCCCAACAAGCCGGTCCTCATGCTACAAGTCACCATGTCCAGCCTGTCTTACAACTGATGTTGCAATAGCTACAAATCCAAAGGTAAAACTACCAGAAGAGATAGTTATGAGGATGAAGAAGACAAAAGAAGAGAATAAAGGAAGAAAAGAAGAAAAAAAGGGGACAGAGAAAGAGAGAACAATCTCATTTGGAAAGTGCAAAACCACAAAAATGAAGTTTTCATGGAAGAAGAGTTTGAGATGAACCTTGAGGGGTGAGCACAATTTTAGTAATTACATCAATGGTCACAGTAGCAGCTACACATGACAGAGCACACAGCTAGATCCATTTACACATGTACACATGCAGCTCACCCTCACAACACTTCAGGAGAGAAGACTTCAAATGTCCTCAACCTCCTTGACCATAATTCTGGAGTCCAAAACACTAAATTATGTTTTGTCTGATTTTTGGTTTTTTGAGACAGGGTTTCTCCATGTAGTCCTGGCTATCCTGTAACTCACTCTGTAGACCAGGCTAGACTAGACTCAGAGATCACCTGCCTCTGCCTCCCAAAGTGATGGGATTAAAGGAGTGTACCACTACCATCTGGCTGGATTTTTTTTCTTAAGCATAATGTTGAAAGACATCAAACAACAATTCCTCCCTTAAATCTATATTAGTTTTTTATCCTATTTGTGACTATTCATCTGTTTTGTTGCCCACATCCCATAAGATTACAGAAAAAGGCACATATATCACATTACCTTTCTTCTGGTTTTCAAGACAGGGTTTCTCTGTGTAACAGCCCTGGCTGTCCTGGAATTCACTTTTTAAACCAGGCTGGCCTCGGACCCACTGAGACCATCCTGTCTCTGCCTCCCAAGCGCTGGGATTAAAGGCGTGCAACACCACCACCTGGCCCACACTACTTTTCTTTAAAAATATTTTTATTATTTTTAATTACGTGAGTATGTCTATATGTGGGTATCTGCATATGTGGACAGGTGCCTTTAGAGCCAGAAGCACTAGACTCCTAGAACTGGAGTTATAAGGAGCTGGGCTGCCTGATGTGGGTGCTGAGAACTAACCTCCAGTCCTCTGCAGAAGCAACACGTGCTCTACTACTACCTCTCCAGCCCCACGTTACCTTTTTAAGTTCGCCAAATTCTAAATCCTGAAAATATTTAGCCTAAAGACTTGTAAAAGTACTGGGAGGCAGAGACAGGAGGATCTCTGTGAGGCCAGCCTGGTCTACAGAGCAAGTGCCAGGATAGCCAGGGCTACACAAAGAAACTCTGTCTCAAAAAATAAAACAAAACAAAACAAACAAGACTTATATAATTACTCTCATTGTACAGACATGGAAACTGAGGCACACACGTGATCATTTAATTTGCTAAAAGACACAACTAGTAGAAGTGGATCTAGAATCTAATGCAGGTGGTTCCAGAATCTGGGCAATGCTGCCTCCTTAGACAGTGACAAAATATACTCCACAGAACAAAGAGCAGGTCAGAGAAATGTCATGTACCAGAAGTGGCAAACAGTTCAATCTGACAGCAACACAGAATAAGTAGAAGTGGCCAGTGAGAGAGGAGGAATACCAAGGAAACAGGAGCGGGAGTCTTGGGCCCCAGAATACTTTTATACTATCAAAAGAAGAGACGGAAGGAAGAGAGGAGATGAAAGGAAAATGAAACTAGGAAAGCCAAAAAGACGTACTTAGAAATAAAGGTAATATTTAAACCTGCAAGCACCTCACTCCTGACTAATGTTTCTTAATATTTTATTTACTATTACTGTGTGTGTGAGTGTGAGAACAGTCGTGCTACAGTGTGCAAGTGGAGGTCAGAGAGCAACTTTCCAGAGCAGTTCTTTCCTTTTACTAGGGCTTCAGGAACTGAACAGAAGTTGTCGGCCTTGAACAGCAAGTGCTGTCACCTACTGAGCCGTCTTAAGGTCCCGCACCCTCAACACTGAGAGGGAAAACACACACAAGGTCCTGCACCCTCCACACTGACAGGGGAAACACACACAAGGTCCCGCACCCTCAACACTGAGAGGGAAAACACACACAAGGTCCTGCACCCTCCACACTGACAGGGAAAACACACACAAGATCCCGCACCCTCCACACTGACAGGGGAAACACACATAAGGTCCCGCACCCTCAACACTGAGAGGGAAAACACACACAAGATCCCGCACCCTCAACACTGACAGGGGAAACACACACAAGATCCCGCACCCTCAACACTGACAGGGAAAACACACACAAGGTCCCGCACCCTCAACACTGACAGGGGAATAACACACAAGGTCCCGCACCCTCAACACTGAGAGGGGAAACACACACAAGGTCCCGCACCCTCAACACTGACAGGGGAAACACACACAAGATCCCGCACCCTCAACACTGACAGGGAAAACACACACAAGGTCCTGCACCCTCAACACTGACAGGGGAAACACACACAAGGTCCCGCACCCTCAACACTGACAGGGAAAACACACACAAGGTCCCGCACCCTCAACACTGAGAGGGAAAACACACACAAGATCCCGCACCCTCAACACTGACAGGGGAAACACACATAAGATCCCGCACCCTCAACACTGACAGGGAAAACACACACAAGGTCCTGCACCCTCAACACTGACAGGGGAATAACACACAAGGTCCCGCACCCTCAACACTGACAGGGAAAACACACACAAGGTCCTGCACCCTCAACACTGACAGGGGAAACACACACAAGGTCCCACACCCTCAACACTGCGAGGGAAAACACACACAAGGTCCTGCACCCTCAACACTGACAGGGGAAACACACACAAGGTCCCGCACCCTCAACACTGAGAGGGAAACACACACAAGGTCCTGCACCCTCAACACTGAGAGGGAAACACACACAAGGTCCTGCACCCTCAACACTGAGAGGGAAACACACACAAGGTCCTGCACCCTCAACACTGAGAGGGAAACACACACAAGGTCCCGCACCCTCAACACTGAGAGGGAAACACACACAAGGTCCCGCACCCTCAACACTGACAGGGGAAACACACATAAGGTCCCGCACCCTCAACACTGACAGGGGAAACACACACAAGATCCCGCACCCTCCACACTGACAGGGGAAACACACATAAGGTCCCGCACCCTCAACACTGACGGGAAACACACACAAGGTCCCGCACCCTCAACACTGAGAGGGGAAACACACACAAGATCCCGCACCCTCAACACTGACAGGGGAAACACACATAAGATCCCGCACCCTCAACACTGACAAGGGAAACACACACAAGGTCCCGTACCTAACCAAGAAGCTATTTGTAATTGGTACCTGCTGGGGAAGGGAAAATGAGTTTTCTCCAGCGGAGTGTCACCGAGTATATCAGCTGTACTCCAGGGTAGGCCCCATACCCAGGAGTCGTGAGACAACACAGAACGGACTCCATGGGTGTATTTTTTTCAGAGTTTTTTTGCTTTGTTTTTGTTTGTTTTATTATTTTGTCTTATTGTTTTTACTTTGGTCTCTATTTTTTCTTTTTGAGAAAGAGAGAAAGCATGAAGTTGGTTGGGTAGGGAGGTGGAGAGGATCTGGGAGGAGTTGGAGGGGAAAGAATACGATAAAAATATATTGTATGAAAAAAATTAGCAAAAACACATAAGTGAATTAAAATAAAAACATTCAAATGAGCTAGGAATGCAGTGGTATAGTGGTTTATTATGAAATAGTAAAAATGAATGTAGACATGATGGCACATATCTGTAAGATGAGAAATTGGGAGGTTGAGGCAGGAGGAGCCAGAGTTTGAAGTCAGTCTGAGCAGCATAGTAAGATTCTCACTTAAAAAAATAAATAAATATCTTCTAACTATGTATTGAACAAAGACCTGTGAAAGGCAAGGTATGAGACTGCACACACAATCTAATTACACCTATATAACACCAAACAAGCACAAAGGAGAAAAAAAACACCTAGCATCATAATGCTAATAGTAACTTCATGGTCTATGATGTTTTCTTATTTTCCAAATTTTCTTCAATATAGTAATCTTATTTTGGTAACATTCAAATTGGGTATGGTGGTTCATTCTTATAATCTCAGCACTCAAGAGAATGAAGCAGGTAAGTTTTGAGTTCAAGACCAGCCTACGCTACACATAACCCTATCTCAACAAGACAAAGAAAGCAAAACAAGAATTTTTTCTTAAAAAAATGTGTGTATGCGTGTATGTGTGTGTCTGCACATACCACAGCGTGCACTGCAGAGGTCAGAGACAACCTGCAGGGGTCAGTTCTCTCCTTCCACCATGTGGGTCCAGGAATTGAACCCAAGCCATCAGTCAGGCTTCCTATCTGCCTCTAGCTGCTGAGCTATCTCACCAGTACCCCTCAAAATTTTTTTTTGATAACATTTAAAATACTGAACTGCCAGGAGTGATGAAGTGTGCCTTTAGTTCCAGCACTCAGGAGACAGAGGGTGGTATATCTCTGAGTTCAAGGCCAACCTGCTCTGTATGAGTTCCATGCCACCAGCCAGAGCTACATAGTAAGACCCTGTCTCAAAAAACCACTGGATTATTTTGCTAGCTGAGTGAACTGTAAACACTAGTGCTCAAGACACTGATCTGGGAGATATACAGGCCTCTGTTCACGGGTGCACACACACAAAATCCCCATTTAACACCCAGGACATTAAAGGTTACCAGGAAAATGCTTTTGTGAAGTTACCTTCAGAGCACAGAAGATGGAGATACGGTCAAATCAATAATTAGACTTGCTTACCCTGCCCACACCCACACATTAGAACTCTACCACCCTACAAACAGCTGACAGGTACCACAGGCTTCAGATCTTCTGCAGGGTCTTAGCCAACTCACCTATGTAATCTGGGTACGTTCCATAGGCAAACAGGTTCAGCAACTGCAAGTACGCAGCATTAGCTCCTTCTGCAAGCTGAGAAAGGAAAAGTTTATCACAAAACAAATTTCTACTAATCGCTACAATAGGCTTTTTTTTTGGTTTTGGTTTTGGTTTGTTTTGGTTTTGGTTTTTCGAGACAGTGTTTCTCTGTGCAACAGCACTGGCTGTCCTGGAACTAGCTCCTGTAGACCAGGCTAGCCTCAAACTCACAGAAATCCACCTGTCTCTGTCTCCTGAGTGCTGGGATTAAAGGCATGTGCCACCACAGCCCAGTTTCACTACAATATTCTATAGAGGACATGTGACCAAACGTCAAAAATGTCATGGTCATTTCTTCCGTACTATTTTTTTAGGTATTTCCTCAGGTCCTTTCCACTTCTGATTCTTGGAGAAAACTAAACAACACTATTTAAGTCCAAAAGTGAACCTTCTTCCTTCCTCGGGAAAACATTTTGCACAATACATAAGACGTTCAAGTAGTTTCTTCCTCTCTTTCTCTGCCCCTTTGCCAGACACACCACCACAAAGCTGTATGCACTAGAAGCATCAAGTCTTCTTGGGCTCTCCCCTGACTTAAAACAAATACCGAAGGCTGGGAGTCTCGCCTAACATGCACACAGAGCTGGGTCCAATCCACACTACATAAAGGGGGTGTGGTGGTGCATGCCTGTAACTCCTCAGGGGGTACAGCAGGATCAGGAGCTCACATCACTCTCAGTTACCTACTGAGTTCAAAGTCAGCCTGAACAACCTGTGAATGAGAGCGTGTCTCAAGAGTATGGTGATCCTGTCTACATACCAACTGGGTATTTTATTGTTGCTGTACATGATATGTGTATGACATGTATGTGTGGTTATGTATGCAGTGCACATGTGTATGATCACAGAACAACTTTGTGGAGTTAATTTTCTCCTCCCACCTTTATGAAGGTTCTCAAAGATCAAACTCAGATCATCAGGCTTAAATGCCGCCACCTTTACCCACTGAGCCATCTTGCCAGTCCCCAATTTAGTATGGTGGCACCCACTAGAACAAACTGCATGACTAGTTCCAAGTTCCAGCACTAAATATGAACTGTGAACCCTGGTCATACTAGAATAGTGTAAGGTGTGACAGAAAGGCTATACTGGAACAGAGTTATCATCCTGAGCCAAATAAAAATGTTCATTAATTTATTTCACTTATGCCACGGGATGACAAAATGACATCCATGGGGAAAAAAATGTGAAGAGCTGCAATGCAGCTCAGGCTTATAATCCCTCACACTTGTAAAGCTAAAGGAAGAGATGACGAGCTCAAGGTCAGGCTGAGCTACAGGCTTGGGGGCCTCAGCAAGACCCTGGCTCAAAATAAAAGTAAAAGGAAGACTTGCACATAGTTCAATGGCTGAGCACCTGTTCAGCATGCAGAACACTGTATGTTCAATCCTCAATGACACACACACTCACCATCTCTTCCAACTTACCAAACCCCACAAAGCAAAACAGGGACAACATTATTCTATTTTAGCTATCTAAAAAAGAGTTTCAATAATTGCATCCATAATTTCAGAATGCTGACAAGCAACTAGTTTATTCCTGGCTCAAACAGGAACAACAGAAAGAGTAGGCAGACAAAGGAGATTCGCTAAGCCCCAATAAGCACCAATGTGAGAATGCTAGCATCCTTACATGCCTCAAGGTGCCCTTTGGAGTTACCATGAACATCCTCAAGTCTCAGGACCAGAGCAGAAGAGATTCAGTAAAGAACATTGAATCTAGCACCTACTTTTCATACAATTACAAAGTTAGCTAGATCTTTAATGCAGATACTCCAAAACTTCTCTGACTGGCTAAGTCTGTAAGGTCTTGCCAGCTTGTTTTTCATCCATTTCTTCTTAGCCAGTTCTCAACAGTCATAAAAAAAATTACTTGGCATGTTCATTCAGGAATCTGAAGAAACACATTACAACTAGTCTGCTTTCCTATTGGAAAACAAGCCTAGTCAAGCACAGAGGCACACTCCCGTAATTCCAGCACGTGGTAGATGGAAGCAGGAGGAACAGGATCAAGGCCAGCCTAGGAAACGTGAGAGTCAATCTCAAAAAAACCAAAACTAAACTAAACAAAAAGCCTAACTCTCAAATCTTCCTCAAAAAATTATTGATTGAATCTTTTTGTTTGTTTGTTTGTTTGTTTGTTTTGTAGAGTTTCTCTGAGTAGCTTTGGAGCCTGTCCTGGAACTTGCTCTGTAGACCTGGCTGGTCTAGAAACTCACAGAGATCCACCTGCCTCTGCCTCCCGAGTGCTGGGATTAAACGCATGTGGCATCACTGCCCGGCTTTGATTGAATCTTTACTCAAAGTCTACTACATGTCAGGCTATGTACTCAGCCCAAGGAAGCCACGGTAAGCTTAAACCACTCTGCCCTCACAGACCTTAGAATAAGTATAACAAGCAAGAGTTACATTAAATAAAAACTTACAATTAGGCCAGGCAGTGGTGATGCACACTTTTAATCCCAGCACTCAGGAAGCAGGAGCAGGCAGATTTCTATGAGTTTGAGGTCAGCCTGTCTACAAAGTGAGTTCCAGGACAGCCAAGGCTACACTGAGAAACCCTCTCTTGGAAAAAGAAAAAAACAAAAAACAAACAAATCCTTACAATTAACAAAATAAAGTCAGGCTGGCTGGGAATGTGGCTCAGTGGAAGTATGTACAATGACCAAAACTGACTACAACAATAAAACACTATCTGTGTCTAGATCATTGGGATTGTCTTACTATCTTTCAGACAACGAACAATACAATTTGGTTTTATCCAAGTCTAAGGGAACACTGAATAAAAGAGCTCTAAGACATTATCCTTGATCTCCTCCCCGCCAATTCCAATTAAGAGAGTACCAATGTTAAAATTTGCTGGAGACCTGGAGAATGAGAAGAATATAGCACAGAGAAGACAGAAAGACGGTCTGAAAACTATTGTTACCTCTTGAACATTGGCCAACTCCAGCAGTTCTCCAAACACATAGACTCCAGGAGCCTCCAGCACCTGGCTGATGAGAGTGGTAAGGGCTGAGCCACTGGTACCCTTGGCTAATAAAATAAACTGCTCCAGGAGGTTGCTTGAGGGCTTCTGTTCACCTGCCATTCTCTGGTTTTGAGATCTGTCCAAAAGGAAAACAGGTCAGTCATTCTACCACCTTTTCAAAGTGTGAACTGAGTGCTGGGTCAGACACAAGAGCACTTTAGTTTCACAACTCTCCATAAAACAGCCCCTGAATCTAGATACAATAACCACTTTGTGAGATGGGCAAACTTCACCCTGGAGTTAAAGATATTCTGCCCTCAATTCTGAAGTTGTTCTGAAACACACCATCTAAAAGACACTTTCCTACCTGTTCCATCAGAAGCATCATCTTCTAAGTCCTTAAAGCTGACCAGGACACAGGGGAGTTTGTTTACACGTTTTTTATCTACCTCATTTCTAGGCTCTAGTTAAAAGACAGCGAATACTGTCCATGCACAGAGGCAATTTTTGTGTCATTAGAATCATACATACAGGAGCTGAAGAAATGGCTCAATGGTTAAGAGCACTGGCTGCCCTTCCAGAGGACCAGGTTCAATTCCCAGCACCCACATGGTGGCTCATACCTGTCTGTAACTCAGTTCCATGGAATCTGACACTCTCACACCAATGCACATAAAATTAAATAAATTATTTTTTTAAAAAAAAGAAGAATCCCAAATACAGCCAGGCACATATCAGAAACAAAGAGAAAACAAGAGCCACATTTCATTGAATCAAAAACCCCATTTTTAGAGCTCCACAGTAAATCAATACTTAGCATATCATACAAGGCACTGGGTTGCCCAGCAATGGGGGAAAAAAGTCATTTCAGCATAGGAAGGTGGGAAAAATAATTACAAAATTAAGCAATGATAATTAAGATCTAACCGGGCAGTGATGGCACTTGCCATTAATCCCAGTACTCGGCAGAGGCAGTAGGACCTCTGAGTCTGAGTTCAGCCTATTCTACAAGGGCTAGTTCCAGGACATCAAGGGCTACACAGAGACCTTGTCTCAAAGAAAAAAGGAAGGAAGGAAAGAACGAATGGATGAACAAAGGGGAAAAAAGACAATTCAAATCTAGAAAATACATTGTTTAAGTCAAAAATTGCATTTGGCCTCCTGCTGATATGGACATTTTAACAAACATGACTCCAGAACTTGTACAAAATCTTAATAACAGGATATGAAGGAACAATGCAGATATTGATTTTTAATTAATTTATTTTATCTATGAGAGCATTTTGCCTGCAGGTATGAATACACCATGTTCATCCCTGGTGTCCACAGAAGCCAGAAAAGGGCATCAGGTCCCCAGAGAATGGAGTTACAGATGGTTTGTAAGCCATCATGTGGGTGCTGGGAATCAAACTCGGGTCCTTTGGAAGAGCAGCCAGTACTCTTTTATTGTTTTTTCTAGACAGGGTTTCTCTCTGTAGCCCTGGCTGTCTTGGAACTCCCTTTGTAGACCAGACTGGCCTCAAACTCAGAGACCCATCTCTCTCAGCCTTCCAAGTGTTGGAATTAAAGGTGTAGGCCACCACCACTGCCTAGGCAGCCAGTGCTCTTAACAGCTGAACCATTTCTCCAATTCCCAATCCCAATGTAGATATTGTATTGTCATCGTCAAGATATTTGGTACAGAAGAGTTCATCAATTGTGTATATGCATATATACTGAGTGTGTGGGGGCTCTAAAGGAACCCCACATAAGATTTGTTTTCCAAAAATGACACACACTGAAGAATGTGACAAAATGAAAGAAAAGGGGCATGGGTGTGTGGGTATGAATGAAGAAAAAAAAAAGTCAAAGAAGAGCCCTCTCAGGATATTAGGAAAAGTAAGTATGTTGCTTCATTTAGGGTTACCTAAGAAGATCCTCTCAGAAACAGAAAAGGTGAAGTACTACAAAACAAAGAGTTCTGAGGAAGAAAAAGAAAAGCCGAGGAAGGGAAGAAGAAAAGGAGAAGGGGAGAAGGGAAGGAAGACAGGTGAGGAGAAGAAGACTAAGTTAGAAAATGAGGAACAAAACCTGGTCATTGTCCCCACCCGCCAAGCAGACACAACCGAAAAGATGGGACTCTCAGCCAAGAGACTAAGTGGAAGGAGCAGGGTGGGAAGAGAATTGGGGATGGAGAGAAACTCGGGTGCCTCTGAAAGATCTCAATCTCACGATCAAAGTCTGCGGGGATACCGTGGATGGAATAAAATGGTGACTGACGTTTTTATTCTGAAGTGGGAGGGTCCTCGAGGAGATGGTTAGGGACGGAGTGGAGATGAATTCCCGTCTCGGGAAGGCGCTACTCTGAAGCGCCAAAAAGGGTCAAAGGAAATAGCCTCTATGAGAAGGGGCACATCGAGGGCAGCTACCGCGTGGAAGACGACAGTCGCAAGCTAGAGCGGACGTCAGAATTGGTGGGCTTGCTCCTAGCCAGCAGCACACAGTGAGGACCTCCCGGTGTCCTGCAACGGGGGCGGGGCGGCGTGGCCATCGGCTTTCTTGGGAAAGCCTGCGGGATCGAAGCAGGAGGTCCAGCCAAGACCAGCGGGACCTGCCCTCTTGCCGTCCCCTACCTGTCCGCTCCGACTCTCTGTCCTCTTCGCCGGTGTCTCGGCCTCCCAGAGCCTGCTTGCAGGTTGTCAAGCTTCCATGATCGGCCGGGCGTCCGGCGCTTTTCTGTCTCCGCCGACCCGTCACCGGTGCTGTTCCCCCGGAAGCCTCCCACCGCTGCACTCGAGTTCCGCCTACACAATGTTCCTGCTCGGCTTTAACAACTTCCCACCTAGAGTGAGATTGCGGCTGGAGAGGAGGGTCCGAGACCAGCTGCAGCCCCAGAAGTAGAATAAAAGGCAAGTAAAACACAGGGCCCGAGGAGAGGAATGTGGCCTAGGTAATTGTAGGGCCTATATAGTAGCTGTCATCATCGCTATCCTGGGCCAAAAAGCACCCCTTTGGCTGAAACTTTCTTTACAAGTGAGCCCTCAGGCAACTGCGGCTACCTTGGCATTCTGACACACTATTTATTGAACTATGTTTTTTTTATTATTTGACAGATGTCCATATTTATCTTGCCAGATTCTCATAAAACGATGACTTGTATAAAATACTCTCGTTTTCCGGTAAGGCTAACAGTTGAAGTCAGTAAGTAGCAATGTTGGAATCCAGGCTCACGGAAGCCAAAGACTATGTTCCTAACCTCTATTCTGAAACTGTTTACAAATAAGCAGATGGAAGACTGGAGAGACGGCTCAGCGGTTAAGAGCATTTGCTGCTGCAGAGGGCTAGGTTGGGTTCTCAGAACCCACAGAGCAGCACACACTCACATGGGAGCTTACACCCCCCCAGAGGAAGCCTAGTTCCAGAGAAATCCAATGCTCTCTTCTGGTCTCTGTGGGCATGCACATGGTGCACATTCATACATGCAGGCAAAGATTGCAAGCACATAAATAACCTTAAGTGTCTATTGTGTTCTAGCAGGAATTACAGATCGTTATATGATGACAAAAGCAAAGTTATTGCCCTCACAGAGCTCCAGGCTAGTAAGTGCCGTGAGAAAAGCTGGAAGCACAGAAAATAGATTGGGGAAGAAAAACTAGATTGGGCAGAGGGTATTGATTTGATTTTTTTTTTTTTTTTGGTGTTAAAACATGGAAGAAGTCAGGCATGATGGCACATGACTTTAATTCCAGCAAACAGGAAGCAGAGGCAGGCAGATTTCTCCAGTGCCCCTCCTCCCAATCTTCTTTTTATTTTTACAATGTCCTTCTCTCATATATTTCTATAAAAATTCTATTAGCCATCTACTCAATGTTTCTTAAATTCAATGGAAAAAAGCAGTCTTTAAAAAAAACTTAAAGGGCCGGGCGGTGGTGGCGCACGCCTTTAATCCCAGCACTCGGGAGGCAGAGGCAGGCGGATCTCTGTGAGTTCGAGGCCAGCCTGGTCTACAAGAGTTAGTTCCAGGACAGGCACCAAAAACTACAGAGAAACCCTGTCTCAAAAAATCAAAAAAAAAAAAAACTTAAACTATTCTATTATATTAAATTAATCATTTCTGGCCATAGGCAGTTCTCTAGTTATTGCCCAGCCTGCTGCTCCTTTACAATGTACTTAATAACTTTCTCTTTCTCTTAAAAAAAAATGGAACTGGAGAAACGGTGTAGTAGTTAAGAAATCTCATCACTCTTATAGAATATCCAGGTTCAGTTCCCACCACACACACGGCAGTTTACAACCATCCATAAGCCCAGTTCCAAGGGATCTGACACCCTCTTCAGACATCCAAAGAGACCAAGCATACATATGGTGCACATACATACAAGCAAAACACTCATACACATAAGATAAATATTTTTAGCTGTGAGCCTAGTGTTTAACAGCTGAGCCATCTCTCCAGTCCACACATAAAATATAAGTAAATCTAAAACAATTTTTTAACATCTGTACTGGGGATAGAATGTAGGTGAGTAGTAAAGCTCTTGCCTTAGGCACTGTCAATCCCAACACTGATGCAAGTATGCAAAAGAGATAATTATATTTTGAAAGACATAGTAAGGGAATGAAGACATGCCACATTCTTGGAAAAGATACCTGCAAAGTATATGTCAGAAAAAGAAATCTTTAAGACTACATAAAGAACTACAAATCAGTAGGAAGACAAATGCCTAATTACAAAAAGTGGGCAAAGGCCTTAGCACTTGACAAAAAGCCCATTCAAATAAGCAGAAGAGGTGGTCAGCAGCAGAACACAGGAATGCATATTCTAACTAAAAGCCACATTTAGCCAGAATGGCTAAAATTAAAAAGACTTACGGCAAACACATAGTGTTGAGAATGAACACCAACTAGAACTTTCCTACATAGCAAGCAAAAGCCTCAGTTCTCAATCATTCTGGAAAACTGGCAATACCTACTACCACTGACCACCTGCATATTGTACAAGGTTAACAACTCTTTTCCCTAAAAATCTGTGCAACATGTCCACCAGAGGAAGCACACGGGAATGCTCACTTCAGAATGTAGCCCTGTCAATGATCAAACTCAGATGTCCCTCTGTTTTAGAGGAGATAAACTCTGGGGTTTATACGTACAACTTGCCAACTGAAAAAAAAATGGTACAAACACAAAACTACTGATTAACAAGAACACCAGACATACACTATACACACTGTGTAATCAATCACATTTAAGTGAAATCTACGCACAAAGTCAAATACAGACAAAATATCTAATAGCCATGAAATCAGGAGAACTGATTACCTCCAGACATGGGGATGCAGTACTGATTGGGGAAGGGTATGATAGGTCTAGAAATGATTTGCATCTTGATTTGAGTGGTACTGATGGGTGCGTATATCTTCTCCTCACCGAATGTGCGGCATATCTCAGTAACAAAGGCAACTCAAGATGAAAAAAAAAAATTTAACATGAGGGGAAAATCTCATCCTTAAGTCAGTGGTTCTCAATCTTCCTTCCTAAAGGCTCAGTTCATTAATACAGTTCATGCTGTAATGACCCCCAACCACAAAACTATTTTCATTGATATTTTATAACTGTAATTTTGCTACTGTTATAAAGCATAGTGTAAATATTTTTGAAAACAGAGATTTACCAAAGGGACTGTGACCCACACGCTGAAAACGGCTGCTTTAAATTAAAATGTCACTTCCACCATAAAGTTTTACCAGCTGTTGCACCTCTAAGGCGTTCTCCACCTGATCTTGACCAAACGGCGGAGAGGTAATCCTCTGTGGCATTCTAACATCTTTTCTTTTATGTCATTTATCATTCTATCTTGAATCTCCTTAACTCCCTAAACAGTTATCTATCTTCCAATGACGGTGACATAGTTTTCAATTACTCAGTACCTGAGCTAAAAAAAAAAATACTTGAAAGGGAAAAAAATGGGTGGGTGTTCAAATAGGTATAGTGGGAACAGGAACAGGAAAGAAGGCCTAAGGAAGGACATGGGCATCTTTAAAGAAACAGAGGGCTAGAGGGCTAAAACAACTCTATCTACTTTTTGGAAAAATCATATTAAATGTCAACTTGAATGACAAAAAAAAAGCAAGTCAAAATACCAAGACCTATATAGAATGAGGAAATCACACTATCACACTACAGCCTCTTTCAGGAAATCCAACCAAATAAATGCTTACCTATTCTCTGGGCGTTTCAACCTAGTTGGGGAAACTGCTCATTAAGGAGAAAAGCAATCACATTGTCATGTTGCTAAAAATATCACCTCCCTAGGGTAGTGCAAAGAGACCACACTGCAGGTCAGTGGACTTAAAGCCAAATTCTAACTCTAGAACTTGCTGTGATCTGTGTTCAATCTCTGCCTCTCCAGTCCTCATCTCATATTTAAAAACTAAAGATAAAAAGTGATTGCATTGGTAAATTCTTTTAAGTCTTCCTATACTGACATTGCGTATACAATCCTTAGTCTCCCAAGTCTGAAGCAAAAATACAACATAAACCCTGCAAAACACGTAAAAATGCACCCCAGAGTAATAAACCAGCACTGTTTGAGGAAGTCATTTTGTTCTATTATTTTTCAAGGCTTAATACGTGGTTTTGTTAGTTGTTTGCAGTCTTACCATGGTTTGCAGACTTCTGAGTTCCATGTAAACAGAAGTTAACTGTCGGTGGGCTGTCATGTCTCCAGGGAGGAAGAGGACGCTCCCGCCGGGTTTCAAGTAACCGGATTCAGAAACCAACCCTACAGAAGGATTCCAAATTTGCGCACACTGCGCGGCACACTGGAGCCTAAATTAGAAAGATGGAGCGCAGAATGTGCTGGGATTTGTAGTCCCCGGCTTCTAATGGTGAGCTGGGATAGCGTACTCCCTGGAAGGCTGGGAAATGTAGTTTCTGCCACCTTGCACAAAGCAACCTGCCACAGTCTCAGACCGCTAGTGTGCCCGGCGACGGGAGCAAACTCCTCAAGCCTCTGAAGATTTCAAGCCACCGCTCCGCTGGGACAAACTCTAGGCAACAACACGAATGAAAATTCTGTCCTCCGGGACTCCTCCGAGAGGGCCTTTCCCACTGACGCTCTCCGTCCCCGAGCGAAGCCGCTGAGCATTGTTATTGGCTCTCCGGGATGTCAATCGCCAAGGCTGGCTTGCTATTGGTTTCAAGGCGGGAGCTCCACGACTAGAGGGAAGGCGAAGGGATCAGGAGCGGGAGCTTAGGGGAGGGAGAGGCCGGTTCGGGTCTGGCCGCTACCGCTGCTTGCCTGAGGTGTCCGGCCGGGGAGCGGCTCCGTCCTCGGTTCCTGGGTACCGTCTGCGAGGCCCCGCCGAGCCAGCGTGGGAGGGCCGCAGGCGGCAGGCGCCGCATCATGTCAGCCAAGGACGAGCGGGCCAGGGATATCCTGAGAGGCTTCAAACTGTATCCGCCCGGGAGCAGGGGCGGGGCCGGGAAGGACTTGGGAGGAGGCCGGGGCTCGGAGGAGCCGAACTGTGGTGGGGGTGCCTGGTGGGCACCGGGGGGAAAAGGGCTGCGAGAGGGGGCAAGAAGGAACGGTGTGCCGGGCCCCCCGGGAGGGACTGCGAACGGGAGGCGGGCACAGGGGCGCCCTGAGGGAAGAAGGGGACGTTGACGGAGCCTCTGGGGGACGGAGGCAGAGGAGCCCCGGGACCTGGCTGCGAGAGGTGTCAGCATCGAACCGGTGTCCTGGGGCGCTGGTCGGAGCCGGGAGGCTAGGAGGGGTCTGTGGTCCGCCTGCAGAGGCCGAGGGGGTGCGGCGGACTGGCCGCTTAGTTTGCCTTGGAGCGTCTTTGGCGGGAAGCCCATGAGGGAGCAGGGGAAAGTGACTCCAAGCAGGTGACCTTGTGTGGGATAACTGTACATGCTCTTGGGTACCCCATCTCACTCAACCCCCACCCCCGTCTTGTTTCCACAACTTCTCTCCCTCACTTGTGGCTTCTTCTAGGGCTGGAGTAGTGGAGAGGTGGGGAAAGAGAAATCCAAGACCGACCCCACCTCAACACTTTCTTGGCCTTTAAAGCAAATTGGATGGTCACTTTTCTCCTCAACCTCTCAAGTTCTCTTTCCAGCAAGATGAGTAATGTGAGCGTGTGGTGAGATGCCTTGAGGTACTTTGGTTTTGAACTGACTCCTGGCAAAACTATCTTTGTTCCTTGGCATTGCTGTGGTTAAAGCTTTATTCTGGTGGAGCTGTTCACAATTAATTGTGTTGAGGACACCGTACAGTATAAGAAATCATTGCCTCGATGGGCTTGGTGTTGGATGCCTGTTATCCCTTTACTTGGGAGATAGAAGCAGGAGGATCAGAAATTCAGGTCACCCTCAGCTTCTTGTAGAGTTCAAGGCCCGCGTGAGCTATGGGAGACTCTCCCTCTTACAGGAAGGCAGTGAGGAGGCAGAGGAAGAAAACAAACAATTGCTTCAGCCTGTCATAACTGTAGTGTGACTTTTGCAAACTGTCTATGTATCGTAAGGAAGGTTTGCAGGGTTTGTTTTGTTTTGGAGCCAGGGTCACGCTGTGTACCTCTGACTGACCCACATCTTGATGTGTAGACCAGGCTGGCCTCAAATAGAGATCCACCTGCCTCGTCTCCACAGTGCTGGAAGTGCTTGGACTCAGAGTATGGGCCAGCACGTCCAGCTAGAAGTTTCGTGTTTTGATGGAATATTTGCCACCATAAGATGCAGATGAAATGATAAATGTAACTACTCCATCAATAGGCAAAGTGTAACCAAAATCTGTCTATATGGGTAGTGTGCAGTTTCTGCACAGGACTCTTTTTAGTAAATACATCACTGCATACATCAGGAATCTTGCTCCAATAATGGAACATAAAGATTTTTTTAAAGATGCAGATGAAATGTATTCCAGTTTTGCATTCTGATGACCTTAATCTTTGCTTACATCCCTTCCATACAGCAAGGAATGCTCATAAGTTCCTCTCTCGGTGCAATGTAGCCATCACTCACTGATCTTCTTTCTCCCTGGAGGTTTAGGAAAGCACCGTTCTCTGAGCAACCTGTTGTATCTTCACAGGACCCGTTTCACCCCTTCCAATATTTAATTGCTTTGTCATCATAGTAACTGAGGGGCTGGGCGGTGGTGGTGCACGCCTTTAATTCCAGCACTCGGGAGGCAGAGGCAGGTGGATCTCTGAGTTTGAGGCCAGTCTGGTCTACAGAGAAAGTTACAGGACCGCCAGCGCTACACAGAGAAACCCTGTCTCCAAAAAGAAAAAAGAAAAAAAAGAAAGAAAGAAAGGGAAGAGAAGAGAAGCTTAGCCTGGCATGTTAGATCATGCTTATAATCTTAGCACTTGGTGACTGGAGCAGGAAATTGTCATGAGTTCAAGACCAGTCTGAGCTATAGAGTGAGACCCTAACTCCAAAAAAAAAAAAAAAAATAAGGTCAAAACACACTACATTTTCAAAAAGTGTGCAGGAGTGAACTGGAAGTATACACAAGGTCTTGGGTTTCTGTAGCATCAGGGAGAAACAAAACACAAGAAGGTCTGGGTGCAGAAATGAGAACTAATATCCGGAGGTTTTGGTAGTTTGATTTTTAAGGGCAAACAAGCAAAAGTCTATTGAGAAAAAAAGAACATCTCCCTGCGGGTGGGAGAACTGGAAAATGAGCTGCCCTGCTGTGCTTTATAAAAACAGAAGGCTGCGTCCCCTTACATATTGCGTTCATGATAAAGACAATGTATTTAGATAGTGAAGTTTAGTAACAGACCTTTTATAGCTCCATATATGTTTGTTTGTCTTTATAATGGAACCCCTTTATATGAATATGGATGACTGAAGTGTTAGAAAAACTATAGCATGGCCTTTATTTTTCCTTTAAATAATTTATGTTGTTACTGTGTGTATGCTGTAGATAATAAACCATAGATTGTGGGGAACTAAATTCCAGAAGCAACGCTAAAAACAGTGTTTGAAGTAAATGAATACTCCAGAAAAGCTCAGACCTTGTGCCTGTTACTCTTGTCGTGACCTGTTGAGAAAAAGGCTAAAGGACTAATACAGAAGAGACTTAAAGCTTGGTATGCTTGGCGCACACTTTTAGTCCCAGCACTCAGGAGGAAAAGACGGTCTGATCTCTGTGAGTTTAAGGGCAGCCTGATCTACAGAGCTAGTTCTAGGACAGTCAAGGCTATGCAGAAAAATCTTGTCTTGAAAAACCAAAAAGATAAAAAGTAAAATAAAAGATAAAAGATGTGGGGTTTGAATTGATCTCTTAAGTAATGATGTTAGTGCCACATAGAAGTTAGTGATAGGTTTTCTGTGGCCTGATAGTAGGTTTCTCTGCTGGCACAGTAAGCCAGATCAAGCTGAACTGAAAAAGTAGAACAACAGGTTTATTTGAGCAAAGCAACTCCCAAGTGGATTCTCCAGTCCCAGAGATCAAGGCCAGAGAAACCATACTCCTGAACTAAAGTGGGAGTACATAGCTTGTGGGAGAGGGGTGTGACATGTCTGCCAAAGCTGAGTTTGTGCCCAAGTGTGGTCAAAAACTGCGCACTTGGGAGGAGGGGGAGGTACTTAGACTGCAGACAACTTCCAGCAAGAAGCTGCTGCAGTGGCAAGAATGTGAAACAGGGCTTTTTGGTGACTTCCTTTTATTTAGAGGTTCTCTGAGTGGGCAGGGTTTGGAGAGACAGGAATGGGTCTTCTCAGACTGGGCAAGAGCTGCAGGAGCAAGCTGGAGATTCCAGCCGAACAGTTAGCATGGGTGGGATGAAGTGTGCATGCTCTAGTATCCTTTGTTGACATCTGAAAATAAAGAGAAGGAAATGGGGCTGGAGACTGGCTAGCAGTTAAGAAATTAAGGATGCTGATTGCTTTTATAGAGAACCTGGATTTGATTCCTAGCACTCAACACCAGACAGTTGGCAACCTACTGTAACCGAATCGTAGGGGTTTTGACATCTTCTTACCTCCTGGGGCTCCTGCCCTCCACACACGTGGCATACAGAAACTCATGTAGGCACACATAAATAATAGATCTTTAAAAGAGAGAGAAAACAGGAACAGTATGGTTTACCTGCTTTCTTTTGTTTGTTTTGGTTTTGGTTTTCCAAGACAGTGTCTCACCATGTAGCTCTGGCTGTACTGAAACTCTCCCTGTAGAGCAGGCTGGCCTCAGAGAGATCTGCCTGCTTCTGCCTCCTGAGTGCTGGGATTAAGGTACACGCCACCGCTGCCACCACCATACCCCACCCAGGCTTCCACTTACAGTTTTTAAAACATAATTTTATGTGAGAAACAACTTGATCACTCACCTCCTTTCGTTGGAATTTTTTTTCTGAACTGTTTTCAGATTGTTTCTGAAAAAGTTTTTGTACTTACTACACCATTATATTCTCCAACAGTATTCAGTTTTGCACATTGATTTGTTTTTTGAAAATCTTGTTTCATTTGAAAAGAAAAGTTTAGCCTTTTAAAATTTGTTTTCCTGCATCTCCAGCTCTCTGAAGAATAATGTACCACTGTGGTTAAGTGCTATGCTAGTTAGGTGGTAGGACACATGCCTATAACCCCAGTGCTTAGGATGCGGAGGCAGGCAGATGTCTGAATTGAGTCCAGCTTAGTTTTCCTGATTTACAGAGCAAACTATAGGCACCTCTCAAAAAAAGTGGGGGGCAGAGAAAAGGTGTACTGAAGTGAGGGGCTACACTGCCTTCCGTGGATTCTCGTCCTGTGTTCCTGAGCAGTTTCACCTCAGTGCCGTTCGGTAGAAAGCAGGACTAACAGTAGTATCTGTCTTACCGGTCTGTTGTGACATGAAATTAATTGATATCTAAGTGTTTGGAAAAGCACCCGATACACATTGAGCCTTATGTCTTGGCAGTGTTTTTATCAGTGAAGCTGAAAATCTCATGTTTTTCAGTTTTCTTCTCTGAACTATTTGTTAATGTTTACCCATTTTACTATTGTGTGTTTTTCTTGTCACTTTCTGGATATTGTTTATATTTTGTGCATATTAGCCTTTTGCCTAACATATCTGTTTTAAGTATTTTGTCATAGTATTCTGCTTAACTCCTTTTCTGTGGTTCTAGCTCTGGGTTTTTGTTTCTGCAACCCCAGGGCTAGAAGCTAGGCATGAATCACATGCTGAGCAAACGCTCTGTCATCTGAGTATATCCCCAGCTCTCCTTTCAGTTACTTGCTCATCTAGCTGTCCTTTGGCAAACTCGTACATGTATATAGTACACAATAGTCACATTCATCCCCACTTTCTCTTTTCTCCCTCCCATTCCCATCAAGTCCCCACAGCACTTTCATGTCTTTTTGTTTTATTTTTGTTTTTGTTTTGTTACTTTCTCAGTGGTCTAACCAGGGCCGTCCAGTGGGCGTGGTTGTAATCCGTCCCCTGGTCCACTGTGGCTACATCACTGAAGACAATAACTTCTTCCCCAACAGCCATTGTATCTCCCTAAATCTTTTAGGATTTTTACTTAGAGACGGTCACATTAAGTTGCCCAGACTGGCCTTGAACTCACTCAGTAGCCCCAGCAAGCCTTGAACTAGTGATCTTTGTTCCTCAGCCTCCCATGAAGCCGGGTTTCCAGGCCTGTGCCACCTTGCCTGGCTTATCTCCTTTTTGTGATTGGACAGAGTTCTTTTTAAGTTTTATAAAAATGTATCCATACTTTCCATTGGACTTTTGCATTTTTGTCTTACTTAGGAAGATCTCCCTCATACCCTGGTTCAGCTCATATAAATAATTACCTTTTCTTAAAGATTTCTGTGGAGAGGGACAATTTTGAATCTTAAACCAATTTTTGTGACTATACAGAGGCAGAGTTTTTTGTTGTTGTTGTTGTTTTGTTTTATGCTGGTGATCTCTCTTATCCTAAGATTAATCAAATAGCCTGTTTTCTTATTTTCAGTACTTAGCACTTTAACCCACCTGAAATGTATTTATACTTACAGTGTGTGATAGGAACAAGCTGTTTGGAAAGCCCACTATCCCAGTAATATTTAGTAGCCTCTAAGGCCACTTTTCCTCCATTGTTTTGGAACACTGTCTTTGTCATATAACAAACTTTCGTAAAGCATGGTTTTACTTTTAGAATATTGTTTCATTAATTTATTTCTTGTCCCATGCCTGTACATGCTTGGGGTAATCACCTAGTTTTACAGTATGGTTTAACATAGTTTCATTGAGATTGTCATGACATGAGTATGTGTCTGTAAAGTCATAGGGTCCCAAATAAATATTTGTGTCTCTTTTATTCACATGTATCCCTTTTATTTATACAAAGCTTTGCTCATATGTCCATTATAGATATCCAGAAAACATAAATAATATTGAAAAACTCAGCTGTAACTGAGGGAATTCATGAAAGGTTTTGTATTTGTTATGTTAGTTGAAAAATAAAACACCAGAACTTCTTTTTCTTAGCATCTCTGTCCCATCCCTTCTTACCTGTTTTCAGCTGATACATACACATTAAGAGTTTTCTATTTCTTTGTTTGTTAAAAGAATGACATTTCCTAATTGTAAATGAAAATTGCAAATAAATTTTGGGGGGAGGCAAATGAGATACTTCTGTGTAGATTTTGGATTTGATCATTTTAAACAGCCAGTAGATTTATGAATCCCACATTCTCCATTTATTTCATTTAACTAAAAGTCTGCTGGGTGGCTGTTATGCACAGGGTACTCTGCACTTGAAGGCTGCAAAACGGATGAAAGATTTCTCCCCTTTATTTCTGTTTAGAAGGGATGTCTTTACATGATGTTACTAGCTAGGCCTGGTGGTTTAGGTCTGTAATCCCAGCTACTCAGAGACTAACACAGAAGTATTGAAAGTTCAGGGCCTTCCAGAGCAACTACTTAACCTCAAAGTAAAAGTTTAAAATAAATAAAGAGGCCAGTAAAAGAGTAGTCACCTGCTTTCAACCTTTAGTGCTGAAGTAAAATATTTTTAAATACTGTTTTTATTTTGCTGTTATATTTTATTACAGCATTTTAATGTAGTTAGTATAGTTTGCTAATGTGACTAATGTTTACTGTTACTTGCTTTTATAAAACTTACAGAATTAGCCAGGCCATGGTAGCTCACGCCTTTAATCCAACACATTGGGAGGCAGAGGCAGGCAGATCTCTGTGAGTTTGAGGCCAGCATGGTCTACTGGTCTATAGAGTGAGTTCCAGGACAGGTAGGTGTACATAGTGAAACCCTGTCTCAGAAAAAGAAAACAAAACTAACAACAACTTGAGAATTGTTTTGAAATGTTACTCAGGTTTATCATGTTCATAATTTCCAAAGATAGGTACTTTCAAGTGTTTTTATTGATACACATTTATCACAGTACCTTTTTGTTTGAGACGGGGTCTCTTTGTGGTCTAGGCTAGTCATCCCTCCCTCTTAGCATACCAAATGGCTTACGGGTACAGCCTAGTTCACTAGAGTGCTCTTTTACTGTTAGGTTTCTCATATGGCTTCTATGGAATTTTATCTATTTGAGTAATTTTTTTCATTGACATAAACATGTTCCTTAATAAGTTACTATGAGGGGAGGCAGTGAGATGGCTCAGTGCCTCCAAGCCAGAGATTTTAAAGATTTTTTTAATATAAGCAAAACAACTGTCAGAGAAAATTATGGTTTATGATTTCTTTATCTTTAATCCACTGGGAATTTGCTTTGGTAGAATCTGTGTAGAAGTAATATAGGATTTTGTTTTGAGATAGTGTCTCTCTACTAGCCCTGGCTGTCTTGGAACTCGCTATGTAGATCAGGCTGGCCTTGAACTAACAGAGAACCTCCTGCCTATGCCTCCCACCATTACATCCCAAGTGCTGGGATTAAAAGATCATGCCTAACTAGGTTTTAAGTTATTTAATTATCTCCATTTATTTATACTCTAGATATTAATATAATATTCAAATAGAATGTGAATTAAGAAAATAAACATTTGACTCAAAAAAAAGGATATATTGAATACTTCCCAGAAGGAAAGACCAATGGATAAATGAAGATACATTCAACCTTATTAAAACTGCCTTTTTATTGAACATTAACTCATTTGGAACAACTTTGGAGGGAGAGGAGCACTAATTTGCTTTCTTAGGTGAATATGTGGAGCCTCTATAGAGAGTATAACTATCAAAATTCTGTATGTAACTGCTGTGCATATAGAGTAGATTGTAAAATCATAGGTTCAGACTTGCTACCTGCAGCCCTATGACCTTCAGCACCGCCCTCACACTCACTGTGCCCCAGTTTCCGTAGCTCATATTCTCAGGGGATTGTTACAAGAATTAGACGAAATTTGAATTTAACGCATATAGTATTAACTGCAGTTATTGAATCTATTAATAATTATGAATACAAATAATGTCTTCATACTGTGGTTATACTTTGATGTGAGTAACTATGACCTTTCTCTTGAGTCTGAAGAAATAATTTAATGGGTGTTGTCTAAGGCTGTCATTCCAGGTGGCATTAAAAAAATTGATGCAGTTTGAACTTGTTTCCTTGCTTTTCTCTCAGATGTTGGTGTTGAAGCCTCTTATTACACCTTGGTCTTTGACTTTGCATGTCCAGCCAAAAACAGTTGTGTTAGGCTGAGTAGTGTATCTCAGTGGTAAAGCATTTGCCTAGTCTGTAACAAAGTCCTGAGTTCAACTCCTACCACCAAACAAAAATAGTCTTTGCATCTTCCATTTATTCATTAGGCTTCCTTATTAAGTATAGTATACTATTAGGTAGGTGTGGTAGCTCCCACCTGATATCCTAGCACTCATGTGGCGGCTGAGAATTGCTGCAAGTTCAAGCCAGCCTGGGCTACAGTGAGACTGTCTAAAGAATAAAAATAAGCCAGGCAGTGGTGGCACATGCCTTTAATCCTAGCACTCAGGAGGCAGAGGCAGACGGATCTTTGTGAGTTCGACGCAGGATTTCTTTTAAGCATCCTTCTTCAACAGAGAAACCCTGTCTCGAAAAAACAAAATAAAAATAAAAGCCAGGCATAGTGGCGCACACCCTTAGTTCTAGCACTCAGAGGCAGAGGCAGGAGAATCTTGTTAGTTCAAGGCCAGCATGGCCTGCATAGCAAGTTCCAGGATTCTGGGATTACATAGAGAGACCCTATTTCAAAAAGAAAAGAAAGAACATTTAATTTCTCTTTAATATTAATATTGCCCATATCAGTGTTGCTTATAATAATTGTCTTGTCTAGGCTTTAGAGATGATATTGGAGGTTTATGATTTCCTTAAACAATTTTTTTATCTATAAAATTCTTGGAGAGCAACCAAAAACATACCTCCCATACAACAAATGAGCACTGACCAGATTGTCTAATCATGGTTCTCTTTAGATATGAAGGGTAGCTTACTTCCTCAGATGCTGTCTTAATTAGACTCTCTATTGCTATAATGAAACACTGTGACCAAAGCAATTTGGCGGAGGAAAGATTTGCTTCACTCACACTTCCTTATTGAAAGAAGGTGGTAGGGGAGCGGACCTGGAGGCGGGAACTGATGCAACGGCCATAGAGGGGTGTGGCTTACAGGCTTGCTCCTCATGGCTTGCTCAGCCTGCTTTCTTATAGAAACCAGGACCACCAGCCCAGGGATGACACCTCCTTAATGGGCTGGACCTGCCCCACATCAATTCCACTTAAATGCTCCACAGGCTTGTCTACAGCTTGATCCTATAAAGGCATTTTTCCAATTGATGTTCCCTTCTCCATGACTCCAGCTTGTGTCAAGTTGACATAAAACTAGTGAGACAGGCATGGACGCTGAGAAATTGTTAGTCATGCTGAGTGGAAGGTGATTCTCTTGATTGTATTACTTAAGATTGTGCATGTGTGTTTAAGTGTGCAGGTGCACATGTGTGTGAATACAGGTAGAGTCCACTCTAAGGAGTTGATTCTCAGGCTTAGTCCACCTTTTGTCTATTTTGAGACAGGATCTGGAATTTATCAGTTGGCCTAGGTTAGGTGGCCAGGAGCCACCCGTAACGCGAATTCTAATTGTTCTTCATAATAAAAACTTGGAGTCAGCTCTCGGGGTGAAAGCTAAAGGATCAGAGAAGCAGAGCAGCCAGCCATTACCAATGCTCAGCCCCAAAGGGGTGACCTGTCCTCAGACTGCCTCCTCACACTACATCCTCAAACTGACTGTTCAGACTGCATCCTCAGACTGCATCTGAGCTCCTGTCTCCTCCCACCTTATAGTCCTCTCACCGCCCAGCCACATCACTCCTGTCTCCACCTCCCTCGTGCCGGGATTAAAGGCATGTGATCCCAAGCTCTGTTTCTCTTATAGACTAGATCAGTTTCATGTGGCCCAGGGTGGCCTTGAACTAACAGATCTGTCTGCCTGTGTCTCCCAAGTCTTAGGATTAAAGGTGTGTGCCACCACTGCCTGGCCTCTAGTGGCTTAGCTCTGCACTCTGATCTTCACACAAATTTAATTTGTTAAAACACAAACAAAATATCACTATAGCCACCTGTTTTCCTTCTTCCCAGCACTTGGATTGCAAGCCTATGCCAACATGCCCAGATTTTTTTGTGTGGATTACAGAATCAAACTCCTTTCTTTCTTTCTTTCTTTCTTTCTTTCTTTCTTTCTTTCTTTCTTTCTTTCTTTTTTCTTTCTTTTTTGTTTGTTTTGAAACAAGGTTTCTCAACAGCCCTGACTATCCTGGAACTAGCTCTTGTAGACCAGGCTTGCCTCAAACTCACAGAGATCCACCTGTCTCTGTTTCCCGAGTGCTGGGATTAAAGGCATGTGCCACCACCACCCAGCTACAAACTTGGTTCTTACATGCTTGCCTGGCAAGCAATTGACCAATTGAGCTATCTCCCCATCCCTCAGAATTTGGTTTTTGTCTTTTAAGACTATTTATATTTTTATGTATATGTTTGAGTGACCTCGTGTATATGTATATATGTGTGTGTGTGCGCGCGTGTGTGTGTGTGTGCGTGTGCGCGTGCGTGTGCACCATGTGCAGACTGGTAACCTCAGAGGCCAGAAGAGTATGTCCAATCCCCTAGAATTGGAATTGGAGGCAGTTGCGATCCACTTGATATTGGTGCTAGGTACTAAGCCTCCCGGTCCTCTGCAAGAGCAGCAGTGTTCTTAACTGCCAGGCCATCCTTCCAGTTCCCAGATTCGTATTTCATTTGGGAATTATTCTTTTTCATTGTACTTATGTCCTCTATATGGTTTTAGTTTTTTTCTCAGCTCCCAAATTCAGGGAGCAGAGTTCAGCCTGGTGTAAAAAAGAATTTTTTAGCAATTAGTTACCTGAAAGGGGGGAAAAAAGATACTTCTCAGAAGGTGTGTGTGGGAGTGGGTGGGTGCACACACGCATGTGCACATACACATGCCTGGGTGTATGTGTAAGTATACCTAAATGTAGGGGCCTGTGGAGGTCAGAAGAGGATGTCAGATCCCCTGGAACTGAAATTACAAGCAACTGTGAGCTACCATCTGAATGTTGGGGCTTGAACCATGGTTCTCTGAAAGAGCAGTAAGCACTCTTAGTCACCGAGCCATTTCTTCAGACCCAAATGGGTTGGAGTTTGGTTGGTTGGTTTTGGTTCTTTCGTTTTTCAAGATAGAGTTTCTCTGTGTGTAGTCCTGGCTGTCCTAGAACCCACTTTGTAGACCAGACTGGGCTCAAACTCACAGAGATCTGCCTGTGTCTGCCTCCCAAGTGCTGGGATTAAAGGCTTGAGCCACCACCTGGCATGGGAATATTCTTGATTTCACATTTTTTTTTTACGTTTTTAACATTCTGTATTCAGTAAATGGCTGCTTACAGGTATACAGCTAGCAACTTTGGTCATGATGCCCTACACAGGCTGCTACTCACATCTAATGAGCACAGCATTAGGCCATTAGGGTTTACAACAATGTTATTCACAAAATGTATCCCACAAGGAAATAGTCTTCAGATAAGCAATTCAGACCATCTTATTAATGGGAAAGAAGAATGCCTCACCTGATCCCCTAGGCCTCAGCACAAATAGATGAGTGTGTAGTGGTCGTATTTAGAAGACCGTCTTGTAAATAGTTTCAGTTGTCTCCACCCAACTCTGGAATCTTGTCTTTAAATATCTATGAAAAGTATCAGATAAAAACTGTCCTGTGTGTGGTCATTAACCCAACATTCAGGAGGCAGAGGCAGGTGAATCTCTAAATTAGAGGCTAGCCTGGTCTAGGCTAGCTCCAGTACTGCCAGAGCTACATAGAGAAACGCTTACTCGAAAAAAAAAAAAAAACTCAAAAAAGTTTTTAAGTATAGATTGAGATAAGAATATAACAGATCATAACTATGTAGCCCTGGCTGGCCTGGAACTTACTGTATAGACCAGGTTGGACTCAAATTCAGAGATCAGCTTGAGTACTGAGATTAAAAGCATGTGCTACCACACCTACCTTTTCTATAATCTGATTTTTTTTTAATGTGGTAAGGACTAGAATGTTGGCTCAGTGGTTAAAAATACTTAACTGCTCTTAAGCCCCCAACATCCACGTGGTGGCTCACAACCATCTGTAACTCCAATTCCTGGGTACTGACACCTTCTGACCTCCAAAGGCACCAGGCAACACGTGTAGTGCACATACGTGCATGCAAGTGAAATGCTCATATATATAAAATAAAAAAGTATGTATTTTAATGTGGTAAGTAACCGATGATTCAGTTTGAGAAGTGTGGTTCTTGTCAAGTGACATAGTTCTTGTCACTGGCATGTGAAAGATTAAGGGAGAGGCATCTGAGCGCTGCCATGGAACTAGGAGTGAGAGGTAAGCCTTAATTGACACAAAGAGTCAGTGGAGAAGGTCTTTGTGTAGCCACTTCCTGACTTCTGCTCCATTTGTAAGTGGGATGTCATCTGCTAAACCCAAGAAATACAAGAATCGTTAACAAAGCCTTCATGTCCAAGGCTTTCTTAACTGGGTGTGGTGTGCACTTAATGTGGTATCAGCACTCTGAAGGTAGAGGCAAAGGGTTGCCACAAATCTGAGTCCAGCCTGGTCTGTATAACAAGTTCTGGGCTCTCCAGTGTTACATAATTAACACTGTCTCAGAACAAAGCAAACAAACAAATTTTTAAAAAATGGCCTCCGGGCTAGGGAGATGGCTCAGTTGGTAAAGTGCTTTTCCTGTAAGTGTGTAGAAAACCTAAATTCAGATCGCCAGTGCCCATATAAAAATCAGCTGCAGCAGGACAGAGCTGTAATCCCTACTCTGAAGACGCAAAGACTAGGAGGATTCCTCAGGTTTACTGGCCAGCCAGTCTGGCTAGTTCGTGAGCTCCAGAAGGTTCAGAAAGAGGCTGTCTTTAAAAATGAGGCAAATTAGCTAAGCAAAGTGGGACGTCCCTTTGATTTCAGCACTTGGGAGGCAGAGGTAGGTAGATTTTTGTGAGTTCGATACCAGCCTTATTTACGTAGAGAATTCTTGGACAGCCAGGGCTACATGGAAAAATTCTATCTCAAAAAATAAGGTGAAGTGATTGAGTAAAATATACTTAACATCAGCCTCTGACCTCCTCAAGATTTGTGTAAGGGAGGTGGAAAGAATAGCAATTAGAGTACAGTGTGATACGTGCAGTAGAATCTCAGAAGAATGCTTACTTCTGGGGGCGTGTGGAAGGCTTCTGAATTGTCATTAAGTAAAATCTTGAAAGATCGAGTAGGTGTTAAGGAGTTAAATCTTTTAGGTACTGCGGAGTAGCAGCAGAATGATGGCATGGAGAGTGGGAGTCAAGTGAGGGAGCAGAAGAGCAAACGTCCTTGGAGTACTGGAAATTTCATTCCGTGAATATTTGTCTGACATTTATTTATTGGTATGTTGGTGTCAGATCCCCTGAAACTGGAGTGACAGATGATGTGAGCTGCCTTATGGGTGCTGGGAATTGAATCTGGACCTTTGGAAGAGCAACCAATGTTCTTAATCACTGAGCCATCTCTCCAGCCCCTCCTTTTATCTTTTCTTAAGGGTTATAATTTAAGGAAATTGATTCCCCTCTCAGTACTGTAGCTTTAAAAAAAAATTTTAGGTGAAGTTCAAGAATCCCTGAATGTAGATTTTGATGGAATTCAATAACTTATTTCTATGCTTCCAAATATAAGAAAGAATAGTGACTTCTGGGGAGCATGCCCCTGAAAGGGGGCCCACTGTCATCTCTTCCATCAGGAGGTGCTGGGATGCAAGCAAGGCAAAGCTAGTCTCTGAAAACCTTTCAGATGTGTCTCTTCTGGCTTCTGCAGATCAGTAGAATCCTGGGCTCTAGAAAAAGAAAGGCTTGTTTCTTTGTTTGACTTTGCTGGTGAGAAGACTGTGTTATGTTTCAAGTGGTGATCTCTTTCTCATTACTAAATTACTTACCTGCACTGTTTCCCAGGCCGGTCTGGATTTTGATTGTCTCTTTCCAAGCAGAGCAGCGTTGCCTGCCAGAGTGAGAGTATTATTTCACAGTGATCTCACCACTTGTTCCTGAATATTAAGTTTCAAGGATGCTGAAGCCTGGTTTCTCAGGGATGTGTTTATACTTTCTCACCATGTCTCCTATAAATGGGAACACTGCTGAAAACCTATTTAGAAAAATTGGTTTAGATATGTGTCAATTAGCCGGGTATGGTGGCAGCAGCACACACCTTTACTTCCAGCACTTGGAAGGCAGAGGCAGGTGGATCCCTGTGAGTTCAGGCCTACAAATCAGATTCTAGGACAGCCAGGGCTGTTGCACAAAGAACCCCTGTCTCAAAAGATCTAAATAAATATGTCAATTAGAATTGATTTTTAAGAATGTATGTACTAAATGAAAGCTGACCAGCAAGATAGCTCAAAAGTTTAAAGCATTGTTACCAAGCCTAATCATCTGAACTGGTCCCCAGGACCCACAGTTGTCCTGTAACTTCATATATGTTGTGTGCATGCATGCATGTGTGCACACAATAAATAAATGAATGAATATAACTTTTAAATTTTTTTGAGAAGTGGGGCTGGGGCCTGGAGAGATGGCTGAGTGGTTAAGAGCACTGGCTGCTCTGCTAAAGAACCCAGGTTCAATTCCCAGTTTCCACATGGTGGCCTTACTACTATATCTGTGCCTCCAGTTCCAGATCATCTGACCCAGTTTCCGTCTTCCTTAGGCATCACACCAGGCATGCCTATGGTGCTTAGACATACATGCAATTAAATACCACTAACATAGAATAAAATAATAATTTTTAAAAATCCTAAAAGGATATACTAAAGGGCCTGCCCTGTGTAGCAAACCCTAGGGCAGAAGCAGCAAGAGGGCTCTGACAGAGTAAGTTTGAAAACACAGAGTTCAGGTGGAGAAAACATCACCACCAGAGCAAGGAAAAGCATTCCTGTAATGAAAATGCTCAGGATGCCGCTGCATAGGAGCCTCCTCTATTCACTGCCAGGCATTGCAGCTGCTTCAACCCCAAGGAATGAGCAGAAACGTTTTCTTGATCCCAGTGACCTTGGTATGGAAGATTTGCCTCATACTGCTTTGGTCTGCAATGGTAGGCATTAGCATATATCATTATATGCTTAGTCAGCCATTTTGCCTGGAAAAAAATCTACTTACCTTGAAATTACTCAGAGCCACTTGCCCATATATAATTTACAAGTACTCTGCCAAGTCATGAATTCAGGCCTAATGCGGAAAAGGCTTTTAAGTTCTGGTGTGCTTTACCTACAATTCAGCTGACTTATTTACGGTGTTCATGGATTTTTTTTTGACTATTTTAAGGTTTTTTTTTTCAATTGTGTATATGTGTGTTCATATGTGCATACACATGTGTGTGCAGGTACTCACAAAGGTCAGGGGCTCCTTAGAACTAGAGTCACAGGCAGTTGTGAGCCTCCTAATGTAGGTGATTGCAAATGAACTCTGTCTTCTGCAAAGCAGTATGCATTCTTTTTCAAGATAGAGTTTCTCCGTGTTACCCTGGCTGTCTTGGAACTAACTTTGTAGACCTCAAACTCACAGAGATCTGCCTGACTCTGCCTCCCAAGTACTGGGATTAAAGGCGTGAGCCACCACTGCCCAACTAATCAGTAGGCACTGTTAACTGCTAAGTCATCTCTCCCACCCCTCCTCGATTAGTTTTTTTGTGACACACCAGTCTTATTTTTCCCTTCTATAACTTGCTTTTCACTGAGGGAGCCCACTGCCCCACCCCCAGTCTGCTTCTTAGACACTCTTAGTAAGCCTTGCTTTCTGGTTGTTAACCTGAAGGAGAATTCCCATCAACCCTCTTACTTGCTCTCTGATGTTCATGTGTGGCTCAGCACATATTTGAGTGATATTGTGTTGAGTACTGAGAAGATGATCAATAAACCTAGGTGCGATATGATTTATAAACTTGGATATACACAGCACATTGAAACCAACTACAGTGCAGTAAACAATTGGCAGGTCAGCAGATCACTGGAACAGACAGCACTCTGGAGAATGGAGTGTACGGCAGAGCCGGGCTCACTGGCTTTCTCCAGTAAGCCTTCATTTTCTACCTTGACTTCTCCACCCCTGGCATATAGCAGCTTGTTAACCTGCTACCCTCCCATTGCCTGTGGTTTTCTGTTCCACACCAAACTGCCAAACTGTCCTCTTTTTAGCCTAGTCTACATAGTAAGTTCCAGGACAGCCAAGGCTGCATACAGAAACTTGTCTCAAAGAAATAAAATCTCTTTTATGGCCAGCATGATTGTCAGCAGGTAAAAGTACCTGCTACCAAGTCTGACAACCTAAGCTCATTGCCTGGAACCTGCATAGTGAATGGAGAGAACTGACTTTTGTAGATTTCTTTCTAATCTCCACATATATCCACATACACACACACAAATAAATGTTTTTAATTAATACTCTGTCAACCTACTTACAAAGCCTGAACTCTGTGTGTTCCTTAGATATTGACATAGACTGGACTGACCTTTGTCAAGAGCAGAAAAGTCTTATTTTTCCTTTTGCCTAGAACAGTGCTATTTAAACTATATTTCTAGAGAAGAATCTGATTTTTTTTATTTCTTATCCTTCACAAACTGATGTTTTTGTCAAACGAATTACTAGAAAGGTAGCATACAAAATAAAGGTGAAAGGGTTTTTAGAATTTCCAGTCAATCTGCGAAGTCTCCATTAATTTTTTTTCTTGGTTTTTCAAGACAGGGTTTTTCTGTATAACCTTGACTGTACTGGAACTCTCTCTGTAGACCAGCCTGGCCTCCAACTCACAGAAATCCCCCTGCCTCTGCCTGTCTAGTGCTAGGATTAAAGGCATGTGCCACTACCGCCCAGCTCCATTAATTTTTGAAATTACTATTTTTATTTTATGTGTATGGGTTTTGCCTGCATGTGTATCTGTGAACCGTGTGCATGCCTGATTCCCACAGAGGCCAGAAGACATCAGATCCCGTAGAGTTACAACGCAGTAAAAACAAATGGCCAGGGCTAGCAGCACTCTGGATAATGGAGTGAGCCTTCTGGAGAAAGCCACTGAGCCCAGGCTCTGTCATCTACTCCATCCAGAATACTGCCTGTTCCAGTGTTCCACTGACCCTGAGAACTTGTTTAACTTTATGGAGATATAGATGACTGTAAGCCACCATGTGGGTGTTAGGAATCTTCTGGAAAAGCAGCCTATGCTCTTAACCATTGAACCATCTCTCCAACACCCAATTTATAATTTTTTAAAGATTTATTTTTATTTTCAGTTATATGTACATGTGTGTCTGAGTGTGGTTCTATATGCATGGGTGTGGTAACTGCAGGGGCTAGAAGAGGACATTGGATCCCCTGGAGCTGGAGTTACAGGTAATTTTAAGCCACTTGATATGAGTACTGGGGAAATTCGGGTCCTCCGCAAGAGCAATATGTGCTCTTAAGTGCTGAGCCATCTCTAGCTCCTCCAGTAAAATTTTTAAATACTTGCCTTGTCTGTAATCCTAGCACTCAAGATGCAACAACGGAGGATTGCAGTGAATTCAAGGTCAGACTGGTCAACATAGCAGATTTCAGGCCTACCAGGTCTACATAATGAGACTCTAAATCCAAAAAAAAACTGAAAATCAACACATCATAAATTTGTGGCAAATGAATTCACAGACTACGACCAGTCTACCAACTACATTCTGAGTGTACAGCTATGGAATCCCCAAACAGTTTGCACCTGGTACACAGTAACATCACTATCCATGGTCATAGTAGATGACCAAGTAGAGCAGTGGAAAATGTGGACTCAGAGGGAAATGATTGAGAAGGTAAAGGCTGCAGACTGGTATCCCACGGGAAACTTTCTCGTCATTCTTTTTAAGATTTGTTTATTCTTCATACAGTATTATGCCTGTGTGTCTGCCTACAGGCTAGAATAGGGCACCAGATCTCATTATAGATGGTTGGAGCCACCATATAATTGCTGGTAATTGAGCTCAGGACCTCTGGAAGAATAACCAGTGCTCTTAACCTCTGAGCCATCTCTTCAGCCCCCTCTCGTCACTCTTCACATCATCCCTTTGATTCTCTTATCAAGACAGATACATAAGTCTATCCCTTTCTGGGTTCCTGAGAAACAGTTTTGGTTTTGCAGTGCTGTGAGGGCAGAAAGAGCCTACTTGCTTTTCTGAACTAACTCTCTAGAGCAGACCGATGGTTGTGCAGGCTTGGCTTCAGGTATTGACCCCTCTTAGAGCCAGTACACCTCTCCATGTGTACGATGAACCATTCTGCCAGATGCTTTCCTTCTGAGATTTTCTGATCCCTTTATCTTCTCATAACATTATCCAAACAGAGTAAGAGGTCTCTTTTACCAAAATCTTTGTTACAAGCAAACCTCTATGTCAACGAAAGTAATTTCAGGTTGCTTTACAACACTAAATCTTGAGTTTAAAAATGAAATTGTAAGTTCTTGAATCCCCTTAAAATGAGATAAATTCATGGTCTTATTCCGTGTTAGAACAGCAAGAAAACTACTTTTTAAACATCAAACAATAGTACTCGGGAGATCATTATTTTGAGATATTTAAACTCAAATATTTAAGTCCAGCTTATAAAAAGGAAGTTTTGTTGCCATGAGTAGAATTTTGTTACCTGTGTAAACCTGTACAGCTTCAGTAAGTTCATATCATTCTCTACTAAGCATGTCCCAAGAGAATGACCTTAGGAAGGATCAAAGGACCGTTCCCACAGTATATTTAGGGGTCTGCTTGCATTTCTCACCTTCATCAGTTTTTCTGGCTCTGGTGGTTTGTCTTCACCAAGGGACCCAGGACCCTGCAGCTTCTCTTTCTCCCCTGGGGTACTCAGTGTGGACAGACTTGTTTGTCTAGGTGCTGTGTGCTGTTTTTCAGCTGCAGTAGACTCTGGGACAAATGACTGGTAGTGATGTAGATGCTAAAAGCATAGTCATTGGAATCAGGCAGTGAAAAGCCAGCTTTAGAGCTAAGCATCTAAGCTACCTAATAGAGTGTTTATCTAGCATGAATGAAGCCCTAGGCCGGTTACCAGCATCACCTAAAACTGGAGGGAGGGGTTAATGCCTGTAATCAAACCACTTAGGAGGTAGAGGCAAAAGGACCAGAAATTCAAAGCCAGCTTAAGATATGTAAGACTCTGCCACCAAAGAATAATTAAGTAAAACTTTACCACTTACCAGTTTTGAAACCTTTGAACTTTCATCCTGAATCCAAAAGTTGGTCATCAAAATAAATCAAAAAAATAGTTGACCATAATAATAATGCCTATTTCATAGGATTAGGAGGATTCTTATAAAGATAGATAAAGTGTGTAGCATTTTAACTGGCACAAAGAAAGTGCCTATTAGCCATCATTATATAGTGAATAGAAATTTGAAAGATGTCTGTTTCTGCCAAGGATTAGCAGAATTCCTTCTCTTTTTCAGTTTCTTCTGTTCGTTAAAACAGAAATTTGCACTGCACAGTGGTGGTGCACATCTTTAATCCCAGCACTCGGGAAGCAGAGACAGGCGAGTTTGAGAACAACCTAGTCTACACAGGGAGTTCCAGGACAGCAAGGGCAGTTACACAGAGAAATTCTGTCTCCAGAAACAAAAACTGGGTGATGGTGGCGTACGCCTTTACTCCCAGCACTCAGGAGGCAGAGGCAGGCGGATCTCTGTGAATTCAAGACCAACCTGGTCTACAGAGCTAGTGCCAGGACAGGCTCCAAAGCAACACAGAGAAATCCTGTCTTCAAAAAACAAAAACAGAAATTTGCTTAAGTGTGCCCCATTTGATTAGGATTATTTAATAACTATGTCATGTAATTTCTCTGGATATTTTCTCAGGAAAGCTTTCTTGTTTTAGAAATTAGAGGAAGCTGGGCAGTGGTGGCACACGCCTTTAATTCCAGCAGTTGGAGACAAAGACAGATGGATCTGAATTTGATTTCAGCCTGGTATACAGAGTGAGTTCAGGACAGCCAGGGCTACACAGAGAAACCCTGTCTCGGGTGGTGGGGGCGGGGAGAAGAAGAAGAAGAAATTAAATGAATAAATACCTTCTGGTATTTGTGAGCATTTTTATACTATTTATTGTTCTATATGTTAAGCATTTCTGATTTCCATGGGAAAGCCCAAGAAATGGGCATTTTTTTTTTTTTAGTTATAGTCTGGTGAAGTATATCTAGAAGTTTGGAAATTCTGTGCTTAGAAACACAGAAGGGTGTTGCCTGGAAGCCGCCAAGGCACCCCACTTTTTAGCTTCTCTGCACATGAAAAAGAAGTGGTTCAGTTTGTTGTTGGTTCCCAAAGCACTGACAGGGGAGACTTATACTCCTGGGTCTCTATGTCCTCAGGAGGGGGTGATGAAGATGGCTGTTAGTCTAGCCTTTCCTCAGATCATTAACTAACTTGACTGGCTTCCAGATACAGTTATGACAGGGGGTAGGTTCCTGCAGTCCTCCTACTAGTATTTCTCTGTACCTTGCCAACTTTATAGCCAAGAGCTTGCTTTTTTCTTTATTTTTAGATGTTTAATCATTTTTCCTCACTGCCCATCTTTCTTCTTCCACATGCCAGCTTGCCCTTTATACACATAAATGCAAAACCCACAGTGACTACTACCACGCTCTCTCAGAAAAATATCCAAATTTTTCTGATCCCTTAAAATCTTCCTTCCTAGAAACATCTTTTATTCCATAGCCCAGCTCTGTTCCACCTTGACCTCCCTCCCTGACTGGTGGTATGGATTTCAGTGACTGTAATGTTTTTTTCTTTCTGTTCTTTTTGTTTGTTTATTTGTTTGTTTGTTTGTTTGAGACAGGGTTTCTCTGCAGCTTTAGAGCCTGTCCTGGAACTCTATAGACCAAGCTGGCTTTGAACTCACAGTTCTACCTGTCTCTTCCTCCTGAGTGCTGGGATTAAAGGCTTGTGCCGCCACCACCACCCGGCTTTCTTTTTGTTCTTTAAGATAATTTTTCTTTCAGAATCACACAGCTGCTCAGAATTTAGCTTCTGAGCTATTAGCTTTAGCCTCACTTGGGAGCTGGTTAGAACTACAGGATCATAGTTCCTAATTCAGACCCACTGAAACTGGTGATTTGTATGAGCATGAGAGTTTAAGAAAGCCAGCCCTAGCTGAGCCCAGTAACACACCTGCTGCTGCTGAGAAAGCTGGGGCAGGAGAATAACAAGTTCAAGCCATCCTGAACATCTTAGGAAGATCCCTGTCTCAAAATAAAGTATGGTTAAGGATAAAGAATGGGTAATGGTAGAATGCCCGCCAAGCATACTGGAGACCCTAAGCTCAGTCCCCAGTAGAGCCTTATTTGAAATCACCTTTGCTCAGAGAGGGAAAAAAAATCCTATCAACTAATAGTTCCCCACCTGGCTTTCAGTGGAATCACGTGGGGAATCATATATATATATGGTTTTGGCATTTGAGATAGGGTTTCTAACTCACTCTGTAGACCAGGCTGCCTTGAACTCAGAGATCTGCCTGCCTATGACTCCAGTGCTGGGGTTAAAGGCGTGTGTACACTACCACCCAGCTAATACTTATTTTTTATTGTATGTGTATGTGCCTGAAGGTGTGTACACATACACCATGTAAGTGCAAGAACCTGTTGAGGTCAATAGAGGCATCAACCAAGATCCTCTGCAAGAACAGTGAGTACTCAGCCACTGAGCTGTCTCTCCAACCTCTACGTGGCAAATCTTGAAAACCACTAATGCCTGAGTTCTGCCTCCAGAGATTGTAATTTGTTTGGTTTGAGTGGGAGTTTTAAAGTTCTGGCTGTAACAAGCAGCCAAGGGTTGAACCATGGATATTCATCAAAATTTTTAAACAAGTCTCGTGACCCAGGCTGGCCTCAGACTTGCTATGTAACCAGGGACGTTCTTGTACTCCAGATTTCGGCCTCAGCTGCTGGGATTATAAACTTACTATACCATGTCCAACAAAGGTGTTTAGTTTGGAAGGTTTTCTTTCATTTTGTTGCTGTTTGTAGTACTAGGGATTGAACTTGGTGCTTCACACATCCTAGACAAGCACAGCTATACCCATGAGCTATATCCCCAGCCCATGTATTGTTAATGACCTTTAGATTTTCATCTGTGTGTCATTAGGAGGGATTATGTTTCTAATTTTCCCTTCCAGGTCCTTAGTTTAGTTGGAATTGTGTTCAAGACCAGAACTATTTCACAGTTTAGTTCTAACATAGAAAACTAGAAAATTCTAAGCTAAAGATCTTGAAAACCATGACAGCTTATGGTTGACTGAACTGTGTGGTGATCCTCAAACATCAAAGCAGTTCAGTGATAGAATACTTGCCCAGCTTGCAGAGGGCTCTGGCACTGAAAAACAAAACAAAAAAAAAAAAAAGAATTAAGGATATCCTCTTTGGCAACCCTTTGGAAATAAGTGTCAACTTTAAAAACATTGATCTACTTACTGCCAAGTGTGGTGACGCACACCTTTGATCCCAGCACTCAGAAGGCAGAGGGAGGCAGATTTCTGAATTTGAGGCCGGTCTGATCTAAAAATCAAGTTCTAGGACTTCGGGGGGCTACACAGAGAAACCTTGTCTTGAAAAGCCAAAATAGAAAGAAAGGAAACAGTGGTCTGTTTATAAAGTGACTCTGAGATGAGCATGTAGCTCAGGGGTTGGGGGAAAAGTGGGTTTGAACATGTTCCCACTGTGTAGCCCAGACTGGCCCAGAACTCATTATCCAAACTGGCCTTAAATTCACAACAGTCCTCCCCAGGCAGTGGTGGTGCACGCCTTGAATCCCAGCACTCGGGAGGCAAAGGCAGGTGGACTAGTCTACAGGACAACTTATAGGAGAGGAGACAGCCAGAGCTGTTATACAGAGAAACCCTGTCTTGAGGGGGTGGGGGGACCCACAATATTCACTACAGTTCTTTTGTCCTGGCCTCCCAAGTGCTGGAATTACAGACATGAGCCACCGTTCCTGGTTTTTTTTCTTTAAGAGAGATTATAGGTTTCAATGCAGAGAGACTTCTGGAGCTGTACCTGGTGTATACACATGGGCAAGATGTGAACTTAAGCAGTGTTTGGGCTGAGTTTGTCTTCACCTGAAACTGTAGCCCTATCGGCTTGATTATCTTGTCTAGGTATGCAAATTGGGAAGAGAGGGGACACCTGGGTATGGCACAGTCCTGAAAGGCGATACAAGCTAGTGAGTGGAGCCTCAGTCTCAGAGCGTGTTTTAGACACTGATGGTTATCTTATCTCACAAAGCCTCCTCGTGGCAAGCCAAGGACGGTACTTTGTTCAAGCCTTTTATAGAGCAGGCTTCTCACGTCACTTCGTTGTTATTCTCTTCCCTGGTGGCTTCTTCTCTACCTTGAGGAGACCCCATAGCAGATCATTCCTTATGGATCATGGTCTGACTTCATCCTGAGCCCAATATTCATAATTGTTTAGTAAATACTAGGTGAATGAGATGCCCAATAACCTTTAACAACGTGACTTGGTCAGTTTCAGATCAGGATTAATACTATCTTTTCTGTACCAATTATGATTTTATAACAGTAAGGGCTTAACAACTATAAAGTAGGCAGGTATTCCGAAATTCAAGAGAAAAAATGGAAGAAATTTATGAACTTTAAAATTCTATCAAAACTTTGAGATTCTGTTTGTTTATTGGGACAGGGTTTCTCTGTGTAGCCATGGCTGTCCTGGAACTCCTCTGTAGACCAGGCTAGCCTCAAACTCAGAGTTCTGTCTGCCTCTGCCTCCCAAGTGCTGGGATTGAAGGTGTACAGCACACACCCTGCTTGTTGTTTGGGTTTTTTTTTCCTTTTTTTAAACAGGTATTGCTGGGCGATGGTGGCAAGGGTCTTTAATCCTAGCACTCCCAAGACAGAGGCAGGTGGATCTCTGTGAGTTCAAGGGCAGCCCAGTCTACATAGTGAGTTCATAGGACAGTCAGGGCTTTGTAGAAAGACCTTGTCTCAAATAAACTGAAAGAAAAGCAACACAGAACATCAAAGCCAGGTTTATTTAATTCCTAAGTACTTGAACCTGTTGTCTGATAGCCCTGAAACATTTTATGTTCCTCAATAAGAGAAATTTACTTTTGTATTGCTGTTTTGTCTTATGGTGGTTGGTTTTCTCTTGGTTGACTGTTTTGGAGGGGTTCTTCAGACTTCAAATTTTTAATTGCTTTAGCTCAGAAACCATGGTTTTCCAAACTTTTTTCAAAGCTTGGAAATTTACAAGCACCTAAACTGGGTATGATGGGGTGTGTGTGTGTGTGTGTGTATCATCCCAATACTGAAGAGGCAGAGGCAGGCAGATCTCTGTACATTCAAGGCCAGCCTACTGCTATGCATTGCGAGTTCCCAGCCAGAGTTACGTGGTAAGACCTGGCTAAGATAGAGAAGTAGGTAGATATAGACAGACAGAGAGAGAGGATCTATATGTCCTGTATATTGATTTCTGGTTGGAAATCAGTTTATGAACATAGATAAATTATGTAACAGTTTAGTTTCATGTTCCTTTCGTTTCAGAAAAAAAAAATTTAGGTACATGTAGTTACATTCTCTGTACCAGCTCAGATCAAGAATAGAGTGAAGACTGTCCTTCCCATGCCCTTTAAGGTTTGCCTTCCCGATTCTGGAGGTTTGTTCTTTTAAATGTTACTTTGGGGAAAGCTGGTCTCGTCAGTCCTCAGGAGGCTTGGCTCTAACAAGAGCTTACCCCTTTTGCCTCAAAAACCTGAAAGAATAAAGAGGACTCTTTGCTGATAGAAACTTGGGTTTCATCATTGCTGCCTAGTGGTATTTCTGACCCTGAACTGATCTTTCTCAGAACAAAACGCAGGGCTTCCAGGATGCTGTCTTTCTGAAAGTCAGAGGCTAATGGCACTCCCTGGAGGGAAACCTGGGTTCTGGCTGTCTGGGGAGTAATGCTGGAGCCAGAGCTGGTGACGGTGCTCAGCTCTCCCTGGGGAAATGTTGGAAGGGAAGAACAAAGAACTGGCCCATGAGGGTTACTTGATACTAATTCATAGAAATCCTAGGACACTTTCAACCTTAAAAACAAATCAACCCAAAGTATCACCTTCGTCTTCTCCCACTATTTACTAGATTTTTAGTAGTAACTAAAGTTTTTATATCTCCGAAACTTAATTTTCTTGTTCAAAAATTAAAACTAAAGGTAATAAAACCTAAAAAATTTTTGTACCTCTAATGTAGGTTTTGGGACAGCATCTGTTAAAGAGATAAAGTGTAACATATGAAACAAGATCTAGAATGTAGATGTTAAGGATTTAAATATTAGAGGAAAGTAACTGCACACGCTAATCAGGCAGGCTCTGTGTGGGTGCAGTGCGAGTGGTGCTCCCTGTGCCCCATCACTCCTAGGTTTATCTTGTACAGTGCAGCTCTGGGGCTGGAACTAGCTCTTGTAGACCAGGCTGGCCTCAAACTCACAGAGATCTGCCTGCCTCTGCCTCCCGAGTGTTGGGATTAAAGACGTGCGCCACCACTGCCTGGTGCTTTCATTGAATCTTATTTAATTTTTCCAGAAGTCATGTAAGTAGTTATTACATTTTAGAGTTTAGGAAAACTAAGTATCAAAAAGTTAAAGGGTTGGAGAGGTGGCTCAGTGGTTAAGTGCGTGCATTGCTCTTGCAGAAGACCTGGGTTTTTGTCTCAGCACTCACATGGTGGCTCAACAACCAGTTCCAGGAGATCTCATACATTCTTCTCACCAGGCACATGTGTAGCACAAAAACACACGCATGCAAAACACTCATGCACATAAAATCTTAAAAAAAAAAAAGTTAAATAAGTTAAACCATGGAGCTGGCGAGATACTCAGTGGGTAAAGACAACAAGCCGGGCGGTAGTGACACATGCCTTTAATCCCAGCCCTCGGAGGCAGAAACAGCTGGCTCTCTGTTAGTTCGAGGCCAACCTGGTCTACAGTTCTACAGAGAGTTCTAGGACAGGCTCCAAAAGCTGTCTCTGAAAATGAAAAAAAAAAAAAAAGATCTGACAGCCCGAGTTCTATCACTATAACCCTCACACAGGTGGATAGAGAGAACTCTATGAGGTTGTCCTCTGGCCCCCAGATATATACAGTAAACACACACAGTAATAACTTTAATTTTTAAAAAAAAGCCCCAAATCATAAGACTATTAAATGACAGAGCCGTGATTGTACCCAGAGCTAAGACTCCACATTTTGCTCTATCTGATGGAAGAGAAGAAGTAGAGCTGGACATGAAAGGATGCTGGAATGGAATAGATAAAGAGAACAAAGAGTGAGAAATCCCCACTAGGAAAGTATAAAAAGGACTAGGGAGCTCACTTGGAGAGAGAGAGACAGGTCAGTGATTAGCCTCTGGCTAGAGCAGATGGTTTTTGAGCTGAGGTAGAAACAACCTAGTTAAGGTCATTGACCTATGGAATCCGGGCCTGATCTAGAGAAGGGCAGGGATGCACTGAAAGGTTCCGAACAGCAACTGGCATTAAACAGATGGTTTTTTGTTTTGTTTTGTTTGTTTTTCAAAAGTTCTGGAACTCGATCCGTAGATCAGGCTGACCTAGAGCTCAACAGAGATCCACCTACCAATGCCTCCCAAATACTGGGATTAAAGGTGTGCGCTCCCACCACCCAACTAGACAGGTGATAATTAAGGAATACTATTCTGAGTGGGCAGCGCTGGCTCCTGCCTTTAATCCCAGCAAAGGCAGGTGGATCTCTGTGCGTTCGAGGCCATCTTGGTCTACAGAGTGAGTTCCAGGACAGACAGGGCAACACCGAGAAACCCTGTTTCAAAGAGAAAAGAAAATAATGAATATTATGGTGGCACTGAGTTGAAATATAGTAGAGGGAAAGAGTGAAGGAAGAAAGGCAGTTAGGAAGTTTTTGGAAAAACCCAGTAGTGATGTTAAACCCAGCACTCAGGAGGCAGAGACAGGTGGATCGCTCTGTGAGTTCAAAGCTAGCCTGGTCTATAGAGCGAGTTCCTGGACAGGTCCCAAAGCTACAGAGAAACCCTGTCTCCAAAAAGAAAAGAAATATCAGGACCTGGGATACTGTCTAGGAAGGAAAATCACAGGAAGGTCATGCAACAGCCAGAGAGACAATACAAAGAGCAGGTTAGGCACCAAAATAATTTTACTGTCATTTAGCAGACTGGGCACCTTGACAACAGTCTAAATGATCATCACTACTCTTGCCATAAACTTCCTATACTCCCAGATGCCAGCCCCCCAGGTTTTGATATATTTTGAGACATAATCTTCTTATGTAACCTAGGTTGGCCTAGAACATGTAATACTTCTGCCTTATACTCTCCAGAGCTGAGACTTAAAGGTTGTATGCTACAACATCCAGCAACACACACACACACACACACACACACACACACACACACACAGAGAGAGAGAGAGAGAGAGAGAGAGAGAGAGAGAGAGAATTTTTTTTTCCGAGACAGGATTTCTCTGTACAGCCCTGGCTGCCCTGAAACTCGATCTGTAGACCAAACTGGCCTCAAACTCAGAGATCAGCCTGCCTTTGCCTCCTAAGTCCTGGGATTAAAGGCGTGCACCACCATGCCTATCTGAAAGGAAAAATAACTACTGGTTTACCTGGATAATATGTGCCCTGTAATTGTCCCTCAAGTGCATTGGGTGACCGAAGGTTACAGACTTGAAGACTCAGACTTGGCTTCCATAAGATCTTGTAAGTGAAGGAGTGTTAAGTGAGGAGGGTAGAAGTTGAACAAAGATAATGTCAAAGGAACTCTGTAGACTTCCCTGCCAAAGTCAAATCTACAGTTTCCTTCTTCCCTTTCTCTTAATGATACTTCCATGTTTGCCAAGTAGCAACCACCAGTTTCAGGGCGTATCAGATTGCTTGGGTTACTCTGCTATTTGCCTTGCTGTTTCCAGGGGACGAGCAGGGGAGGGAATCCACAGCCTCTGCTGTTGTTACCAATCAAAAGCAACCAGCTCCGTAGCCATCCCCTGTGGCTCTGACTCAGGGCACAGGGAAATAATGGCGACAAATTGACAGAGGCCACATCATTAAGTTACCATAGAACTGTGGGTTCTTTTGGTCATAGGGATGGTGTTATCCTGCAAGGGGTTTGAGATACAGATAGCTTTTCCTTACTGCATGAGGAGGTACTGAGAGTAGCATTGTGTTTATCATAAAAGTCACTGTAAGCAATGATGCAATTTAGATTGTACTGCTTTAAACAGGGAAAATGCAATTTATTGAAGAAATCGGATAGGGAAAAATAAATAAGTGTGAAAGGAAAAGACCAGGTGGTGGTGGCACATACCTTTAATCCCAGCACTCAGGAGGCAGAGACAGGCAGTTCTTTGAGTTCAAGGACAGCCTGGTCTACAGAGAGTTCCAGGACAGCCAAGGCTACACAGAGGAACCCTGTCTTGGGAGAAAAAAAAAAAAAAAAAAAAAAAAAAAAAAAAAAAAAAAAAAAAACAGGATTTGGGGAGGAAAGGATTTATTTGACCTACACTTTGGTGTCACAGTTCATCATTGAAGGAAGACAGGCAGGAACTCAAGCAGACCAAAAACCTGGAGGCAGAACCTAATGCATAGAGGCCAGGAAGGAGTGGTACTTCTTACTGGCTTGCTCCTCATGACTTGCCCAACCTGCTTCCTTATAGAACCCAGGACCACCTGCCCAAGAGTGACCCCACCCACAATGGGAGGGATCCTCCCAAATCAATCACTAATTAAGAAAATGCCCTACAGGGCTGGAGAGATGGCTCAACGGTTAAGAGCATTGCCTGCTCTTCCAAAGGTCCTGAGTTCAATTCCCAGCAACCACATGGTGGCTCACAACCATCTGTAATGAGGTCTGGTGCCCTCTTCTGGCCTACAGGCATACATATAGACAGAATATTGTATACATAATAAATAAATATTAAAAAAAAAAGAAAGAAAATGCCCTACAGGACTAGAATTGGCTCAGTGGTTGAAAGGTTGAGAGCACTTGTTGCTTTTGCAGAGGGCCCAGGTTCAATTCCCAACACCCATATGGTGCTTCACAACCATATGATCCAGGAAATCTGATACCTTCTTTTGACCTCTGTGGTACTAGGCACACATATAATACACATACATACATCCAGGCAAAACACTTGTACACATAAAAACAAACAAAGAAAATGCCTCCAGCTTGCCTACAGCCCATCTCATGGGGGCATTTCTTGACTAAAGTTTCTCCTCTCAGATACCTCTAGCTTCAGTCAAGTTGACATAAAAACTAGCTAACACACAAGCACACCACTTATTAAGACATACTCTTCCCTATCCCCAAGATCTATTAATGTTAACATCACAATATAAAACATTTCAACTTTTTAAAAATTCAAACTCTTAAAAGTCCAAAGTCTCTTTAAAATATTCAAAAATCTCTATAAAAATAAAGTCTCTCTAAAAGTTCAAAATCTCTCAACTGTGGGCTCCTATAAAATCAAAAATAAGTTAAATACTTTCTTATTCCAAGAGAGAAGAACACAGTCATAATCTGAACAAAGCAAACCCAACTCCAACAGTGTAAATAATTCCAATGTCTGGGATTCTTTGTTTGTTTATTTTTTGTTTGTTTTTTCAGGACAGAGTTTCTCTGTGTAGCTTTGGAGCCTGTCCTGGGATTAGCTCTGAAGACCAGACTGGCCTTGAAGTGACAGAGATCCACCCACCTCTGCCTCCTGAGTACTGGAATTAAAGGCCTGCACCACTACTGCCTGGCATAGAATTAGTTCTTATCTGTACTCCTCAGTAGATGAGAATGAGGGGCAGGATGAAAATTGATAGGTGAGCAACATAGAGGACCACAGTAGGTTTTCTGGGAATTGCAAGGGACTGAGTGCATAAAACCAAAACCAAAAACTAAAGTCGCCTTTCAGTTACTTTTTTTTTATATTTATTTATTTATTATGTATACAATATTCTGTCTGTGTGTATGCCTGCAGGTCAGAAGAGGGCACCAGACCTCATCACAGATGGTTGTGAGCCACCATGTGGTTGCTGGGAATTGAACTCAGGACCTTTGGAAAAGCAGGCGATGCTCTTAACCTCTGAGCCATCTCTCCAGCCCCTCAGTTACTTTTTTTTTAAAGCTAGAGAAAAAGCAGGTATGTTGGTACAGACTTACTACCTCAGCACTCATGAGGCAGAGGCAGGACAGTTGTCACAAGTTCAAGGTTAGCCTGGCCTACCTTATTCTGGGCTAATCAGGACTGCAGAGCCAGTGTCTGTCATTCTCTACTCTACTCCCTTTGCTCCCAATAAATTAAAAACCAGGAAGACAGAATAAGATAATGTATGATGTTTAGAGAATTTGACGATAATTGATGTTACCCTCTGGGGTTTGGTTGGTTGGTTGAGTTTACTTGTTTTTAGTTTGTGTGTGCGCGCGCTCTAGTTCCACTGCCTGTTAGACCGCCTGGAGCTGATAACACAGACAGATTTGAGACTGTCTCCTCTTATATAACTCTGGTTATCCTAGAACTTGTTGTGTAGACCAGGCTAGCCTAGCTCACAGAGATTCACCTACTTCTGCTGGGATTAAAGACAAGGCCTGCCATGCTTGGTGGCTTCTTTTGGGAGTTTTTAATACTAAATAATTATAGTATCCCATACTCACATTGTGTTCTATAATAAATATAATAAATGCTTTTTTAAGCATTCATGTACTCTCGTCCCAACCTTAAGACACTAATTTTATCTGTTGCTTATATTTACAACTAAATACAAAATGCACTAAGATAGTGTGTTTAAAATTCAGTGTATGTCAGTACACGAAACTAGGCTGGGTTGGAGATCCCATCGCTGCTATGGGCAGGTGTTCTGCTCTAGTGCACTTGTATTTCACTCTTGGCTTTCCCCTGTGACTGCAGAAGTGTGTCCTGTGGTCTCCATCTGTCCCTTCCCAACCCAAATACAGGCCTGAGACTCATTATGTAGATAGTTCCTCTTTTTTGTTATTCTACACGTATAGGTGTTTTGCCTACATGAATGTCTGTGTACTATTTTGCATGCCAGATGCTCACAGAGGCCAGAAAAAGGTATTCAGTCCCCTGGAACTGGAGTTATAGAGAAATGTGGCAACCAAGTGGGTGCTTGGAATTGAACCCCAGTTCTGGAAGAACAACCAGTGTTTCCTGCTGAGCCATATCTCCACCCCAGCATTTCAAATACTTTTTTTTGTTTGTTTTGGTTTCTCTGTGAAGCTTTGACTGTCTGGGAACTCACTCTGTAGGCCAGGCTGGCCTTAAACTCACAGAGATCCACTTGTCTCTGCCTCCCAAGTGCTAGGTTGAAGGCTTGCACCACCACCATCTGGCCATTTCAAATGCTTTTAAGGAGATTGCTTACAATTGAAATTGTAGCTAGGTGTTATCCATACCTATAATCCCAGCGGCCTGGAAACAGGTAGGAGGATGATTGTTAAGTTTGAGGCTAGCCTGGTACCCAGCAAGGATAAAATAAAAAGTGGCACAATTTACTGATAAACTCCATGAAATTGTGAATGTCTGCCAGTTAAGGTTTTCTGGGGAGTTTTACAGTCCTCCTCTGCCCATTCCAAGAATCTTATCTACCAAGACAATCATATAATACTTAACTAGCATAAAAAGAAACAAGAAATACAGAATCTTGTCTGCAGACTTCCCAAGACTTCTGTTTTGTTGTCTTCTGTCCTGGCCCTGTCTCTCCATTCTGAGTTATAGGCAGGCCATCTACATGCATCTTCCAACCCCCAGACCCCACTCCCCTTCCATTTCATCGTTCTTGCTCCCTTGTGTGTAGCATGCTTCTTTTCTCTTTTCCTTCTCTTATTCTCTACTTTCTCTCTACTCTCTTTCCTCTTCCTAATTTCTCACTCTTCCTTCTTCAACTGGCCAGTGAGGTTCTGCCATATACAATCTATCTGTTTATTATAGAAAAATTGATATTGACCATTTCCGTTTAAAACTAAGACTCCTAGAACCAGTGTGTTTATCCCCAATGCCTCTAAGTGGTTGCTAGATGGTATTTTAGCTCATTTCCTTCATTCTCATCTCTCTAAGAAATGGACCTGGTCCTCCATTCCTCTGCCTGGTTTCTCTGGTTTCTCCCAGTCCCCAGGCTCTCGCTTTCCACTCTGCTACCTTCCTCTATCACTGCCTTCCACATTCTGCTTCTGGCTCCAACTCCTGTGCTAGCTCATCTAAACTCTTTTTTGTTTTATGCATGAGTGTTGTTCTCGCATGTATGTATATGTACTACATGTGTCCAAGTGCCTGTGGAGCCAGAAGAGTGCCTTGGGTCATCTGGAGCTGACTTTGTGAGCCACCATGTAAGTTCTGGGAACCTGAGCCCTCAGCAAGAGCAGGAAGCTCTCTTACCTAACCACAGAGCTACCTGCCCAGCCCCCACATAGCTTCCTTAACACAAAAAAAACCTTTCCTTTAAGCTAAAAGCCTCCCAGTCTTGGATGTTGTTTGCTTTCTTATCTTTCCAGACGCTCAATACTTTGCAAGCTTTGTTTTACTCTAAAATTTATCATTTACTTTAAAACTTAAATTAATTTTTAGCTTTTTATTTATGTGTATATTTATATGTGTGCATGTGAATGCCACAACTTATATGTGATGGACATGGCTTCTCTCCTCCCACCGTGTGGGTGCCCCAGTGATTGCACTCAGATGGTCAGGCCTGGTGGAGAGCACCTTCACCAGCCCTGAAACTTAACTTTAAAGCTGTTGCTGCTTTTACATGTGAGAACATTTTATTTGGCCTGGTTCTAAACAAGGGAGTCCTAATACCAAGACATGCTCTCCTCTAAGGGGAGGCTTCCGGTAGCAGAGGAATGTTCCTTGCTCATCCTCCTTACGAACCCCAGGGAGCCTTTTAAAGAGGTGACCTGGCTGACCCAGAGGATGGTGTTTATAAATAGTGTCCAGCACCCCCTCCTGTAAAGCCTGTCTCCCTAATCCTCTCTCTAGATTGGAAATGACTTGACCTTTGAGCCTTAAAACTCAGGTCATTTTTTTTCTCTGAAAATTCTGATTAACAAACTTTTGTTGAAGCAAAAATGTTTTATTTTTATTTTAAAATTTTATATGTATGGGTGTTTTGTACACATGTATATCTGCATACCACTTACATGCAGAACTCACTAAAGTCAGAAGAGGGCACTGGATCCCTGGAGCTGGAATTAGAGACAGTTTCAAACTGCCGTATGGGTGCTGGGAATTAAACCTGAGAACTCTGGAAGAGCTGCAGGAGCTCTTAACTGCTGCCATCTCTCCAGCCCAGAGCAAAATGCTTCCAACCAGATGATCAGGCATCAGATTTGTTTTCACTTTTGAAAACCAGCTGTTCTCATTGTTTGGGAAATTTTTATTTGGTTGGTGTTTATTTTAGCTTGTTTGAGACAAGGCCTCTCTCATACTCAATCCTACTTTAGCCTCCTGCATGCTAAGATTACAAGCCTGTGAATCAGTTTGTTTGCTTGTTGGGGTATTCTGTTCCTGTCTCTGTGTGTGTGTGCCCCTCAATTCTGAGAATGAGCCCAAGGAACCCAGGACCCTGAGAAGCTAGCCCACCAGAGGATCAGCCTTCCTTTTCACTTGTAAAGCCACAGACTTGGAGGAGGAGCCTTAGTTACTTCCACTCCACCCACTTTGGATAAAACTCTCTTTTGTATTTCCCTGGTTTCATATTGTTTATAGTAGACACAGTCTAACCAGTTTCTATGCCTGTGGAATGAACACTTGATCTAGACATTAGCAGTTTTCAGATTAGGGTACATGAAAGTAATAAAAATTGTTGAGTTAACCAAGAAACTTTTTTTATGTGCTTGAGTATTTGCCTGCATATATGTACGTATGTGCACAATGTGTGTGTAGTGCCTGTGGAGGCCAGAAAAGAGTGCCTGATTCCCTGGAGCTGGAGTACAGGCAGTTGTGAGCCACCTGTAACTCCCGTTTTAAGAGAGCCAGTGCCTTCTGGCCTGTCTGGACACCTGCAGTTGTATGCACAAACCCACACAGCCGCACATACACAAATACCTAATTAAAACCAGGTGTGGGAAAATTAACTCAGCCATTAAGAGCACAGGCTGCATCTTCCAGATGACCTGAGTTCAATTCCTAACATCCCATCAGGAAGATCACAGCCACCTTTACCTCTAACCCCAGGGAGACACCTCTGGCCTGTATGGATACCCATACAGATACACAAACATACACATGACTTTATTTTCTGACATTATAATATAATTATATCATGTTCCCCTTCACTTTCTTCCAAACCCTGCCATATACCTCCCTGCTTGCTCTCTTTCAAATTCATGGCCTCCTTTTCTTTTCTTTCTTTTTTTTTTTTTTTTGTTTTTTGTTTTTTGTTTTGTTTTGGTAGGGGATGCTGAGACAAGGTTTTTCTGTGTAACAGCCCTGGCTGTCCTGTCCTGGAACTCGCTCTGTAAACCAAGCTGGTCTTGAACTCACAAAGATCCACCAGCCCCTGTCTCTGAAGTACACCTCTTTTTTCTTAACCTTACATATATATAATCTTTAAATAATAGAAATAAATCTTTTTCTTGCTGACATGGACCAGGGGCATTTTCTCATCAGATGGAGCCTGAACAGAGATCATTTCTTTAAGGCTTTTCTGGCTGTAGCTTTTTGCTAAGAATATCTTTTCTGCCTGTGAACCAAAAAATTTGGTGATAACTGCCATTTGTGTTTGAGTTTGTTTTTTAATTTCCAGACGGTCTGATGTGCATGTTGCTGTAGTGAGTACATAGAACAGTTCTGTGGCCTCTGCAGAGCAAGCCAAGTAAAGACAGCGTCTTCTGAAAACCTGGGGCTTAAGGCGTGTGGGCCAAATCTGAGCACAGAATGGCTGGACAGGGTGACAGTTTCAGTTGTTCCTGTCTTAGAATGGAGAACCTTTCACTTATAGATGCAGGGGTAGGCAGGCAGGTTTTTAGTACTTAATCTTGTAAACTATGAGGCTGGGCGCAGCACTTGGGAGGCAGAGGCAGGCGGATCTCTGTGAGTTTGAGGCCAGCCTGGTCTACAAGAGCTGGTTCCAGGACAGGCACCAAAAACTACAGAGAAACTCTGTCTCAAAAATCAAAAAAAAAAAATTGTAAGCTATGACTTAAGTAGAAACATATATACTGAAGTTTCATTTAAATTCAGTTTCTTAAAGAGTAAGAGTAAGGGTTTAACTTAACTGCAGAGTGTTCGCTTAGCATGTGGAAAGCCCTGGATTCTATCTCCAGCACAATAGGTTAGTTAATTCATTTGAAATGTGGAGCAGAGGAAGTGAACCCAGCAGGTAAAGAAGAGCTCAGTGGCCAGAAGCACTTGGGAGAACTGGTTAGGATCACACACCCTGGCTCCTGGCCTAATTACTCAATAACCCTGGGCTTCTGGACAGCCCAAACTTGTGTGTCTTCTGTACCAGAGCAACACATAGGCCTTCTGCAGGTGCATGTGGTGCCATCCCTGTGATGCACAGCGGCTCTTCTGTACAGGGCTCTCAGGTGACAGCTAGTCAAATAATGGGAGAGCGTAGCAAAGATCTGCCTGAGGAGGGAGGGGGCAGGGCCTGCACCAGAAGGCCGCACAGCAGGAAAGGACAGTCGGTTTGTCCATGCAGGTCCACACAGTATTCTCAGATGCTTGTCCAGTGCCATTTTCAGGACCTCTGAACTGAGATCTCCAGTGCCCAAGCTTAGGCCGTGTGCTTGCCCCAGCTGTCCCAGGCCTGGGAAAGAAAAAGCTGCATCTGCCAGCTGCTGAGGCTCAGCACAGCCCATGCCTCCCAGAAGAGGGTGGTGACATGGTGTCCCTGCTAACAGAAAAAAAGCACGTGTAAACTCCCTCAGCTGCTCAGCCCTCTCCAGTGCTCCTTACAGACTCCATTTCTTTGCTTAACAGCAGCACTAAATTTTCTTTGTCTACTACTTTTTTTTAAGATTTATTTATTCATTATGTATACAGTGTTCTGCCTACATGTATGCCTGCAGGCCAGAAGAGGGCACCAGATCTCATTACAGTTGGTTGTGAGCCACTATGTGGTTGCTGGGAATTGAACTCAGAATCTTTGGAAGAGCAGGCTCTTAACCACTGAGTCATCTGTCCAGCCCTGTTCACTACTTTTAAAAGAAAAAAGGTTTTCAGTAAATTTTCATATTTTTGTTTGCATTTTGTTTTGTTTGAGAAAGATAAAAAGCAGACTGGCCTCCAACTCACTGTGTAGCCCCCCCCCAGCTGTCCTCACACAAGGTCACAAGGGTGACCTTGGACCTCTGACTTCCCTCATAAGCCCACCATGTCTGGCCTCTGTTCTGTCATTCTTGTCATTAGATAGTAGACCTCTTAGACTATTCCCTACTTCTCCCGTCTCTTTTAATTCCATTTATTAATTTTAATCCCATTGTGTCTGTGTCGGGGTGGAGAATGCACTGGTGCCGCTGCACAGGTCGGGCAGTCAAGAGCACAACTTGCAAGAGTTCATTTTCTGCTTCTACCCTGTGTCCTAGGGACTGAACCTAGGTTATTAGGCTTGGTGGCAAGCACCTTTACCCACTGAGCCATCTCACAGACCCCCTTTTGTGTCTTTATTCACCTATTTTATTTCTTTTCTTTTTTTTTTTAATTTTCCTTAATAGTTTTCTTCAGTTTTTCTTCCAACCTTTACATTAGCGTTCTTGACTCTGGCACCAAAACTTGTTTTTCTAATGGTCTTTTTGTTGCTGCTATTGTCCTCCAGATGTGTTATTACGACCTCACTTATTGTATCAAACACAGAGCGTAGATATTTAAATTAGATATTACAATAATTTGACTAAGGAGATTATTATTGACTAGCCTATGAATTGTAGCAGCCATGAACCACAGAATATCACCTAAAGTATACACCTGTTATATAAAACATTTGGCATTGGGGTTATATCATGTCTTTCATTTTTAAAGATTGCTTATGTATGTATTATTTGTGTGCAGCTGTGGGTATCTGTGTATGACTTTTGCACCCAAGGAGGCCAGAAGAGAGCATTAGATCCCCTGGAGCTGGAGTTACTGGCAGTTGTGAGCCACACCATGTGGGTTCTGGAAACTGAACTCTGATCCTCAGCAACAAGTAGCAAGCAGATTGGGGTTCTCTCAGTGGTAGAGCACTTGCCTGGAAACACAAAGCCCTAGGTTCAGTCCTCATCACGCGAAGATGGGTGCTGAGACACAAAAACTTGAGCCGTTAATACCAGCACTTCTGGCGCTGCAAAAGCAGACAAATCTCTGTGAGTTCAAGGCCAGCCTGGTCTACAGAGTAAGTTCCAGGATTGCCCAGGGCTACCCAAAGAATCCCTGTCTTGAGGGGAAAGAGAATAAGCAAGCAAAAAATTTTAAAGTAGCAAGCATTTTCTCTCTCTCTCTCTCTCTCTCTCTCTCTCTCTCTCTCTCTCTCTCTTTTTATATATATGCATTAGTGTTTTATCATGGCAAGTTTCAGATCCCCTGAAACTGGAATTACAGGCAGTTGTGAGCTTCCATATGGGTGCTGGGAGTTGAACCCTGGTCCTCTAGAAGAGTAGTCAGTGCTGAGCTGCCTCTCCAGCCCTAAGTAGCAGCCACTCTTAACCACTGAGCCATTCTCTAGTGCTGTCTATTGTTCTTGTAATTTTTTTAAGTTTGCATCTTCATCTGTAGTCCCCTTTTTCTCTTGTTTTTGGTTGTCTTTCATAGTAAGTATCTTGATTTCTGGTGATTCTTGACAACACTTTTGGAGAAGTCAGAGGACAAATTTTGGGAATCTATTCTGCCCTTCCACCATGAGATCCAGAGATCAAACTCAAGTTGTCAGACTCTTGCAGCAAGCACTTGTACCCGCTGAACCGTTTTACCATTCCTTGGCTGTCTACTCACATTTAAAAGCCGGACACTAAAAGGCTGTTTGGTAGTCCATGCTAGTGAACGAGGCCTACAGGCTGTGATCCTCATGGTGGGATTGTCTGTGTGACTCAGTGTCTTGGCAGTACCCTGGATACCTGACCTCCCGTGTCTTTTACTGTTTTGACTGATAAGATTCCTTTGACACGTTTAGATTTTTTTGACTATTCATTTTTCTAGCCCTCACTTACAATTTTTATAACTGGAGGTTTCTCTCTCCTGCCTGCCAGTTCCTGAACAACCACTCTGAGGCTTAATTACAAACTATTTGACCAATGGCTCAGGCTTCTAACTGGCTAGCTCTACATATAAATTAACCCATTTCTAATAATCTGTGTATTGCCATGTGCCCTGTGACTTATTGGTAATGCTCTGGCATCTTACTCCTTCAATGACTGCTGGCATCTACCAGACTCTGCCTTCTTTTTCCCTGTATCTTTGCTTGGATTTCCTGCCTGGCTCTATTCTTCCTGGCTATTGACCAAATCAGCCTCTTTATTAAGCATTGGCAATAAAGCATATTCACAGCATATAGAAGTTCACTATCTTTGAGTTCTTTTTTTCTTCCCAATACTGGAGATTGAACCAGGACCCTGAAAATGCTAAGCAAGCTCTCTACCACTGAGCTAGATCACAGACTTTGTCTCTGAATTCTTATGTAAGATGATGTAAAGATCTCTCTGGTGGTCTCTGCCTCTTCCTTTAGGTATCTTTTGGACTCTCCTACATATACTCACCTGCTTTCATGGGATGTTTGGCAGACTTGACACAAAGAGTAGATGGGATGGCAAAGTGAGACCCTCCACTGCACGGTAGGAGTCACTCTGGGAACCTTCCTTTTCCTTAATCATGTTTGATCAGAAATTGGATGAATCTTCGGGATGCCGAGACAGGAAAGATACTCTGGCAAGGAACAGAAGACCTGTCTGTCCCTGGTGTGGAGCATGAAGGTACTTTGCAGACCCTTGAATGCACAAGCTATGCCCAGTGCCAGCACAGACCCTGGCACCAGGGAGCTAAGTAAACACACAGCCAGTAGACAGGTGAGCCCTGCCAGCAAACAGAACACTTCTTGTTCCACTTTTACATTTCTTTCTCTCACTTCCCCAAATCCACTTTAGCATCGGACCGTACCTAGATCTAGGATGTGATGGCTCATATCCTATCCTAGCCATCACAGTGTAATCCCAGCACTTCGTAGATTGAGGCAGGAAGATCAAGAGTTCAAGGCCAGCCTCAGCTGTATAGTTAATTCAAAGCCAATCTTGAACCACATGAGACCCTGTCTCAAAAAAGAAAAGCTATAAGCTCAGGTTTCAACTTTTTCCAAAACAAAATTTTCATTTTCATCTCTCTGGAGGAAAAAGAAAAGGTGAAGCATTTCAAAGAATCAGAATATAGAGAGGCACCATGCCGCCTGCATGAGAGAGGATGTTCACAGCCTGAGCCTGCCAAGAGCAGCTAGGTGAGGCCTGTGGAGACACCAGGTCTTGTGTTCCTTGGCAACATGTCACATGTGCTGACCCATTGGCTCTCTGCTTCAGCTGGAATGTAATGCAGCTACCAAGGCACTTAATGAAATTTAATAAGCATAACGTGTTCTCTAAGGCAGCCAAAGGAACTCACAGGAACCTATAGCTTCATAGTCCTGTGGCTCTCATTTAGAAGGGTACCAATCTCTCTCTCTCTCTCATCAGCCCGTGTGCCCAAGAAAATCCTCAAGTGCAAGGCAGTGTCTCGAGAACTGAACTTTTCTTCTGCAGAGCAAATGGAAAAATTCCGCCTGGAGCAAAAAGTTTACTTCAAAGGACAATGCCTAGAAGGTATTCTGCTACCTGTGTGCCTGGAATCAGGGTGTAGGAGGACACAGCAGTGCTTTGAAAATACTAGTTTTATAACCAGTGGATCCTACGTCCTGCAGTGCTGAGGACCCCAGTGAAGACAAAACAAGGCCAGACACACCCTGGAAGCCTGGGTGCCTGTGCCTGGACCTGTGTGGGATTACCATGTGGTCTTGGAAGAAGCGGCTGTGATACAGTGTAGCTAGTATAGGACCGTACCTACATATCATAAGGTATAACTAGTAGGAACTCCCCACATGAGCTGTCAAAACGTAAGAAAACATGTAGGCGCCGTAAAACTAAAATTCCAAAGGCCTTTCTACCTTTATTTTAGTGCACATCCTGCTACTCCTAAGAAAACACTGTTTAGCTGGGCTGTGCTGGTGCAGGCCTTGAATTCCAGTACTCAGGAGGCAGAGGCAAGTGGATCTCTGGCTTTGAGGCCAGCCTGGTCTACAGAGCGCGTTCTAGAATATTCAGGGCTACACAGAGAAACCCTCTCTTGAAGAGAAAAAAAGAAGTCTGTGACACAAATGAAGAGAAAAGTCTGCGCAGGCGTCTGCGTCCTTCGAGTGCCTCTGGTGCAGGAGGAATCCGATAGAGTCCACTCTAAAGGAGAGGGACAAACAGCCTATGGTTCCCCATACCCACAGATAGCACCTGCTCACTGGCTTTTCCTTCTTCCTCAGAGTGGTTCTTCGAGTTTGGCTTTGTGATCCCTAACTCCACAAATACCTGGCAGTCCTTGATAGAAGCAGCGCCCGAGTCCCAGATGATGCCCGCCAGCGTCCTAACGTGAGTGAGGTTTCAGGGAATTTCAAAGTATATCTCAAAACAGGCTTCGAGGCAGTTGGGACTCCTGGTTCTGTTCACAGGCAGAGATCTAGAGAGACAAGAGCAGAAAGTACCCAGGGCTGTGTCAAGATAACTGACTTTTGTCCTATGAAAAATAACAGGACAAAAATCTTTAGACCACATTTTAAATTTCCAGTTCACCCTGGCAACTTATCTTTGGGTGATAAAGTCTTTTTTTGGTTTGGGTTTTTGTTTTTTGGTTTTTTTGTTTTTTTGGTTGTTGTTGTTGTTGTTGTTTGAGACAGAGTTTCTCTTCTGTGTAGCCCTGACTGTCCTGAAACTTGCTTTGCAGACCAGGCTGGCCTCAAACTCAGAGAGCTCCCCCTGCCTCTGCTCCCTGAGTGTTGGGATTAAAGGCATGTGCCACCATCCCCTGCTGAGTAATGTCCAATCTTGCTGAGCTTTGCTTTCACAGACACAGTGAGGGTGAAAACTGAGACAGCATTGAAAGGAAGCAGCACAAAATCAATGTCAAGTCCAACGGTTCACTCTCATTGTGTCTCTGTATGCTCTCTGGGTCCCCAACACATCCGCCAGAGGGCTCCATCGTAGAGGGTAACATTTGGGCCGAGGCTTCCAGAGGCTGGCCTAGAATTCAGTAATTACTTCCTGATCAAAGAACAGTTCATTTGTGTTGTCAAAAAGAACTGTAAAAGTGCTTAGCGGTACAGACCCAGTGGTCTGAGTTTGATCCCTGGAGCCCAAGCTAGAAGGAAAGGAAGGTGTCTGAAAGTTGTCCTTTGACATGTGGTGTGTGCTATGGTACATGTGTAACATGTACACCACATGCTCCTGCGACACACAGGTCATACACAGAGACACAGTAATAATAATAATAAAATAAAAATGTAAAGACATTGTCAGTAACTGCCCACTTACCATTTTCTCTTGGAAGGAGATTGAGTCTTTCAAATATTTCAGTAGGCCTGGGGATGTATCTCAGTGATAAAGAATTTGCTTAACATAAGTGAGTTTTACGCACCACCAGAAAGAAGTGTCAGTGATAGTGTTGTCTAAAAGTTTAGACCCACGAATAATTGTGTAACCCTAGATCATCTGCCAGGAGATCCTTCATGAAAGCCACACCAAATGTATAGAAGAGATACAGAGGCGCTGAAGAGATGGCTTAGCAGTTATGTTAAGTTAGCTGTCTCCGTAGGACCCAAGTTTGAGTCCAAGCACCCACTTGACAACTCTCAGGTCTCTATAGCCCCAATTCCATGGGGTCTGTTACCCTCATATAGTCTCCACGGGCACCAGGCACATGTGTGTTACACAGATTTACATGCAAGCAAAACATCCATGCACATAAAATAAAAATGTTTTTCTTTGAGGCAAGGTCTCTCTATTTAGCTCTGGCTGTCCTGGAACTTGCTATGTAGACCAGGTTGGCCTCAAACTCACAGAGATCTCCCTACTCTGCCTTCTGAGTTCTGGATTAAGGGCATGTGCTACCACACCCAGTCTTAAAATAATGATTTTAAAAATAAAATATAAAAAAAAAACCTCAAAAATAATTTGGTATGGCAGTAATATTCCGTTTTATAAATGGGAGCACTGCCATTTATGACTCAGTGGGAATGTTCTTTTCTGGCATGTACAAGACTCTAGGATCACTCTCTGGACTAGCCAGGAAAGGAAGAAGCAAACAGAATGGGCCGCTGGGGTGGCCATCTGACCCCATCCTCATAGTCCAGTGCCTCGTTTAACGTTCTTTGGTCACAAACCACAGAAACAAACCTGTGCTGTCTTCCTAAGAGGTAGCTGAGGAAGGGCTACTCAGGGGAGGGGATCTGACTGGCATGAACAGAATGCTGTGACCCCCTTTGCAAGGTGAGAGAGGGGTCACTCAGCTGACCCAGAGACTAGAAGACAGGTTGTCCACAAAGGAAGAGCAGGGTGTTACTACCCAAGTCAGGAGAGAACTACAGGGCAGGGAACCCTAGCTGTCTGCTTTAGTTAGTATTATAGGAAAAAGTGCCTCCCTGAGGTTGGCCCAGGATCTGCAGCCAGAGTAATCCAGCCAGAGCCGTCGGTGGGATCTATGTGCAGAGCACTCAGCAAAGACATCAGTGTGCCAAGACAAAAGGCATACTCTGAGTTCCAACTTCTGCACTTGACGGGAACAAACTTTCGTCACATAAGTTAAACACCCTATAAGAATCTAACCCATGCAGACAACAATATTTTTTAATTTTGTTTGCTTTGCTTTGTTTTTTGGTTTTTGGGTTTGTTTGTTTCTTTCTTTCTTTCTTTCTTTCTTTCTTTCTTTTGGTTTTGGTCTTTTGGTTTTTCAAGACAGGGTTTCTCTGTAGCTTTGGAGCCTGTCCTGGAACTAGCTCTTGTAGACCAGGCTGGCCTCGAACTCACAGAAATCCCCCTGCCTCTACCTCCCAAGTGCTAGAATTAAAGGCATGAGCCACCACCTCCTAGCTTGCTTTGCTTTGTTTTTGTTTTGCGACAGGGTCTCACTTTGCAGCCCTGGCTGGCCTAGAACTCACCATATAGACCAGGTTGACCTGGAACTCACAGAGATCTGCCTGCCTTTTCCTCTCTAGTGCTGGTATTAAAGGTGTGCACCACCATACCTGGCTTTCTTCTCATTCTGAGAGAAAAATCTCACTAGATGGGCCAGACTAACCTTGAACTCATCCTCCTGTCTCACAGCCCTGTGGATAATGGAATTATGGGTGTGCACTAGCATACCTTGTGGGTACTGGAATTAAGGGTGTGCACCACCACACCTGACTCTGAACAAGGATTGCGATGCCCAAACTAAGGCTCTAGGTGTGCATGGACACCATGTGGAAGTGGTGCCGTGGACTGTGACACTCACTGTCTTGCCCTCTCGATTCTCTCCCACAGGGGCAATGTCATCATAGAGACAAAGTTCTTTGATGACGACCTTCTTGTCAGCACGTCCAGAGTGAGGCTTTTCTACGTCTGAGAGAAGAACGTGTGTGTACTTCAAGAATTTGGAACAGGGCAGGAGGAAGCTTTGCTTTTCTCCTCCACATGTTTGATTTTTGATACTCCAGCTGATTCCTCCAACGCAGACCCACCTGTGGCACCAGGAAACCAGCTCTGTATAGGTAGCCAGTTGGCCTTTTCTCCCAAAACCTCCATCTTCACTGACAAGACTAAACTCCCAACCCCAACCAAGAGCAGGGGACAAGCCTCGACTCCTGGTGCAAGCATGGGAACAAACCCATACCAGGAACCGCACTGCGTCTGTCCCTGCCCCACCTCCTTGGCCTCTGGTTTTGAAAAAATTTACCTTCCTGACCCATTTAGGTTTTTTTTCCCTACCACTTCTATTTCATACAGTCTCATACCTTTAACTTGTAAAATAGACTATGATATTATTATTACATGATGTAATTAAAGCATTCAAATATTCCTACAGTCTTGAGCATGGCGCTGCTTCTGTTTCTCTTCTTTTCTGGACTGTGAATCTGTCTTCATGAAGGAAGACAGAGATTTATCACATTGTAGGATTACAAACTCTTTCTCTCCAGAAATAGATGAATAGCTCTCATTCCCACATGCCTCCACTGCTGCTTCTAAAAGTGGACTTCAGAAGACAATGATGGGGCAACACGGGGCTGGGGCAGGGCTGACAGGCTTAGGATGACATCAGAGGAACGTAATCCCTCCTGCAGCGCTCCAGGGTCTGACAAAAAAAAAAAACCACCCTAAAGGAGTTCTTTGGTAGGGACTCCGCTCCAAGCTACAGTAGCGCTCACTCTCCTTTACAAACAGTCAACAATTTCAAGTCATCAGGCAACCAGAGTGGTAGACCTGAGACCGGAGTGTACTACCTGGCCCTTTGGTATAGCCTAGTTCCCAGGCTCCCACCTTCCTTCCCAGCCTGTGGCTCTGGGTGAGGAAGAGAACCATACATTCTGAGCACCAGCACCAGCTTTAAGCGACAATTCTCTTGTCCTGTTATCTCGGAAAGCTTGTTTTGTTTTCTTTTTTTAAGCAAGGTCCCAAGTAGCAGCAGGCTAGCCTCTAGCTCGAGCTGACTGTAGCTTCAAGGATGACCTTGGACGACCTTCTCTGTGCTGGACCACAGGCACGTGACAGCACACACAGTCTCTGAGCTGCTGGGGTTCGAATCCAGGCTTTGTGCATGCTAAACAAGCACTGTGCCAACTGAGCTACATCCCTACCCTAGAGAACTTTTTTAAAGCTTATTTTATTTTATGTGCACTGGTGTTCGGCCTTCAGGTAAGTCTGTCTGAGAGTGTCAGATCTTAGACAGTTGTGAGCTGCCATGTGGGTGCTAGGGTTTGAACCTGGGCCCTTTGGAAAAGCAATCAGCGCCCCCAACTGCTGAGCCATCTTTCCAGCCTCAAGAACTTTTGTTTTTTAATTTTTGTGGTTTATTTAACTTTATTTTATGTGCATTGGTGTGAATGTGTCAGATCCCCTGCAACTGGATCTTCAGACAGTTGTGAGCTGCTATGTGGGTGCTGGGAATTGAACCCGGGTCCTCTGGAAGAACAGTCAGTGCTCTTAACCACCGAGCCATATCTCCAGCCCCAAGAACTATCTTTTTAATATTCAAATCTAAATTAGAAAAAAACAAGGTGAGGGGCTAGGGATGTAGCCGGGTGTGGTGGACGTACCTGTAATTCCAGCACTCCAGAAGGGGAGGAAGGGAGACAGACAGGAAGATCAGGAGTTCAAGGCCAGCTGTAGCTACCAGTGTGAGTGTTTAAAACTGCCCAGGTGCGTGAGACCTGCCCCCCACCACACAACACTTACACACACACTCTCTCACACACACTCACACACTCACTCAAAGGTGGAAAAGGGTGAAACTGAATGAAGCTTCCTTTTGTATTCCTGAAACCCCATTTCTTCTGTTTTCCTGATCCATATGTGCTCCCCAGAACTCCCCCAAGGAACGTTTACCAGTGCTGGACACACCCAGTGGCGAGAGTTATACCTGGATGGTGCATCCCCAGGGCGGGCATGATGGCTCACCTCCACATGGGAGGGGAAGGCAGAGGTCGGTTCAAGATCATCCTCAACTACATAGCAAATCAGAGGCTATGGTCTACGTGAGACCCTGACTCAAAAGAGACGCCTCTCCCTTCTCTCATCCAGCCAAAACATTCCAATTGAATTCTTTGCCAGCTTCTCTGAGAAAAGCAGAAAGAGAATTACATCCTAGTTACCCTTTGAAGCCACCTGTCTCCAGGGTAGACTGCGTATGTTCAAGAAACAGTATCCTGAAACGGCAACGGGGACACAGCCATGCTATGAGGTGTGAGCCAACAGGACAGCAGGACGCTGAGGGCTTGGAGGAGAGGAAGGGGTTAACACAGGACAGGCAGACCAGAAGTGCTAGATCCCCCTAGAGCTAAAATTACTGGCCTGATATGGATGCTGGGATTGGAACCCAGATATCTACAACAGAATCTGGGTTTTCGTTTGTTTATTGTTTGGTTGGTTTTTTTGTTTTTGTTTTTCAAGACTGGGTTTCTCTGTAGCTTTGGAGCCTGTCCTGGAACTAGCTCTTGTAGCCCAGGCTGGCTTCGAACTCACAGAGATCCGCCTGCCTCTGCCTCCCGAGTGCTGGGATTAAAGGTGTGTGCAACCACCAATCTCCCAGGTTAGTTTTTATAGGGTGAGTGAAGACTGAGGTTGGAATTGATACCCAGTTGCCTGAAGGCCTGAGTTTTTTCTGGATTCTCGGAAACCTCTGGAGCTTTGTTGGAAGTAACATGTGGACAAAGTCTGGCACAGAATGTGGCCACCAGTTTTCAAAAACTGGTAGGTACTTTCTCAGGTCCGCAAAAAGCCTGATTCCAGAAGGATGTGGCCTGACCCCTTGCACACAGAAACACCCCTCGGGCTGGGGGCTGTGGTCAGTCGTAGAGCGCAAGGGTTCAATGTCCAACACTGCAGAAGAAAGAAAGCACACTGGTGACTGGTGTGGGAGCCGTAGACTACTGTGGGACACAGTACTGAGGCCATCACTGCTAGAGACACACAGTACTGAGGACAGCCCCAGGCTGGCCCAGGTCTCTGCAGTGTGCTCCTGGCCAGAGACACGCCCACTTCTGTCCTGTGCAAACGGACAGGAAGGATTGGCTATCTCAGACCACACAGCCTTGGGCAGACGTGAGTGAGAGAACAGAAATTGGGCACAGCTTTGCTATGTGCCGTGCAATAATTCCTCTCGCCTTTCTCCCTGTTAAGTTACTTGCCAATATTTTGAGCCCTTTAAATTTGGGCGGGGGGGTATTGTTTTGTGTTTTGTTTGCACAGCAGTGTCTTAGAGTCTTATGGTGTAGACCAGGCTGGCCTCAAACTCACCACTCTCCTAACTCCGCCTTTCTCCTACTGGAATTATAGGTGTGGCCACCACACCAGCTGAACAGTGTTCTTTTTAAGTTTTGAATATTTTGTGTGTGTGTGTGTGTGTGTGTGTGTGCGCGTGCACACGCACACACAAACACGCACCAAGCGTGGAGGTCAAAAGATGGCTTGAGTGAGCTGGATAGCTCCTTCCACGCTGTGGGTCCTAGGTATTGAACTTACATTGTTAGACTTGGCAGCAAGTGCCTTTGAGGGCACCGCGTGGTCTTTTGTAAGGAATGTGCCAGGCACTGAGTTGGACCTGCGTGGGGAATGCCACACTCGGGTCACACTCGGAGACCCTTGCTAATATCAGTAAGAGGCTGCGATCTGTGCAGGCTTGTGCTGACTAAACCCATCAGTAGGAAAAGATATGACAAATGGTTTTCAAGATGGGGACTTGTAGAAAGAGGGGTCCCTGAGGACAGACAGATCCAGAAAGCCTTTCCCTCGCACCATATTGGTCAGCTGTTGGTTGGTTGGTTGGTTGGTTGGTTGGTTGGTTGGTTGGTTGGTTTTGTTTTTTAAGATCCTCAGGATGGGCCTTATACACGCTCAGCATGTGTTCGGTTGTTGAGTGACGGCTCCAGCCCTGAATATATTTTTGAAAATAAGAGGGCTAGAAACATGGCTTAGCAATTAAAATAGAGTAATACTCTCGCAGAAGGGCCAAGTTGTGTTCCTATCACCAGCACTGGCTGCCCCACAACTGCCGCTAACTCCAGCTCAAGGCATCTACACTCACAAACAGTGTTAAAAATAAGGGGGCTGCAGAGATGGCTTGGCAGTTAGGAGCGCTTACTGCTCTTGCAAAGGACCCCAGTTTGGTTCCCAGCATCAACACAGTTCCAGGGGATCCCGCACCTTGTTCTGACCTCCACAAGCACCAGGCATGCACACGGGACACATACACATATGCAGGCAAACAGTCGTACATATTAGAACAAATCAATCTAAAAATAAAGAAAGGGGCTGGAGAGATGGCTCAGTGTCTAAGAGCATTGCCTGCTCTTCCAAAGGTCCTGAGTTCAATTCCCGGCAACCACATGGTCCATCTGTAATGAGGTCTGGTGCCCTCTTCTGGCCTGCAGACATACACACAGACAGAGTATTGTATACATAATAAATAAATAAATATTAAAAAATAAAGAAAGAAAGGAAAATTGTGGTTGGAGAGATGGCTCATACGTTAAGATTCAGTTCCCACTATCCATTGGGCAGCTTGCAACCATCTGTAATTCCAGTTCCAGGGAATGAGACCTCCACCTCCGGCTTCCACAAGTACTAAACCACACGTAGATCTCATGCATACATGCAAGCAAGATACTCATATGAAGATTTTTTTTCTAAAGAAGAGAAGAAGGGAGGGAGGGAGGGACGGAGGGACGGAGGGAGGAAGGAAAGGACGGAAACCTTTAAGCTTTGCATCACCTCCACTCCTGCCCCTCCCCTATATTTCAGACTTTCTTCTGGAAGTGTCTTACTCACCCCTCCTTGCCCTCCTTACTCCACAGTCACTGCCTCCCCTCTGTCTCCCCCTAGTGGCTCCTCCCAGACTTCTTGCTTCTAGACTGCACCTAGAAGCAAAGTGTGACCCTTTGCCTCACGTGAGAATCTTTTATGTCTCAAGAATCCCTGTCTATCTACATGGGAAGTAGAAAGTATAAAAAGACAAGATCTCCTGAGTAAATTGGGAGCATGGGGACCTTGGGGGAGGATTGAAGAGGGGAGGGGAGAGGCAGGGAGGGGAGCAGAGAAAAATATAGAGCTCAATAAAAATCAATTAGAAAAAAAGAATTCCTGTCTAGGTGCACTGCTCCTTGCTCCTTGACAATATTTTTAATAAGTTTTTTATGATTTATTTAACTTTATTTTATGCGCATTGGTGTGAGGTTGTCTGATACCCTGGAACAGGAGTTACAGACAGTTGTGAGCTGCCATGTGGGTGCTGTGAATTGAACCTGGGTCCTCTGGAAGAGCAGTCAGTGCTCTTAACCACTGAGCTATCTCTTCAGCCCCCGTGACAATATTTTTTCCTTCAATGAGTTAATTCTTTGACAATCTCATACACACCGACACTCGAATGTACGCGCACACATACACACGTAGTCTTCCATTTTCTTCCTGTTCCCTTGACCGAGCTGTCCTGTTTTAAACTATTGTGGATCCAGAACATACTGTGTGCCAATTCATTAAACCCAAAACTTTGACTCCTGTCGGCTCCGAGCACATCTTCAGGCAGCAGGCGCAGAACGGTGGAGCTGCCTCGCTGGAAGAAGTGAGCCCCTCACCTCCCGGTAGATTCCAGGGTGGGAGAGGCCGGAAGCAAAGATGTCACTTCAAGTTCTGAGTCATACACTTAGGAAACGGAACTCTGTAGCAGTGGCAGACCACACCCATAGGATTGATGGGTCCCCAGCAGCCAACAGACGGGAAAGCCAGCTTTTCCTCCATTTCCTTTGCTGTGGTAAGCAGCAGCAAGAGTATATATACCCGGCTTGCCTCTGGACCAGAGAGAGCTTGGTTGTGGTGGAATGCAGCCACTACCAGGCCGAAGGGAAAAGGAGGGAGTTGGCAGAGGACGTCCTGAGAGGGCTTTGCCTTGCACAGTCTCAGATGGGAGGATTGATGGACACCTCTCTGTGGATGGGCTGGGGCTTCGAGAGCAGCTGTCTCCATTCTCTATTTCCCTTTCCAGTAGACTCAAGGGCATTGACTTCGCTCTGTAAACATTCCCTGAGCCCTTCCTTTGGTCCCCCATAGCCAACTGGGGATCAGGCACCAGCTGCTCCTTCCTGCTCCCGTTTATTCTGCAGGTGATAGCCAGAAAGAATATCCTAGATGCAGAAAGTGATCACCAGTCCCTTCTAGGACATCTTCCTGTGGCCTTAGCCTGGAAGCACTTGCTAGCGACCTAGTGGCTGTTCAAAGCTCTCAAAACACAGAGCCAGGTGTGGTGGGGTAACGTGGAGTCAGGCAGGAAAACCTGCCTAGGCTACATAAGTGAGACTGTCTCAAAAATGTTCTTTTCTGGGGGACATGGTACACACCTTCAATCCCAGCACTAGGGATGCAGAGGCAACTTGTCTCTGAATCTGAGGCTATCCTAGTCTCCAGTCTACATAGCAAGTTCCAGGCCAGCCAGGGCTACAGAGTATGACCCTGTCTCAAAAAAAAAAATTCTACAATTTGTATGTGTGTGTGAGAGAGAGAGAAAGCGTGCATGGGGAGGGGCAGTTGTGTGCATTTGTGAGAGCCTGCAGAGGCCATCAGAGGATGTTGGGTTTCCTGGCTATAAGCCACCTAACCTGAGTACTGGAGACCAAACTCCAGTCCTCTGCTAGAGCAGCAAGCACTTTTAACCCCTGAGCCAACCTCTCTCGTCAGCCCCCAATTTTTTTCAGAAAAGAATAAACATTAACTATTTTTACGGGAAAGAGAAACCTCAGCAAATATCTTTGTCATTTGCACCATACCTTCTTCTGGTCTCTGCAGGTACCAGGCATGCATGTGCTACACAAACACACATTCAGGCAAAAGCACACACATAAATAAAATAAATCTAAAACATTTTCAAAACCAACCAAACTTATGTGTAGTACTAGAAAGAAGGGTACTGGCTGGCCGGCAGTGGTGGCACACACCTTTAATCCCAGCACTCAGTCTTGTAGTAAAGGCATGTAGATCTCTGTGAGTTCGAGGCCAACCTGATCTACAGAGGGAATTCCAGGACAGCCAAGGCTACACAAGAAAACCCTGTCTCCGGGGTTGGGGGGAGGGAAGAAAAGAAAAAAGAAAGGTGGGCACATGTCTCACACTGGCAATTTCTTGTCAGGCGTATAATGTCTCACGTCTATAATCCCAGCACCCAGGAGATGAAGGCAGGAGAATCCAGTTCAATTACAGCCTGGAACACAAGAAACACTGTCTCAAGAAACAAATCAACCAAGTCTGAAGAGGTAGCTCTGTGGTTCAGAACACTGGCTGCTTTTCCAGAGGACTCAGGCTTAATTCCTAGCACCTACATGGTAGCCCACAATCTTCTCTAACTCCCAGTTCCAGAGGATCCAGCTCCCTCTTCCAGCCTGTGAGGGTATTACACACACATGGTACCCAGACATACATGGCAGGAAAACATTTGTATACTTAAAAGAAAAAACAAAGAATAAAAGCATACAGCAGCCAGGCAGTGGTGGTGCGCACCCTTAGTCCCAGCACTCGGGAGGCAGAGGCAGGCGAATCTCTGTGGGTCTGAGGCCAGCCTGGACTACAAAAGTGAGTTCCAAGACAGCAGGACTTTATACAGAGAAACCCTGTCTCACAAAAGAAATGAGAGGGGGAAAGAAGCCAACCAACAAATCAACCAAGTTCCCATGTTATTTCTGGACTGAGCCAAGATTGAGGTCATACAAAGCAAAACAAGCAATCTCTCAATGTTCCTGGCAAACACTCTTCCACCCGATGGACAGTTCAGCATTCGCCCTTTTTTAACTGGTGACTCTTTGAGTCTAGCACCTGCCCCAACATTCCTGCTGTCCCTAAGATGGTTTCTTGGTAAAGAGTACGCATGTGGGGCTCATAGGATGGCCTAGTAGGTAAAGGTGCTTGCTGCCAAACTCGACGATCTAAATTCAATCCATGGACCCAACTTCTTCAAGTTGTCCTCTGACTGCACATGCATTCCCGGCACGCATTCTTCCATGTGTGCACCCGAATCCGTGCCCATACACAAACACATAGAATACATTTTAGAATGTGTGCTGTCTTGTGTGTGTCTTTTCTCTTTTGTTGTTCTTTTATTTTGAGACTAGGTATTACCAACTAGCCCAGGATGGTTTGAAACTCCTAGTAATCCTCCTGGTTCAACCTCCTGAATGTGGATCACAGTCATGACACATCCTGCAGAGGGTGTTTTTTCGAACCCTAAGAGGGTGGGAATGCTTCCCAGATAGGTCTCTATCAGTTTCAATATGCTGTCTGCTGTTACATCCCTGGTCAAGGGCACACAGGCTCCTCTCGGTGCCAAGCACAACCCCAGACTGCCTGCGACCACAGAAAGAAGCAGCCTAAGTAGGGTTCTAAGCTAGACTGTAGGACCAATTCCCAGAGGATTCCACCTCCTGACTAGTTCAGCACATACTCCCTGAGCCCTGACAAGGGTCTGTGTTTTTGCAAGATCAGCTTCTTTAGGACGCCAGTGTCCTTCAGTATGTTAATAGGCTCTATTGAAAAAAAAAAAATCCAGGTCAAATAAATTTAGAGAACTACACGTTAAACCTTCTGGGAGACTCAGCACTCTTGGGTATGCCAAAGGCCCAGTGGGCCCTTTGCAAGGACAAAGGAAAAAAACCTTTTCCTATCATTTCAACAAATAGATGGCTCTCCCCTCCCTTCTCAGGCCTGCCTTCTTCTGGCTGACTTCAAGCCGCCTGATCATGGTGGGGCAGGAGGAGCGGGAGGCTTCCTCCTTATCTGGAGCCTGTCCAAGCAACTGAGTTAGCTGAGGGGTAAGGGCACCCCTTACAAAACAAGAATAGTAAAGCTGTGAAGTCCGAACACACCAGAAGCTGAAGAAAGGGAAAGAAGCTTTGGGCAGAAGCTGCGAGGCAAGCCAGTCAGATGGCTGTGGGCCACACCCCATCTGTCGAGAAAGACTTGAGAGAAATCCTGTTGAGGCTGGCCTTTGGAAGTCAGAGCGATGGCTCGGTGGTTAAGGCAACTGTTGCTCTTGCTGAGCACCTGGGTTCAGTTCCCAAGACCAACTCGTATGGTGGCTCATAACCATCTATAACCCCAATTTCAGGGGTTTCAACACCCTCTTCTGGCCTTTGTGGGCACAATGCATATGCATAGCACATGTACATACATACATACATACATACATACATACATACATACATACATACATACATACAAAACATTCATGCTAGTCAGGCAGCGGTGGCGCACGCCTTTCATCCCAGCACTCAGGAGGCAGAGGCAGGTGGATCCCTGTGAGTTCAAGCCCATCCTGGCTTGAGTTCCAGGACAGCCAAGGCTGTTACTCGGAGACACCCTGTTTCAAAAAAAAAATAAAACAAAACAAACAAAAAAGCTGGCAAAATGGCTTGGCAGGTAAAGGCGCTAGCTGCTAAGCCTGCCAACCTGGTTTTAATCCTCGGCATTCACTTGGCAGAAGGAAAGAACTGATTCAAGGACCTCTTCGTGTAGGTCATGGCACATGAGGGCCCCCCACCCCCATTTGCCAACTAAATAAGTAAATAAAACACACCGGCTGTGGTGGCACACACCTTCAGTTCCAGCACTCAGAAGGCATGAGCAGGCAGATTTCTGAGTTCAAGCCTAGCCTTGTCTACATAGCGAGTACTAGGGTAGCACAGGCGAGTGAGACCCCGTCTCAAAAGAAGGTAGGAGGGAGCCAGGTGGTGGCACATGCCTTTAATTCTAACACTCGGGGAGGCAGAGGCAGGCGGATCTCTGTGAGTTCGAGGTCAGCCTGGTCTAAAACCAGAGTTTTAGGCAGTTATGACTCCCCTAATATGGGTGCATGGGAATCACACTGGGGTCCTGTGGAAGGGCAGGAAGCACTTGTAGTTTAAGAACTGAGCCATCTTTCCATGCTCTCGTTTTACTTTTTCAAGTGCATTTACTTATTTGTTTAATGTGTGCATCCATGGGTATGGGCACATAGCTGCCATGGTGTTCACGGGGAAGCCAAAGGACAACTTGCAGAAATCAGTTTCCTCTTTCCACCACAGGGGCCCTTTAGGTCAGGCTTGGCGACAAGCACCATGACCCACTGAGCCATCTCACCACTGCACCACCCTCCCACCTTTTTTATGGTTGTTGTATTGTTTGGTTTTCAAGACAGGGTTTCTCTGTAGCTTTGGAGCCTGTCCTGGAGCTAGCTCTTGTAGACCAGGCTGGCCTTGAACTCACAGAGATAGGACTGCCTCTGCCTCCCAAATGCTGGGATTAAAGGCGTGCACCACCACCAGCCAGGTAAAAATAAATATTTTAAAAGAAGAAAAAATAATTGTTTAAAAATAAGTCTGGAGAGATGGCTCCAGAAAGACAATCATCACAAGTACTCACTCATAGGTGGTTTTTAAACATAAAGCAAAGAAAGCCAGCCTACAAACCACAATCCCAGAGAACTTAGACAACAATATGGACACTAAGAGAGACTTACATAGATATAATCTACATGGGAAGTAGAAAGTATAAAAAGACAAGATCTCCTAAGTAAATTGGGAGCACGGGGGCCTTGGGAGAGGATTGAAGAGGGGAGTGGAGAGGCAGGGAGGGGAGCAGAGAAAAATGTAGAGCTCAATAAATATCATAAAAAAAAAACAAAAAAAAATAAGTTGGGTCTGGAGAGATGACTCAGGGGTCTAGAGCACTAACTGCTCTTCCAGAAGGCAAGGTAGGATTCCCAGCACCCATATGATGGCACACAACTATCCATGACTCCAGCTCTGGGGTGTCTGATGCCCTCTTCTGACCTCTGTGGGTACTACACACATAATGCATGTACATATATGTATGTAAAACACCCATTAATATAAAAATAATAAAATAATATTTTAACTTTTAAAAATATGATGTCCAGGGTATGGTGGTTCATTCTTTTAATCCCAGTACTCACACCGCAGGCAGAGGCAGGCACGTCTCTGTGAGTTCAAGGTTAACCTGTTCTACAGAGCTAGTTCTAGGACAGCCAGGGCTACACAGAGAAACCCTATCTTGCAAAATAAAAATAAGTAAATAAACAGATAGGATGTAATTTTTGTTTTGCTTTGTTTTGTTTTGTTTTAAGACAGAGTTTCTTTATGTAACTCTGGCTGTCTTGTAACTCCGTATGTAGACCAGGCTGGCCTTGAACTCAGAGTTCCATCTACCTCTGTCTCCTAAGTGCTGGGTTTAAAGACGTGTGCCACCACTGCCCAGCTATAATGCAATAACTTTTAAATTAAAAAGAAAATCTAGGGGCTGGAGAGATGGTTCAGTGGCTAAGAGCTCTGCTTGTTCTCCCAAAGGTCCTGAGTTCAATTCCCAGCAACCACATGGTGGCTCACAACCGTCTGTAATGAGATTTGGTGCCCTCTTCTGGCCTGCAGGAATACATACAGGCAGAACACCATATACATAATAAATTATAAAAGAAAAATCTAGGGCTCCCTCTGATTGGGCATCTTGGGTCATGTGCCACTCGGTGCAGCCAGGACTAACAAGTTCTACCTCAGACTGGCCTGAGAGTTATATGAGGGATATTCTCCAGGAGGAAAAGGAAACATTCTCTTTCAGGCAGTTATCACCGAAAGGATAGAGGATACAAGAGTCTCGAGTGACCAGCTGGTACTCGTTACTATGGGAGCAGCTTTGATGGAGAAGTTCTGGGATGTATGCTCCAAGCTGAGTCCCTTGCCCATGCTAAGAACATCATGGAATCCACACCACCAAGTACCAGCTGACAGCATTTTCTCCAAGCATTTCACTTATAGACCATTCACCCAGTCTATGAGCACAGTGGGCCAGATGGTCTTAAACCCTTTCCGCTCTTTCCCTAGTTAGGCATCCACAACTCCTCCAACTTCAGAGCTAAGGTATCCAGCGAGGAAGTCCTCAGGCAACAGCTCTTTCACCCTTCCTTGGATGGCTCTTTCCTTATGATGATAACAAGCTGACCATGCTACAAAATTGAAGTATTTGTGTATCAGGGCTCAGCTGCTGGGTATGTTTGTCAGAGGAGGCCAGGCCTGGGAGACCAGACCAGACTAAAAGAAGCCCCAAATAAAGCTGGATACAGTGTGATCTACAAAAATCACTGAGAGGGGACCACAGAGAGGTCTGAAGCCCAAGGCAGGCAGGGACACAGATACTGACAACCCAGACAGAGCTGGGCTGGTCCCAGGAGGGCACTGTGCACATAGACCATCTGCAGCAACTGAAAACAAAGCATGTAACTGCAACGCTGGTCCCTGAGGGCAGCCCAGGACCTTGCTAGGGCCTGGGAGGCCCTAGCACCAGAGGGCCTCAGCTCTGTCTCTGGGGAGCCCTAGGATCTCCCCTCCAGAAAAAGGACCAGATCCTTGGAATGAGACATGAGCTGTGTTGTGGTGGAATGAGCAGTGACACTGACTCCACATTGACTAAGGTTCCAGCAAGAGAGAGGGCTGCAAGTCTAACGGAAGGGAAGGTACCTCCCTGAACCTGGCCCGTTGAAAGGGCTCTTTCTTGACCTCGTACACCATTCGAGCCCCTGCAGCCATGTGCCCACCAGAGGGCGCCCGTTGTTCATGAATCTTCCAGTCCCTTACTGGGCATAGGCAATGTCCGCAGCAGTATCTTGGTGACCCTGAACCACTGGAAAGGTCCCCAGGCTTGTGTGTGTGTGTGTGTGTGTGTGTGTGCATGCGCACTATACTTGAGACCAAGGAAAAATATATTCTAGGAAGTGTGGCAGTTCCCAGGACTAAACTCTAGAGAAATGAGAACTTACCTGCTGGAATGGGATGCAGGCTCAGATATCTGGGTGTATCAGAGAACTAGGAAGTCAACAGGGAGTGGGCCTTGGTTCAAGTCTCACATTACTGTCCAGAAGACAAGATTTCCAGAAGACAAGATTGAGCCCCCGCCAGCAAGACTCACTCACTGGCTCCCCTCAGGTCAGTATTTTCGACGTGTTGGCTGCAGCCTCAAGGAACAGGTTTAGCAGCTCCCAGCTCCGCGCACAGCTGTTAACATGTGGAGCACATAGCCCTTCGCCTGCTTTAGAGACCTCCCCTCTCTGAACTGGCGTTTGGTGAAATCCCAAGTGTGACCCAACTGTTCTGGGATGAGGTTGGGTTGCTTCCCTGGAGGAAACAGTACGGAAATAAAAAATGGGTACACAGGGTTTCACCAAAGTCCCAGTCTCTGATCTTGGATATATCCGGGTGTAGTTGCCCGCCTGCACTACGTGACAGTGCGGTACTACTCCTGTAGGGCAGCACCTGCACTATTCGTGAGCCTCAGGCAAGGGGCTGGAGATTGACACACAAAGACAGAGACAGCACAGAGACACACACCTCTAGTCACTGGTGAAGAAGCCCTTTATTGAATAGTACCAGGGAGACTTATAGACCCAACATAGGTGGGCCAGCAAGTGAAAACCTCCCTGATCCTGTCAAGGACAAGGCTGCAGGCGCTCAGGAAGCAGAGCTGGACAAAGCTTTCAGTAGCAAAAATCAGAAGGCCAAGTAAAGGTCACTAGCAGGGGAGAGGCAGCTGGAAGCCAGGACTCCAAACGGTCCCAACATTCGGGCTGAAGAATGTTCTTGAGCAGGAAGAACCATTGTGGCTACAGCGAAGTTCTCGGGGGCCCAAGGTGAGATGGGCCTGGCCGGGACAGAAGGGGAGACTCCAGTAATATCTACTACCAGATGTGAGCTTGGTCTTTCTCTCCTGCTGCCTTGTCTTCCCATCTCTCCCTGCATCACCCCTGATTGACCCTCCCAGCCTTTTACCTTCCTGGGCAATGCTTCCTCACCTCCAGATTTCCTTATCTCCCTGACTCAGTTTCCTTTGTCTTTATTGGGGTTCAGGATCCACGACACTAAAGAACTTCGGTTTGAGACAAAGATTTTTCTGTTCTAACAGCCCTGGCTGTCCCGGAACTTGTTTTTGGAGACCAGGCTGGCCTCCAAGGCGTGAACTACCACCCCCAGCCTGGAATTTTAAATGTATGCCAATACTTTTTCCTGACCAGGTGACTCCTTAGAGCAAGTGAAGGTGAAGGTATTGAAGACAACCCCCATTGGAAGCTGGATTCCTGGTGCTCTTTGGGGAACAGAGTCCAGACTTTTTTCAACTTGCTACCTACCACCTGAGGGTGGATTCAGTGCCCAGCCCCCCAGTCCCCACTGCACACCAGATAAGCTCTTCTCCCATATACTTACAGCCCAGCTGTTACCCACCTGAAGTTGTATGAGCTAAGGTGTTCCATATTCCAAGGACACAGCAATATCCCAACTCCCGGGTTGCAACAACCTGGCATAGCCCTCCCTACAAGATGTAAGTCTAAAAACAAATTGCAAATCTCTACAACATGCTCAAGGGCAAGGTGAAAACCACCAGTTCTAAGATGCTTAAGAATCTAAAGGCTTAGCAAGTACCACGAGCCACCACTAGGGGGAAACCACTAAACACTGTATTACAAGGACAGCAGCCCAGGAAGGACTTGGCACAGGTTTACTTGGCCTGAGACACTAACAAGGGCTCCACATCCAGAACATTTCTCCAGTTCACATCTGGCACTCAAGTGACCATACCAGCAGGAAAGGACGGACCCAAGAACCTCCCACTATGCTCTTAACCACAGCTTTATCAAGACCTCCCAACTTTAAAAAAATGCAAGGTAACTAACATTTAACCTGTTCTATTCCAGTCCCTCACCTCAACACTACACCCTATCCAGAAAACAGGTGGTAAACTGCATACGGTACGCAACTCAGGTGTAGGTATACAAAGTTCAGAGGACAGGAAATACTCAAAGAACTAGGCACACACAAAAATGAGACTTGAGACACCGTTGTTAGAACAACTCAGCAAAATAAAATTCCGGTTTATTGTTGGACATTGTTTCACACATACATCAAACAGGCCAAAAAAAAATAAACAGCAACTTCATAGACAAAAAAAGGAAGAAAAAAAAAGAAACCTTTAATCTTTGGCCTTTTTAACCATCTCATACAAACCAACTACTTATAGTACAGCTAGGTACATACACAAAAAAAGTTACTGGAATGCTCGGAATAAGATTGTTTTTTTGTTGTCATTTTTGTTTTTTTTTTACAAGGTTTTTTTCTCCTTTGAGATTATAATGAACATGGTCACACCACAAGTAAGGTCAGAAGTAGGACAGAGAACGCTCTGAAGGCTGGTCTGGTCACCCGTTATCATCAAAAATGGCTGACCCCTAACAATATGTACAAAAATATAAAATGTAAATAAAAAATACAAACAAATTTTCCTTTAAAGTATTTTTAAGAAAAAAAGCAGGGCCTTGGAAGTTTTGGTTTTTCCTCCCCTGTTGCAAATTCATGTTGTGGTTTTGGTGGGTTGATGAAGAGCGCATGTCATCTGTGGGTGGCACTGCCCGCTGTTGGCGGGCGGGGCCTGCTCCTCTACTCGAAGGTGACCACGTTTATATTCTGAGACGGGAAGTGGAGGGTGAATAGGTCACGGCGGCCTTAGTTTAGCTTGTCCTTTGCTGTCTAGTCATCCTCGTCAGTCTTCTGCTTCTTGGTGTCAACATCATCATCCTGCACAGGAGACAATCAGCCCTGTCACTGCAGGTAGGCTACAGACAGCCAAGACCCCTACACCCCTCCCCAACCTTACAGGAAGTCCCCCAGCATCACTGATGCCCAACTGCAAAGCCAGAACCAACCTCATATCCCAAACCAAGCCAAGGCCTACCCACCTCATCATCTTCAGCTACCCGCTTGCCCGTAGGAGCCTCAGCCTCCTCATCTTCATCTCCATCCTCTTCCTCACCTGAAGAGAATTGATTATGGGCCACATAAAACCATTGTCAAATTACAGCCATCATTGACCCTGACCTGTCTGAGACCTGCCGTGGACAGTCCAGAAAACAGATCGAGTCTCTTAACTGCCCCGTAGGTACACCATAGCTGAATGTGGTCCACTTGCCCAGAACCAACCTCTCCCGCCTCGCAGCAAAGACCAAGGAAGGAACCTAAGACAAGACTACTCACCGTCACCTTCTTCCTCCTCCTCCTCTTCCTCCCCACCTTCTTCCTCTTCTTCATCTACCTCATTGTCGGCCTCCTGCTCCCCATTTTCCTCATTCTGCTTGACAAAAAACACCTGACATGAGCCACCTCAAGTATAGTGCACCTCGCCCCTCACCAGGAAGATGAATGCCCACAGGACAGCAAACCACACACCTCCCAAACTTTGGGCAGTTTGACAAAGTTTAACCTGCCTGATCCTCCAACACCATTCACATCCTGAACTAGGCTGAAAACGAAGAGGAGAAACTGGGAACAGAAGCCCCAGCCGGGGGAAAACACTCACAGCATTGCCATTGGCAGGTGCGTCTCTTCCATTCTCTGCCTCCTCCACAACTTCCTTCTTCTCCTTCAAGTCCTTCAGAAGGAAGAGGAAACCCGTTAGACTTTAGAATAAATCGACACCAGCCAAGGTGCTGAGAACTAGGCAAGGCTGGTCCATGACTAACGCTGGGAGCCACTGGCTCCCCTGGGGAATGTCAGAAGGACGGGTCACAGCAGATAATCCAATGTGGTCCATCCATCTCCTAGGACTTCCAATCTTCTAGACTCAAACACCGATTCGAGCGTCTCGGTCACCATATGGCACAACAGCCACAAACCCGACAGGCCGGGCAGACAAGCTTGGGAACTGTCGCCCTCACCTGCACGCCCTTCGCCGCCGTTCCAGCTAGAGGGAGCTCCACCCCTCAGAAACCTTCCTTGGAAGGCGGTGGCCGGGTGCCGTGCCATAAATAAATAAGGTAGTGGAGGGCGGGGCCTGTTGATGGCGGAGGGCTCGCTCAGGGATGGACGGGAATCCGGATGGGGAGCGGGAGGCGCCTGGGCCTGCTTCAGGCCAAGCCCTGGCCAAGCGTCAAGTCACAGCAGCCCGTGCTCTGCACGGCGGACGTCCCGGCCTCCATGGGCATGGGAAATCACGAACAGGCTCTGGAAACTGCAGCCGTGAGCCCACGCCGCTGCTAACTTTTTCCACTCGCGTGGCTGAACCCAAGTTCCACCCTGGTCGTAGGGACAGGGCGCCGCTAGGCCGCACCGCGGCGTGGGTCACCTGTGGGCGCTGGCGGGTTCGCGCCACCAGAAGCCTGCCTAGGACCCCAGGGCGCCCACTCCCGCCCCCTGGCGGCCGAAGCCCGGGGGAGTGGGGGCGGGGTGGCAGCGGCGCGCAGGCGCACAACTCTAACCCAGCGAACTACGCGCGCGAGCCTCGGCACGCACCGCGCGCAAAGAGCACGTGGCCCGGGGCAGCGAGTGAGTCCCGGGCTCTGGAGACCCGCGGTCCGGGCGAGCGCGGACTCCACGCTGAAGCGCCCGTACGTGACGCCCCCTGTGGGCGCAGCCGCGAGCGAGGGTCGACACGCGGCTTCCGCCTAGTTTTGGCGCGCAAAGTCCCGCGGGAGGCCAGTCGGGAGCGTCTCAGCCCCGAGCCTCGAGCGCGTCGGGGGCGCACTCCCCCGGGCGACACGTCGAGCCTCGAGGGAATTTACCTCAGAGAAACTCCCGCCGAGGGCCGCCTGGGGGAGGGCGGCAGCCCGGCTGGCAGGTCAGTCTGCAGGGGCCGCCGGGCACCGCTCCAGGGAGCGCTCCGGGTTCCCTCGGTACAGAGTCACCCGCTGAAATCAAGATGGGGGGTCGGCACTTTCAAGCTACACCAAGGTGACCGGCGCGAGCCACCGCTGCAAGACGCGCGGGGCGCGAACACCCAAGGGTTTGAATGCCAGGTTCGTCCGGAGGGCGGAGAGACCCGCCTGGGCGAGCGTGGCCAGGGGCGCGAGTGTGCGCGGGCTCCCGGTCGCCGCTGCAGGCTAACGGCGGGGTGCGCCCCCAGCCGCTTCGGCGTGCGGCCCGCTTCACTTTCCGTTTCCTCCCCCTCGGGTGCGTGGGCTCGCCGCCCGGGCCCGCACTCACCCCGCCGGCAGGATGGCCGCCACCGGTGCGCGGTCTCTGCCGCCAGAGCAAAACCCCTCCATTGCCACCCCACGACCACCCGGGGCCGAGGCCAACACTCCCACGGCGCGGCGCGCCGCCCCAGCCGCGTCATCCCGGGTCGCCCCGGATAAGCCGCCGCCGGGCCGCCCGCTGCAGGGCGCGAACCTGGGCGCCGAACAAAGAGCGGCGCAGAATGCGGCCGCCGCACACGCGCCCCCCGCACTTCCGACGCGCCGGAGTTTCAAAGTTCTTCCCGTGGGCCACGGCCTCGCGACCCCCAGCCCGGCCCCGCTTTTCCCCGCCGCCGCTATAGCGCGGCGCCAAGTTTCGAGGGCTCGCAGACCAGCCCATCCCGGTCCCCCTCCCCAGTTCCGCGTTGTCCACCGGGCCATCGGCCCGCTCCCGACCGACGGCGGCACGAATGCCCGCGCTGCGTCGCGCCCCCTCCCCCGCACACAAAGAGTGGGTGTCCGGGGCCACCGCGCGCCTGCAGGGCAGCGAGGTCCCCCCGCGGGAAGCCGTCACGGCGGGCTCGGCCCGAGCCGGCAGCCACGCGCCCAGCCGGGCACGGGCGACGGCGCGCGGACCCCGAGGGGGCGGGCGGCGTCCAGCCTCACCTTGGTGGTGATCTCGGAGCTGGTGTCCACGGCCGCGTCTGACATGGTGGGGCACGCCGGTGATCCGCTGCAGCGAGGGCGAGAAGAATCGAGTTCGAGGACTCTGGCAAGAGAGCTGCCGGAGTCCGCCGCGGAGGAGGAGGAGGCGGGCGGCGAAGGCGGCTGCAGCGAGCGCCGAGCAGCACCAGGAACAATGCAAAGATGGCTTTTCAGAACAGCCAGTGGGGGACTCACGCGGCGCCAGGAGCTTTAATATAGATTAGTGGGCGGTGCTCCACCACCCTAGGCCCCTCGCCATTGGCTGCTGACAGGGAGCGGGCGTTTTCTCATTGGCCCGATTCCGAACAATGGGCAAGTGAGCTTAAAGCGGCAGTGCCTCAGCGCGGGGCGCGCGCTGCGCAGTCCCCCGCCGCACCGTCATTCAGAGTCTAGAATTTGTTAGGTCTTGGCGAGGCCGCGGAGGGGGGCTCGTGCGCGCGCGCTCCCGCGGCTGTTTTGCTAAGGCTTCTGACGCAGGCGACCAAAGCGCGGCAAAGCCGCCCGCCCAGCCCCCGCCTCCCCCTCCCTCGCGACTGCTCGGAAGGAGGGGGAGGGAAGAGTGGGGGGGGAGGGTAGATAGGGGGGGCGGGCAGGAGGGCTGCCCGCGAGGGGGAGGGGAAGGCGAGTGCTGGGCGGCGCTTGCCCCGGGCGGTGCCCCGCGTGGTTCCCGCGCCCACGAACGGCCCGCACCTTCGACCAAGAGTTGTTTCGGTGCGAGTGGGCGTGGATGCGGCGGAGGACGCAGGGACTCCCGTGCCTCCCACCCCGTCCTCCACCCCGTCCTCCTTTCCCGCCGCCTCGCTCGATGCCGTCCAGGGCCGGCTGGTTCGCGGGCCTCGCGCCAAGCACACACTTAGGCACTCATGTGTGGCGGGATTGGATGTCCGGTGCGACTTTGTGCCCTCGAGCGGGACAAGCCGTCGGCCTCACTCGCAGAGCGGCGTCCGCCGTCGCGACGGCCTCTGACCATCGAGTGTATCCCCTTCCCTCACACTTTAGGGTCTCCCGTGGGCATGTGCACACGCCGCGACTGCGGGAAACTAGTCTCTTAGGCCACTGAGGACAGCCCTGGCTGGGCTCCTTCAAACTTGAGCCACTCGAGGAACCACGAGGGGCATGGAGCAAAGAAAACCCAAAAGGATGCCACACTCAAGATGGCGATGGACACGGCAAGCGTGGCGTGACGTGGCGACCCAGCTCACACGAACAACTTTAGAACGCTAGGTCGCCCCGTTTTAATCGCCATCGCAGTTGGCTGTCGAACTAAGAAGTTTGTTCTGTGAGAAGAAAGCCTGGAGTGGCCGTAAACGGGTTCCGAGACGCGACCTTTGCCACACACAAGATGGCGGCAGACGGCGTCCGACCGTGTGTGGCCAGTAGGGGGCGCCCGACACGGAAGGCGGGACTTGGGAGAAACCGGCGCCCACTGGCTGAGAGTGGCGGGCGAACACAAAGTTGACGCTTTGCGTCCCTCCATTGGCCCGTCCTGCCGTCTGTCTCACGGAGGCCATGGAAGCGGGCGTGCGGAAAACCCGGAGTTTGGAATCGGGAGGGCGGAGGGATGACAAGTGCCGTAGAGCTTTGAGGTCGAGGCGAGGAGAATGAATTGCCCTTGTCTGTTCCCTCGGGTGCTTCGGCCCTTCCCCATCCCGAGGCCCCTTTACCGAACTCGGGGAAAGCAGAGGAATGCGCAGGGTCGAGCAACTGCCGCAGTTGGACCCGGGATCTCCCCGCCAGCCGCACGTGGCCGGCCCGCATCCCCGTGCCCACGTGCCCGTCGCGCTAGCGTTTTGGGCCTTGGCGAGCGACTTTTTCTTTAAGGAGAATGCCTCGCCGCCGCCCTTGGGCCTGCTCCTGCTCCCGCTCCCGTTGTGCTGGCTAGCGGTCGCTCCTGTCCGGGGGGGCCTTTCGGCCACAGAGTGGTGTAGGCTCGCAGGGTCTCGCTCTTCTGGGAGCACACTGATGACCGAAGATGGGCATCTCCCCAAGTTGGTTGCCTGAGCGCCCTAGATTCCACAGGCTGAGCCTGAGTCCGAACTCTGCCCCACCCCCGCCCGGCAGCTGCCTTTACTGTGGCGAGCACCTGAAACCACGCTCCATAAACTGAGAACTGGCCTCTGAGCCTCAGCTGCCAAAGTCCTCTCTTTTGTAGGAAATATGGAGAGATTGTGCTTCACGGTAAACAGAGAAAGGAGAGCGCCCTCCGCCTGGGCCTTATCCGTTAAGCTCCTGTTACTCTCCAGGGTATTGTTCCATCTACAACCCCAGATGCACAAAGAGCTTGGCCTTTGCCTCGGTTTAGCAGTTGTGGCTTCTGAGTTCACAGCTGAGCAGGAGACCAAGTTCTGGATTGGGGGAGCAGAGGGAGGTGGGGTGGTAATCAGTGAGAAGCTGGAGGAGTATGAATTTCCCTCCAAGAACTGCTTTATCTGGTCTTGTGCCCCAGACCTTACTACAAGGGAGAGAGGGAGGCTCAAGCATCAGATTCCAGAAGCCATCTAAATTCAAACGCTTACCGACCACCTGCTGTATTCATGACAGTGAGTGTTTGACTCATGCAATCAGAAAAACAAACCCGGAGGGACTTAGAGTCACCAATAGAACATGGTCAGAGCTCTGGCTGTCCTAGTATGCTTGAGAAGACCCGGAACAGAAGTCACCTCTGGGCCAGAGCTGCTGCCCTTATAGAGGCTATAAAGCCTTTTCCTTTCCTGTCACTGCTGTTCCACCTCTCCAGTTTTTCTTCCTCTCTCTTCTTCACTTCCACTCATCCATGCATCTTGGGCCTTTGGCTGCTCCAGAGGAGGTAAGGCATGGCCCTGGTGTTGCCCAAATCTCCCAAAACAAGTTAGGGAGCTCTAGCATGCCACATTTCTTTCTCTAGGTCAGTTCAAACAGACCTAGGGTGTTCCAGACCTGCTTTAAAGCTGTCTGTGTAGGTGGCCCAGATCGCCTCAGGGCAAGTTCACTTTTAGGGAATTTTCCTGGGCACACCTCTTGTTGCTTTATACATTCCCCAGCATGCCTGACTCATTTATTTTCACCGACTTAGCCCTGGAGGTGCATAGCCTGCAGCCTAGGCTTTCTCCAAAGTCATTTCCACAGTATGTATTCCTTATTGATTATCTCGAAATTCTGCCTGATACCCAGAAAATAACATAAAGTACATATTTTGAAGCTGACTCAGATTTGGGACTGCCAAAATGGTACCCAGGGTAAAGATGTTACCAAGCCTGAGGACTTTAGCTCAATCTCTAGGGTCCACTTAGTAGGAGGAGAGAACTAACTCCCATGAGATGTCCACTGATCTCCACGTGTATGCTCCCCTCCTCACATAAATAGATATATGTAAGATTTTTGTTTGATTGGTTTGATTTTTCAAGACAAGATTTTTCTTGTAGCCCTGTCCCTGTCCCTGTAGACCAGGCTAGCCTTGAATTAGAGATCCACATGCCTCTGCCTCAGCCTACTGAGATTAAAGGGGCGTGCCACCATGTCCAGTCATATATATGTAATTTTTTAAAACTAAAATGTATTTAGAGCTAGGCAGTGGTGGCACACACCTTTAATCCCAGCACTCGGGAGACAGAGGCTGACAGATCTTTGTGAGTTTGAGGCCAGCCTGGTCTGCAGAGCGAGTTCTAGGACAGGCTCCAAAGCTACAGAGAAACCCTGTCTCGAAACAAAACAATAAAATGCATATTTGGATTAAAACTGCTTGGATTCAGCCCCAGTCTTGCTGTTTGCTGGTTGTGTAAAATCAGGTGAACCACCTCCTCACCTCTAGACATGGCATAACAGTTTCTATTGGGACCTGAATAACTCGATATTCAAAAAGAGCTGAGAACAGTGTCCAGCACATTCAGGGAAACATGCTCTCAGGATGCCGCCTCCCATCTACCATCTGTATGTAAGTGTGTTGGTTTAAGGGTATTTGCAGGGCTCTGGCAAAAGGAACAACATTCTCAGCAGATTTTTCTCGTGTTCGGTGGCAAATGAGGACGATGTCTTCACTGGGTTTCTAAATCCTGTCATTCAGTGCCCAACATGGTTGGCAGTGCCTTTGGCCTCCGAAGAATGATGGAGTCTGGGAGGTAGCCACAGTGGAACAGGCCTCAAAAACTCCCGCCTTCCCGCCCTTCAGAACCCCTGGAGTTTCAGGCTGTGGTTTCCTTGCTCAGGCGTCAGAGCCTGGGGAGCTGCCAGCTGCCTTTCAACCCTCCCGCCTTGCCAGCGGCAGGATTGTGTAAGAGCACCCCCCCTCCCCATGGCTGCTCTCTCTAGCAGGCCTGGGCTTGCCCGCCCTCACTGTCCTCCCTGGGGAGCTGGGCTAGAGGCCCCACTCCTGGTACTCACAGGTCTGGCCACCCTGGGAGGCTCCTAACCAGCAGGGACAGGGTGGGGAATGTCTTTTGACATTTGAGGCCCGCTTTCAAAACCAGTGCCAAAGCCTGCAGAGCCTGGGTGCCGGCCGGCGGGAGCCAAGTGAGGTAAGGAGGCTGGAAGAGGTGACTGCAGAGCAGTATCCATTACCCCTAGGTACGAGACTGCTGTCCTGCCAGGCTTCCTCTGCACGTGCCCCCTGCAGAGACTCCAGGAATGCTGTGCCTGCCTGTGCCTTTTCCTGGCCACCTTCCCTGAATCGCAGCAGCAGCCTAGTATACCTATTTGCATAGCTGAGCTTGTGGGTGTTTTTTTTTTTTTTTTCCTAAACTCTGGTTACGTTGGTGAGTAGGTGGGCCTAGCCTCACCTCAGGATGGCACAGAAAGATGCTGGCTGCAGGAGCGCATGAGCTGGCACACACCTGGATAACCTTACCACCTTCGAAAGCCTGTGAGCCACTGCATCTGACAAGAAAGGAGGTCCCTGTGGAACCTTGAATTCAGCAGAGACTCTCCACACTCTGCCTTCCTGCTACACCACCCAACTTGGGAGCACAGCAGAAGCCCCAAGACGAGACTATTGAAGTCACACAGAAGAGCTAGGGCCATGGAGATGAGATGCTTCTGCACCAGCCAGGTCCTCTGCACAGGTCCCAGCATGGGAATGGCTTGGGCTGCTCTCCAGAACAGTCAGACTGTCCAAGTATGGTCTGTGATTTTCATAGGGAGAAAAAGAGTCAGGTAAGTGTCTCTCTAGGAACATCTCAAAACCAGACAGGGCCTCACTGAACTTCAACCTGGCCAGGGAAGGCAAGGCCTGGTGGGGGCGCCTTTATAGAGAAGTGTGTGCGACATGCATGAAAAATACAAGATAAGAGCTATCCTCACATCTGAACCAGGTTGTCCTGCCATCTCCCAGCTACTTCAAACTGTCTCGGAAGCTGGGGTGACTAGGCCCTGAAATGCGACCATTTGCTGGCCCCTTGCATCAGTCTTCACTTTGGTGAATATGACCTACTTCCTAGGGAGAGAACAGCGTGGTGTCCCGACTGATGACGGTTCACAGAGCCCCTCTGCTCTGAGGCACAAAATCTTTGACCAAGGCATTTTTAAAAAAATATTTATTTATTTATTTATTTATTTATTATGTATACAATATTCTGTGTGTCTGCCTGCAGGCCAGAAGAGGGCATCAGATCTCATTTCAGATGGTTGTGAGCCACCATGTGGTTGCTGGGAATTGAACTCAGGACCTTTGGAAGAGCAGAAAATGCTCTTAACCACTGAACAATCTCTCCAGCCCCCCAAGACATTTTTTTTTGAGATCCTCCAAAGTATTAAAAATCAACCTCCTCACTTAAAATTTTAAGGATGAGCCAGGCATGGTGGTGCACACCTTTAATCTCAGCACTCAGGACAGAGGCAGGAGGATCTCTGTGAGTTTGAAGGCAGCCTGAACTGCTTAACAAGTGGCAGGTCATCTGGAAATACATAGTGAGACCCTGATTTTAAAAAGGAAAAACCTAGCAGCCTGGTCTTCAAGATCAAGAGCTAGTTCCAGGATAGGCCTCAACACTGCAGAGAAACCCTGCCTCAAAAAAAAAAAAAAAAAAAAAAAAAAAGGAAAACCTGACTGGGCGGTAGTAGTGCACACTTTTAATCCCAGCACTCGAGAGGCAGAGACAGGAGGATCCCTGTGAGTTTGAGGCCAATCTGGCCTACAGAGTGAGTTCCAAGACAGACTCCAAAGCTATAGAGAATCCTTGTCTCTGGAAAAGAAAAAAAGGGGGGTGGATATGTTGAAAGAAAAAGGGACCAAGGAGCTATCTCTGAGTAAAATGCCTACTCTGCAGGCATAGGGAGTCAAGATTCAGATGCCCAGCACCCACACAGAAGCTGGGCAAGGCAGTACCAGACAGAGATGGGCAGATCCTTGGACTCAGTGGCCAGCCAGCCTGGCCTAATCAGTGAGTTCCAAATTCACTGAAAGACCCTATCTCATAAATAACAGAGAAGACACCAGTGTCAACTTGTAGCCTCCGTGCATACACATTTGCACATATACAAACACACAATAGACCACAGAGAACGATGCATAGGGGTTCATCTTAGAACCCTAGTTTAGGTTACTTAATCCTTCTTGTGCCTCCATACTGGGCCAGCAGGGGGATTGGAGGACTCATATCCAGGCTTGATGGACTGAGACTCCAAGCAGCTCTCTGCCCTTTGTCACCTGGTTCCCTGCTGAAATGCAAGGGGACTCTGGGCACTGGCAGTCACTTAAGCAACCTGTAGGCATAGCTCCCTGGGCAGAGGCAGAGACAGAGGACAGGTCTGTTTGTGTTCCCCACCTGGTGTGATACTTTGTCCCATACTCCAGCTAAGTTTCAACAAGAAACAATCATTTTGTGGTCGGGGGATTGGAGGTTGGGGGATTGGGTTCCGTACATAAAATGTTTGTGCAAACCTGAGGACCAGAGTTAGATTTCCATCACCCATGCAAACGTGGGGTGGGGGTGGCTGCCTGCCTGAAGTCCCAGCTCTAGAGAGGCAGAGATGGGATGCCTGAAGCAAGCTGCTAGCTAGACCAGCCAGAGACCCTACCTCCTACAGTGGATATCGACCTCTGGCCTCCATACCTGTGCACTTATACACCTGTGAACACACCCCCAAAAGGAAAGGATATGGTCGTTCATACAGAAGATGTAACTCCGTGGTAAGAACATCTATCTAGCATGCATAAAGCCTGGGTTAAATACCTAGGGTTGCCCTCAGCACAAGAACCTCTAGCCTAGCTCTGTAGCTCATACCTGTATTTCTAGCACTCAAGAGGCTATGGTGGGAGGATTACCACTATTTCTATGCCAGCATGAACTACAAAGTGAATTCTAGAATTCCAGGACAGCCTGGGCTATAGGATGGGACTGTTTCAAAAGGGGTGGGGGGATAGTTACAGTGCTCTGAATAAAACTAATAAAAAATGAGTTGGGTTTGAGATTCCAGTAAGACCCTTCCCAGAGCACTGAGACTGTGTTATGAGGCAGTGTAAGAAAAGAGAAAAACCGTAAGAGGAAAAAAATGTGACCTTTAAGATGTCTTAGCAGGTAAGGCTCTTGTTACCAAACCAAATGAGTTAAGTCTGGTCTCTGGGACCTGTGTGGTAGAAGGAGAAATGATGCCTGCGAAGTATCCTCTGATCACACGTGCATTGTTTGAACAGACAAGAAATAAGATAAAAAGGGAAATTAGTAAAACCCTACCCTACGATTCTGCAGTGAACCTCTATATCAGGGCACATAGGAAAGAGTGTCTGGGCAGAAAATGGGGGCCTAATAAGTGTGATGTCACATCATCTATAACCTTAACACTATGGAGACAGGAGGAAGGTCGCCACAAGTTCAAGGCCAGCCTGGGCAACATAGCAACAAGGGGAAGGAAGGAGAGAGGAAGAGCTGGGTGGGGGGAGGGAATGGAAGAGCCAGAACAGAGCCTGGTGCCCTGATTGCAGGTCACCATGTCTCCCACACTGTCTTCTAAACGACTGGGACTGTGGTTGACACCAGCTCTGAAAATACAAGCGAGCAGAGCAGGTCTGAGTGGCCGGGAGTACTTCTCAGGTACACATGGCAAAAGGCTTAATCAAACCTGAAGTCAGGGCCCCATGTGAGGGGAGAGAGCAAGAGGAGGGTCGGGCAGCCCAGGAGACATACACGTGTCTTTCCATGGTGCTACAGGGTCTAGCTGTGTCCTGTCAAAGGCATGGAAAATGGGTCAACTGTGGGAGGATGGCATTTCCCCCGACCCTTGGTAGTCCTGATACCTGGGGCAAGTATCCCCACACGTTTAAAATTGTTTTTCTTAAGCCAGACAGTGGTGGCTCAGGCCTTTAATCCTAGCACTCGGGTTGCAGAGGCAGGTGAATCTCTGTGAGTTCAAGGCCAGTCTGGTCTACAGAGTGAGTTTCAGGACAGCCAGGGCTACACAGAGAAACTCTGTCTCGAAAAACAAAACAGTAAAAGAGAAAAGGTTACAGGGGGCAATGGGTTCTTCCCAGCTCTCCACTGAGTTATTTGTGAGTGGGGGAGGGGGTGAGAGAGAGAGAGGGAAAGAGGGAGGGAGTGTGTGTGTGTGAGAGGGAGGGGGGAGTGTGTGTGTGTGTGAGAGGGAGGGGGGAGTGTGTGTGTGTGAGAGAGGGAGGGGGGAGTGTGTGTGTGTGTGTGTGTGAGAGAGAGAGAGAGAGAGAGAGAGAACATGAAAATAAAAGTCGGGTTGGAGAGATGGCTCAGAGGTTAATGGAACTGACTGCCGTTCCGGAGGCCCTGAGCCCTGAGTTCAATTCCCAGCAAGCAACCACATGATGGCTCACACCCATCTATAATGAGATCTGGTGCCCAGAACACTATATACATAATAAATTTAAATTTAAAAAAAAGAGTCTTAGAAAACAACAGTTGAAAAGAAAAGTCAGAAAACATTTTCAATTCTCTTCCCACTATGCGGGTCCCAGGTAGCAAACTCAGCCCTTCCCGTCTGCTGAGTCATCTCATCAGACATTTACTCTTTCCAATTTTCACCTTATGAGAGGGAAACCGAGGCACAGGTTGCTCAAAGCCGTCTGGTCAGTAAGTGGCAGAGTTGGGATTTGAATCCTTGGCAGCCTGGTTCCAGAGCTTTACATTACCTGGAGATGCAGACACAGCCCTTAACTTTTGTGGGTTTTGTTTGTTTATTCGTTTGTTTGTTTGTTTAAGACAGGGTTTCTCTGTGTAGTCCTGGCTGTCCTGAAACTTACTCTGTAGACCAACTGTCCTTGAACTCATAAGAGATCTGCCTTCCTCTGCCTCTTGAGTGCTGGGATTAAAGGTGCGTGCTAGACTCAGCCCTTAACTCTTACAGCAAGGGAGTTCCTCTATCACAAGCAGCCCTGTCAAGGTCAAGGAAGTGCCCTCATTCCCGTTCCTCCTGCCTACCAAAGATGGGACCTCCTGGTTTTGTCCATTGCTTGGTAAGTTTTGTTCTCACAAACCAAAACGTTACCCTCAGAAGATAGTCCTCAGGAGATGAGGGTTAAGAAGACTCCTCAGATAGGTGCTTTCCACCTGAGATGGAAGATTCTCATAGAGGAATCAAGTGATATACAAGGTGAAGGTGCTTTGTCATTGTCACCAAAAGCATACCAAAAAACAGTCTAGTATCCAGGAATGCTGGCACATACATTTTATATACATATATATCACTCAGAAGATAGAGGGCATAGGATCACAAGTTCAAAGCTAGCCTAGGCTACATAGCCAGTGCTAGACCAGCCTGGGCTATCACATTCTGTCTCAAAAAGGAAAGAGAATTGAAAAGGAAGCTTACTAAGAAACAAATGTGCAGAGAAGGTCCCTTAGGACATTCCATGGCATCAGGAGCCAGTGGGTAGCATATACCACAAGTTCTCCAGAGTAAAGTTGCTCTCTGTATGGTGGCTCACCCCTTTAATATCAGCACGTGGAGGGCAGGAGCAGGGGGCCATTCTGATCTACGCAGCAAGTTCCAAGACAGTCAGGAGTATAGAGAGAGAGCCTGTCTCAAAACAACCGAACAAACAAAAGTCTGAGGCACACTGAAGCTAGCCCTTTCTCTTTCTTCTTCAGTTGGTCTTAGGACCAACTAATTGCATTTCAGTGTCCTATGTGAGAAACCCAGCCTTGAGGTGCAGCTCAAGGCCCTGGGACACCCCAAGGTTGGCAGGTCTTATCCCCCCTACACACACATATCCTACCCTGCCTTCCTCAGGAAAGGTTTTTCTCTTCATTGTCCTTTAAGTCTTTTTATAAATTTAGAGTCTAGCCTAAGTTAATGAAAGTGGTCATTAACCAAACTGGAGCCCTTTATACTTAAGGAGTTCCTCACAGATTATAACATTCTGGCTTCACACCAATCTGAGGAGATGTTCCCATGTCAAAGATGAGTAAATGTGGCTGTCAGTGAGCACTGGTAGGGGTGAAGATGGGTCATCCTGTGCCCTTCAGCCACCTAGCACCCCAACTGGCTGTCCCATTCTCAGTGACCTTCCCAACGTTCCCCTGCCTGAGTGCATGCAGTTTGGGACTCCTAACCCTTTTTTCCTACCCCATCTTCTATCTAGTTCCCTTTTCTCCCCCCTCCCCTGCCCACAGACTTCGGTATACGTGTGTGCGCATGTGTGTCCTCAGCTCAGAGTTGCTGCATGCTAAGTAAGCATTCCATCTGAGCTTTGTCCCTAGCCCCCACTTCCTTGTCACAATTCTCTTGCCCTCTGGGGGACTTTCCAAGAGACCATAAAGTTCATTATTTAAGAGTGAGTAAAAAATCAGGAGCCAGGCATGTTGGCTCACTCCTGTAATCCCAGCACTTGGGAGACTGAGGCACGGGTTGTCAAAATTTTGAGGCCAGACTAGACTACATAGCGCACTCCAGGTCAGTCCAGAGTGAGAACACATCAAAAAAAAATCCACTCCTCGACAGCCCCCTTCCTTCCCCCCAGACATTCATTTATACCAAATAGATGATGTTTGGCTTTTCATCAGACAAAAGCAGTGTCCCTGGATCCAGCTGTGCTGGCTCAGAAGGCATAGGCAGAAGAAGGATTTCTGAGAGTTTGAGGCCAGCTAATCTACCCACATAATGAAGCCTGGACCAGTGAAGGATCCCCAACTTTAAAAATAATCCTTGACCTGCCAACAAGCCACAGAAGCTTGAAGTATGGAGGCATCCGTCTGTCTCCCTGGCCATTTTCTGGAGCTATCAATCTGAATATTCCATGGCAAGACCTAGGCAACCCCTTCAGAGAACCTGAAGCTGGGAGGCAGAGGCCGGAGGATAAGAACTTCAAGGCCATCATCTTCAGCTCCATATCAAGTTCAATTTCACAGCCAACATGGGATATCTAAAACCTCACTGAAAATAAATAAATAAATAAATAAACAAATAAACAAACAAACAAATAGATAGATAGATAGATAAAAGCTGGCAAAATGGCTCAGTGAGCAAAAGTGCAAGCACAGTGACCTGGGTTCAGTTCGTGGAACCCATGATGGAAGAAGAACACAGACTCCTGAAAGCTGTCTTCTGACCTGCACGTATGCACCTTGCCACGGCTACTGGAGGCCTCACTCACTCCTGAACTAACAAATAGTAACCTATTACTTAGCTCAGTACCCTTTGCTTCCAGAGCACGCTTCCTGGAGTAGGATGTAGACCCTGGTTAGACTCATACCTTCCCAGTGCTATACAGAAAAGATACGCGCACGCGCACACACACGCGCACATACACACACACACACACACACACACACACACACACACACACACACTACTTTGAAGCCCAGCTGCTCTTGAAGCCTACAGCCTTTGTGGGCAGCTGAGCCCCTGAAGGTGGGTACACCAGCTGGACCCAGGTGAACATGAGCACAGACAAGGTGGGAGGGAGCAAAACTGCTCTGCAGAACATCATGGAGAACACCTGGCTTCTCTGGGTGCCCTGTCACATCTGGGTCACATCTGGGTAACTAAGGACTGCAATGAATGGCTCATTGGCAATGACCCTTCTTGACATTCAAATCTCAGGACTGTTGCTTCTCTTGTTTCTGGTTTATTTTGGGGTTTTGTTTGTTTTTTTGTTTTGTTTTGTTTTGTTGAGATAGGGTCTCATTCTGTTAGCCAGGCTGATCTTGAACTCATAGCAATCCTGCCTCTGCCTTACAAGTATTGGGGTTACAGGCATGCTCTGCAACACCCAGCCTTTGTCTATGGCTTTTCAAGAAACTGTGGCCCTGTGGTTGGTACTAGTAACTCTGAGGTCATTTTGCTCTGTCCTGGTGTTTTTTAGCCCTGCCTAGGTCCCCTCCTTGGAGTCATTAATCATCTCTGGGCCCTGAGCCAGGCCTCACCAGACGCTGGACATGTCAGCCTCCTGAGCTTTCTCCCCAAACTCCCAACCAAAATACACTCTCTAGGAATGCTTCCTGTGTGTACACACATGTGATAGCCCCACTTCTGTTCTCAAATGTACATCTTTCTGGGTTTTGTTTGTTTGTTTGTTTGTTTTTCGAGATAGGGTTTCTCAGTATAGCCTTGGCTTTTCCGGAACTCGCTGTGTAGACCAAGCTGGCATCAAACTCACAGAGATCCACCTACCTCTGCCTCACAAGTGCCAGGAAAGAAGGCGTGCACCACCTGGGAAATTTGCCCAGCAAATTTCCATCTTTCTGTGTACACAGACGGGGTCCAAGGTCTGCCTGCTGGAGTTGAAGCCTGGAGTGGCCAAGTCACTAGCCAGGAAGATGGGAGGAGAGCCAAGTGTTACAACCCATAACCTTGGGAAATAGAGTTGGGGACCCCAACCCTGACTTGCTCACCTCTGGGCTCCCTGTAGTTGAAGGAATTTGCCCAGACAGACACCGAGAGCAAGCGTGTCATCATCTAGAGGTGAGGAGCAGGGCCACTGTGAGCCCAGACAGCTCAGACAGGGTAGGCACACTGGGGCCACACCTGCTCCTCATCTCGTTTCTAGAGTAGGCTGCCTTCAGGTTCCTACCACAGTCTGAGCTGTAGATGTGCACTGTTAGACATGCACATAATCCAGAGCGCACAGTCTAAGTTACACTCCTAGGCCTCTTCTAACACATTCTCACTACGTAGACTAGGTTGGTGTCTAGGAACTCACAGAGATCCCCTTGCCTTTGCCTCCTGAGTGGTGCTGGGATTAAAGGTATTCACCAACAAATTTACTTTTTTTTTTTTTTTTTGGTTTCAACTTTTCAAGACAGGGTTTCTTTGTGTAGCCTTAGCTGTCCTGGAACTCACTCTGTAGACCAGGCTGGCCTCGAACTCACAGAGATCCTCTAACCTCTGCCTTCCAAGTGCTGGGATTAAAGACATGTGCCATCACAGTCAGACTTTCTTTTTGCTCTAAAGTAAATAAAGATTTTATTTACTTATTTATTTGTTTGTTTATTATATAGTGTTTTGTCAGCGTGTAGACCAGAAGAGGGCACCAGCTCTCATTACAGATGGTTGTGAGCCATGGTTGTTGGGAATTGAACTCAGAACCTATGAAAGAGCAAACAGTGCTCTTAACGGCTGAGCTATCTCTCCAGACCCTTAACTCTTTATTCTGAGAGCCTCAAAGTTACCCACAGTCAGCTGTTTGGTCAGCATTTGGAGAACCAGGAAAGTGCATGACTTTGTCCCATCGGTAGGGTGAAGCAAGAGAAGGAGGTAAAGAGAGGCAACAAGGGTTACTAGGAATCGGAAAGCTGCAAAGTAGGGGCAGTGCATGGAGGCCCAGAAGCCTCTGGCACCTAAACATCTGGATCCTCAGAGAAGGGGCACAGAGGAACATTTAAACTCAATTTACCAGACACCCCAGACCCTTGAGCCCCAGAGATGAACGATGCTGCTCGGAGCAGTGCCTCATCTCTGAGGTCACTTTGTGAAGGATACGTCTTCTTGGAAACCCCCTCCAATGACTTAGTCACAACTCAGTCTCTGGTGTAGCCTCTGTTCACAGTGTGATCCTTTAGGCCAGCTTTCTCATGTCCCTACTGTGTGAGTGAGGCCCAGGACAGGGAGTCTGCCTATAGACACACATGGTTATTTTGAAAAGTTAAAAGAGAAGAAGAAGAAGAAGAAGAAGAAGAAGAAGAAGAAGAAGAAGAAGAAGAAGAAGAAGAAGAAGAAGAAGAAGAAAAAGAAGAAAAAGATCCAGGCACAATGGTATATGCCTATATCCCCTATCCAGGAGATAGAAGAACCACTTGAACCCAGGAGATTTCAAAAAAATAAAAGTTAAGTCCAGGCCTAGTGGTACCCGTGTGTAATCTCAGAATCCAGCTGCTTGGGAGGTGGAGGCAGAAAGATTAGAAGGCGAAGGTCTGCTCTAGCTACAGAGTAAGTTCAAGGCTTTTAGCCTGGGTAACTGAAGAGATTTACAGACTCTCAAAATGAGAAGGAGAGAAAGGCCTGAGGGTGCAACTCAATAGCAGGATGCTGATGTGTGTGTGTGTGTGTGTGTGTGTGTGTGTGTGCACATGCGTGTGGAAAGTGTGTGAGTGTGCACACATGTGGGGGCCGAAAGAGGACACATCGAACTCTTCTCTCCCTCCACCACCTCCATCCCTTGAGACAAGGTCTCTCACTAAGGCTGGAGTTACAGGCTGTGAGAGGCCACACCCAGGCTTTTATGTATCTGCTGAGATTCAAACCCAGGTCCCTCACAGTGGTACCGAAAGCACTCTTCCCCCACTGAGTCACTTCTCTAGCCCTCTCCTTCCCTCTCTGTAAAGGTGGGACCAGAACAGGAAGGAAGTACTGGTAAACTAAGCAGAGCTACAGATGCTGTGTATTGTGTAGGAGCCATTTGAGACCAATTACAGAACAACACATCAAGGATTATAGAACAATGCCGGGGAAATTGCACACATGTGTAGTCTTCCCCCACCAAAAAACCTTGCTTCTACTGGGGTGGTATCTCCGTGTTCTGTTCCCTGAATCAGAAAGGTACCCCAGAACCAGCTGGGGAAGGGGATCAAGTCCAACAGCTTTTGGACAAGGGCCCATGTTTAGAATTCAGGTCTGTAGACTCAGAGTGGGTGCTCTCCACTCTGTGGGTGCAGAGGTCAGCCTTCTAGCTGAAAATGTACAATGTAATTGTATGAACTGATGAAGGGATGCCAACTGCTGAGGTGGTAAGGGGCATTCATTCATTCATTCATTCATTCATTTACGCTTTCATCAGACCCTTCTAACGGAGCACTTGCCTTCTACCAAGTAAATAAAAATGAGGGCTGGGAGGCCGGGTGGTGGTGGTGTACACCTTTAATCCCAACACTTGGGAGGCAGAGACAGGCAGATCTCTGTGAGTTCGGGGTCAGCCTGGTCTATAGTGCGAGTTCCAGGTCAGGCTCCAAAGCTACAGAGAAACCCTGTCTCAAAAGAACAAAAGGAAAGGGAACTGGAGAGATAGCTCAGGGGTTAAGGGCACTGACTGTTCTTCCAGAGGACCCAGGTTTAATTTCCAGCACCCGCGTGGCAGCTCACAACTGTCTGTAACTTCAGTTCCAGGTGACCTGAGACCCTCACATAGACATACACACAGGCAAAACATCAATGCATATACAAATAAAAAAAAAGAATCTTTTTGAAAAAACAAAAGAAAAGAAAAAAAGAAAAGGAAGGAAGTAATAAAACGAGGAAGGGTGTGCTTTAGGGTGTATGATGAGCTCCTGAGTGTTTAGCATCAGGAATTAAGAAGTTCCCTTGCTGGAGGACGGCAGGACCAGAGGCCAGGTCCCAGCAACAGCACCAGCAGCCCTGCTTTTCATCAAGATCAGTTAATGGGTCCCAGGGCAGGAAGATCCAGAAGGAAGGAGGAACACAGACAGCCTTCCTTGGCTCCTCCAAATGCCTAAAACTGAAGGGGCCAAGGGATGAAAGCTGCAGGTTGGGCCAGGCAGATGTGAGTGTGGTGGGCATGTGGGAGGGACTGGCAGATGGAGGCAAGTAACTTGATTGACAGACTGCTGGAGGCAGGTAGATGGTGGCTAGAGCTGTTCTGGGCACCAGCATCTGCTGCCTAGTGCCAGACAGGCACTAGGTGGGGACGTGACTGGCCTCTGGCAGAGGTTGTGGTGAATGATTCACTGGCAGTGCCAGGAGCCTGCAGGCCTTCATCCTGTGCTCCTCGAGGACCAGCTAATTCACTTGGAGAGGGGCTGGGCAACTAATAAAGACTGCAGCTGGCAGCTGCCCTACTCTGCTGAATCCCACACACAGCTGACCAGTGGTTTGGTGGGAAGCTAGCAGCTCCCCTCAACAGACCTGGCCATCTCACGGTCCGCTCTTGGAGAAGCAGAAGGATCTTGCGAGAAAGGGAACTGTCTCTGTGACTGACATGCCATCCTGGACTACAAAGGTCTTGACTGGGACAAGACAGCTGGGAGGGGATGTGGGGTCCCCTGGTGGGAGGAGGAAGAGGAACTTTGAACACGGGGTGTTTGGAGGACTGGACCCTCCCAAGGCTAGAAAGTGGAGCCCCAAAGAAACAAATCAGTTGGTCAAACAAAGTCAGTGTCTATCCAGGCCCTGTCTGATACTGGCTGGCTGGTAACGTCACAAGTGTGGCATTTCTAGCACGGGTCTTCACTGACTTCTTTCACACACTTGGGGTTTAGTGGCCCCATGTTGTGAGTTTCTGCTGGGTTCCACACCTGCCCCAAATCCTTCACCAGAGAAGGAGTCAACTCACAGGAAGTGCACGAAACACAGCCCCAACTTCGATCTACTGGGGACCCAGACCAGGGTGCCTCATGGCCCTCAAGGGCACCTGAAAGACAAGAACAGTTTGCTCAACCTTTAACCGGAGAGCAGCCCCCAAACTTCTGGGGCTATGTGGTCCTGCTGGGAATACATAGTGGGTGATAGGTAGCTCATCATTGTGGTGGTGGCTGCTATCCTGCTTCTGGGTCTCTTCCACTCAACCCCCAGGTTCATTTCCTGAGCTGGGCTGAGCTAAGCTGCGTTGCTGAGCAGAGCCTGGACAACTCTAGCTAGGCAGTACTCAGGCATGGTTGCCTCCTCCTGGGACCTGGGGAACAAAGGGGAACTGGCTTGGGAGGGCAGGTGGCAACCACGTGCTCTCCCAGCTGTGGCTGGGCCTGGTAGGAAGGGGACTTGAGCGCCCTCTGCCGATCGGAGTGCTCTTGAAGGGAGGAAGTGGCAGTTTAGGGCAGAAGTGGCCTGGCTGTACCTTTTCAGCAAGGAAGGGTTGGCTGGGTACTCTGTAGTGAGTTCCTGCGTGTGTCTGGGAAAGTGTGGCTGCCTATGGCTGGGTCTTTGTGCAGATAGGTGCAAAGGGTGCCTCTGTGTTGTGTATGGTAGGCAAGAGCACGCCTGCATCTGTATTCGAACATATACGCATGCAGTGTGTGCAATGTATTTACTGCTTATATATGCTCTTTTGTTTGGTTGGTTTCTTGAGGCAGGGTTTTACTGTGTAGCCCTGGCTGTCCTGAAACTCACTCTGTACACCAGGCTGACCTCGAACTCACAGAAATACACCTGCCTCTGCCTCCCGAGTACTGGGATTAGAGGCGTACACCACCATCACCCGGGCTATTGTTTGTATATGCGTCTACACCTGTTCTTGTCTGAGTGTGCATGTGTTATATGCATGGTCTAGCTGTGTGAGTACACATCTCTTTATAGGTGTCCATGCCCACATCTGTCCAGTTGGGCTGGTCCTGGGCTGGGCATGACTAGAGCTTCCAAGGCTTGCTGGGGAGGTTGCAGGACAGGCAGTGGAGGGAGACAGGGAGAGCTGACATTGTTCATGACATTCTCAAGTTCTTTCAGGGTCTTGTGGGAAAAGGGAGGAAGTTGGGTGTGGTGGCACATGCCTTTTAATGCCAGCACATGGGAGGCAGGGGCAGGTGGATCTTTGAGTTTGAGGCCAGCCTGGTCTACAGAGTAAGTTTTAGGACAGGCTCCAAAAGCTACACAAAGAAACCCTGTCTCAAAAGAAAAATTAAAAATTAAAAAAATAAAATTTAAAAGAAAGGAAGAAGGAGAAAGCTAGTGGCCTATTACCCACCCCTTGCCCCAGGAGCCCATGCCTCATTGGACACAGCTGCCATGCAGCTTCATAATGCTATTGGAGGCCATGGGTCCTGAGGCTAACTGGAAGAACCCAGAATATCCCCTCAGGGGAAGCCAGCCTGAGCTGAGACTTGAGGGACAGAAAAAGCCTGGAACAGCAGGCAAGTGGAGCAAGGAAGTGGGGGTCCCTGGGATCAGTGCATAGAGAACAGAAGGTTGGAGGACTGTGATCTTGGGGGTCAGGTTCAGAGGTGGGCAGTATGGGCTCTCCATTTTGGGGGTGGACACAAGGCTCTAAGGAAGAGGGCTTCATTGTCCTCATTATTTGAACTTTGTTTGCTTTTTGAGACAGGGCTACTCTCTAAGTAGCTCAGGTTGACCTCAAATTCTCAATCCTCCTGCCTCAGCTTCCTGTACAAGAATGACAGGCGTGGGGCTAGAGAGATGACTCAGTGGTTAAGAGCACTGGCTGCTCTTCCAGAGGACCCAGCAATTCCTAGCACCCATATGGCAGCTCACAGCTGTCTGTAACTCTAGTTTAAGGGTGTCTGCAACCTTCACACATGCATTCCTGCAGGCAAAACACCAATGCACATTAACTAACTAACTAACTAACTAACTAAATAAATAAATAAATAAATAAGTGAATACAGGCATACGCCACTAAGATTCATGTTCCTCTCCGGTACACTGCTATTCATAAACCCCTAAATCCTGAAATGCCAGGAGGTTAGTGCTGACCCCAGATAAATACACCTGAGTCCTGCAGCCTTCCCACTGATAGCCTGGGGGATCATCCAAGACCCAGTACTGATCATTCCCTGCCAGCTGCAACAGCCTCTGGGTGACTCTTAGGCCATCAATGCTTCCTCTGTGGACTTGGGAGGTTGGCCTGAGAAAGGCCCTGGGCCTGGGCCAGCCTGGTGCTCTCACCGGGTGGCACCAGACCGGCCTCTTCTTTGGCTCAAGCCTCAGGCTCTTCATGGTAATCTCCAACCTAGGGCCCAGTGCCCTTGAAAGGCTCTACTCAAAGAAAGGAGCCCAGGGAAGGGGTCTCTGCATATACATCCATTCTAACTCAGCAAAGAGGGGCCATGTCTGCACACGCTGCCTGCGTAGGGGGAAAGTAGAGTGTGGGTTTTCTGAGCTAATAGAATGTCAGCTCCCAGCCCCGCCCAACTGGGAGGTTCTTAAGGTGGCCTGCTCCTGCTCTGTCACCCTTATTCTGGCCCCTTCACACTTGCTCAGACCATGGCCTTCCCTCCACCACTTGGAGTCAAGTGGAGTCAAAGGTGTCCACACCGACGACAGTGTCCTGTTACCATATCCAAACCCCCACAAACTGAGGACACAGGGAATCAACTCTTGTCATTGCACCGTGGCTCTAGTCAGTCGACTGCCCTTCCCATTCGCTCTCCAGGCACAGTTCAGCATCTTTAATGGCTTCTACTGACTCCAGGATAAACTGCCCACTCGTGGAGTTTTTCAGGGCTCCTCAGTTGTCTAACCTCATGCTACCTCCTCTTCCCTGTCCTCCTCCTCCTCTACGAACCCCTCTTTTTATTTATGTAATTATTTGGTGTCATGTAGCCCAAGCTGGCCCCAAAACTTAATGTGTAGCTTGAATTCCTAACCTTCCTCTTTGCTTCTTGATGCTGAGATGGCAGGCGTGTACCACCAAGGACAGTTTATGTGGTGCTGGAATCTAGCACAGGACTTTGTGCATGCTAGGCAAGCATTCTGCCTACTGAGTTACATCTCCTGCCCTTCTCTTTCTCCTGCCTTAATTCCTCACCCAATCACTGCCCCCAAGCCTTTGCCCAATTACCTTCCACCCCCCCGCACCCCGCCATCCCTGGGCTCCCTTCTGCCCCTGTCTACACCCAATGTGCTCCGCTCTTCTAGGATTCCTGTTCCTCCCAGTGGGGTAACCTCGCTCCTGCTCCCCACAAAGCTCAGCTTCGGCTTCTTAGGAATGAGGACAGAAGCCTGAAGCCCTGCATGCTGCCTCTCTCCTGGAGCAGGTGCTGGCTCAGAACTTCAGGAGCCAAGGGAACAGGCAGTGGTGGAAGGGGGCTCGTAGGGAGTTGCCAGTCGCCCCTCCTGGCACCAGCAGCTCCTAGCTCCAAAGGGCTTTGCCAAGCCAACATGTGTGACAGCAGGAATGCACACGCTTGTGCACACGCATTGGCTGCAGGAGCGCATGCTCATGGTACACCCAGCCTGTCTGCTGTGCCCTCCAGCCCACATGGCAGTGGCTGTAGGCATGAGACCACCAAGACAGGCAGACCCTGAGGGCCAGTGGACATTGGCACAGAGCAGGGCTCCAAGACAGTGCCTTCCAGGACTATCCATGCGTAGGCAGCCATTGACAATGTGGTTCCTATTCCTCATTTCCCAGGCCCCTCTGACCTTCCTTTGCTTGTTTATCTATGCCCTCACCAACGGTCACCCTGGGGCCTTCCTGGCATTACTGTCAGCTTAGGTGTTAGCAGGAGACTCATGACCTCCCCAGCTCTGGTTCTGCCCCTGTGCTCCTAGTCAAGGCCCTGACAGAAGACTTTTCTGGGCCTTTCTTCTGGGAACCTCTCCCTTACTGTCCAAGGTTGTCCATTTTGCTCTCAAAATCTCCTTAAGGCTTCTAGCACTCTGTTCTGGGCAGATTTATGCACTGGGCAAGAGCAGAGGCCTGAACAGGGGGGCCAGCAGAGGAACAGTCATGCCCTGGACGGCCTCTTGAGCTGGCAGAGGCCCCAGCCACGCCGGCAGTCACCCTGTCCCTTCCCCCACCCCTTCACCCATCATCAACTGTGTACAAACAGCAGCTGGCCTCTTGTCAGCCTCTCCACCCTCCCTGAAATGCTTCCCACTGACTCCTCCAATGCCCCCTCCCAGGTGATTTAGAAGCTAGAGCCCTGGGGAATTCTTGAGAGGGAGGGGAGGTAGCCCCTGGCATTCTTAGTCTTAAGTTCTCCTCCAGTTTGGTGCTATCAATCCATCTGGGACACCATAAGAACCAGAGAGGGCCAGGAACCAAAGCCAAATCACAAGGTGGGCATAGGCAAGAAGCAGGCCGCACCCACCCTTATACCTGTTTACAGAGCCGGTCTGCTGCCCTGACTCAGTTGTCCCGACTGTCCAACACTGTTGTAAGGGCACAGAATGAGATCAACCGGCTAGACCCTAGGCCCCTGGTAAAGGCTTCAACAACAAAAGTAATTTTGCCTATCTGGGGTTAGGACAGGAAGGAAGAGGGGGCTACATGGCAGGGACCCAGTTGTCAACACCCAGGTGCTAGGGCTGGATTAACAGGAGCTGTTCAGCAGAGAACAGGAGTCCAAACGTGACCGACTCAGAAGTAGATGTAGAGGCACGCATGTTTTATCCCAGCACTTGGGAGGCAGAGGCAGGCAGATCTCTGAGTTCGAGGCCAGCCTGGTTACTTGAGCCAGTTCCAGTACAGCTAGAGCTACACAGAGAAACCCTATCTCAAACAAAACCAAACCAAACCAAACAAACAAACAAAAAGAACGAAGTTGACGACACTAGAATTGACCCCATTTTGCAGATGAGAAAACTGTGGCTCCAATTCAGCCAGTGAGAGCAACTCTGCTCAGTCTCAGGAGGAACTAAGAAAGGCCTGCCAGGATTGTGTTGGTGAGTGAGTTGGGGTTGAGGTTTGGCAACCCCAGGAGCTGCCACTTTGGGTGGGCCCTGCCATGAGTTGGGACCCCTATGTCAGGGTACCTGAAGGGGATACCCCTATGTCAGGGTACACTGTTAGGGATACCCCAGACTCTCGAACAAAAAGGCACCTGCGACTTCCAGGACCGTCACAGGATACACCCCACAGTCAGCCAGGAGATCGCAGACAAGTGGATATGAAAGCTGTTTATCAGGGGAAACCCCGCAGCACAGGCAGCGCCGTTGGGAGGACGAGGAAGGAAAGGTGGAGCCAGACAGAGCTGGACCTCTGCCCAGGTCCTGTGCTCCTCCGTGCCGTGCCCACCACCCCAAGCCAAAGTCCTCCTCCGGAGCGCTTTGTCCCGACCCTCCCAGAGCCACTCGGGGCAGATGAGGCTGAGTGTGCAAGGCACGAGCAGGCCGTCTGACGGCGATGCCAGGACGCCCCCTAGCGGGCCCTGCACACACGTACACATGGCCTGGTCCGCGCGGGCGGAAGTCGTAGCGCCTGAGACCCGCGGCGGCCACCGGGCCAGCGGGAACAAAGGACGCGACGGGCGGGAGGGGCTGACCGAGCGGTGATTGGCGGCTGGTAAGGGAGTCCAGGCCGAGCCACGATTGGTTGCGACCTCAGCCCCAGCCCCGCCCCTCGAGGCCAAATTCTGAGCCCCCAGCAACTTTCCCCGCCCCCCCCCAGCCCCTGTGCAGACCTGCTCGGCAGGCAGCCAGCCATCTGTACCCATGAGGGCGTCTGCCCAGGCGTTGGGTCTGCCTCCCTGCGGAGCCTGGAGAGCAATGCACTGAGCTCCCCGCCCTCTGCCCAGCTGTACGAGGGAGGCATCGGGGCTTGTGTAGGGGACCCCAGGCACTGCCCCCTTGGGGAGGCTTGACGTCCACTTTAGTGCAAGGGGGCACGTGTGAAAAGGGACCAGATTCCAGGGGAGCTGTCCCGAGGGTAGTGACTGGACTTGGGAGAAGGGCCAGAGAACAGGGATCACTTAAGGAGTGGGGGCCAGGGGAGGACGAGGAAGTGGAGGAGGCCACAGTCCGAAAGTCAAGTCAGGGAAATCTCACTGGATGGCCAGAGCCATGCAGCTCCAAGAACAGGGATGGGGCTCTATCCCAGAAGCCCGTCCAGGTTTGATGCATGAGATGGCACGAACTGGGCTCATTACTAGCCAGGCCACAGCACGGTAGTTAAAAACGTGCTGGGGAACCTTTCTCAACAAGGTTCCCCTTTCCCAGATGCTTTAAGAGGTAAGAGGGGTGGGGCTCGGGGCCGGGCCACCAATCACAGCCTCCGCTCTACTTTGAATCTGGGTTGGCGGGCGCGGGCTGCGGGCCGCCAGGTGTGCTGGGGCCCTCTTTGTCCCCACTTCGTCTGCCCAGGCACGTTGCACTCCACCCCCACCCTTCAAGAGCCCCGGGGGCCCATCCTGCTGGTTCCCCTGTCTCCAAATACTCCTTCCCACCTCCCACCCTCCGTAGGAAACTCATGCTGAATTCGGGTTGGGGTTCCTTGAAGGGCTGGTGACTGAAACCAGTCCTCCAGATTCCAGCCTTGCTCAGGGATCATAATCGGTCCTCCGCAGCTGGCCCCCGAGGGTCTGACGGTGCAGGAGTGGAGGTCAGTGGGGGAGGTACTCTAACAAAAATCCTTGAGGAAGGCAGGGAGACTGCCCAACTTGTTAGATCCCTACGACTCACATAGTGAAATGAGACAACTGACTCTCAGAAATTGTCTTCTGAACTCCACACGGTCTCTGGTGGGAGTATGTGTGTAAATATTTGTATAAAAAAAGGAACTTGTAAACCCCAAGAGAGGGCTACCCTATGCATAAGATGTGTGTGCCCATGAGACCGCAGGCAAGCCGCTTAAGGATGTGTTCCCGCCCCTGTGAGACAGATAATGCAGGCTTGTGTTCCAGGCTGCTGGGAAAACTAAGTGGAATCCTGAGGAGGAAGCTCTGTGAAAGAAAGGCCTACATGTATTCAAGAATGAAGTACGTTATCGGAGCCCAGATGCATGCTAGCAGCCACCCAGTCTGGGCCTCAGAGCCTGACCCATCCCAGAGGGAGAGGGTGCCAGTCCTTATCAGAGAAGCCAGTAAGTCCTCAGCCAAGTCCCATGAAGCCTTGAGCCCTCAACCCCAACAGAAAGAAGTCAGAGTTTGGATTTCAAGCTGTCTGGGTTAGGTGGGGCCGAGGAAATGGGGGCTACGTTAGCCCTGGGGGTGTTTGGCTTCTCTCCCAGGTAACCTGAGGACAGGCCTGGAGGCTGCATGCTTCAGCCCCTACCCCACACCCAGCCCTCTTCTTCCCTACTCCAGGCTCTGGCAGAAACACACCCCAGGCCCTGTAATTTGCTTCTCTATGCTTCTCAAATCTGTCTTCTCTCAGGTACCACCGTGATTGCTGTTGGAACAGTCCTCCGCCACTGCCTGACCCATGTTGTAGCCAGGATAAAGTGAGACTAGATCTTTTTTTTTTTTTTTTTAAGTTTTCAAGATAGGGTTTCTCTGTAGCTTTGGAGCCTGTCCTTGAACTAGTTTTGGTAGACCAGGCTGGCCTCGAACTCACAGAGATCTGCCTGCCTCTGCCTCCCGAGTGCTGGGATTAAAGGCGTGCGCCACCACCACCACCACGAGACTAGATCTTGTTCCTTCTCTGATAAAATGCTCTAGAGCTACGTGGGGGGGGGGCACTCCTGTGATCCCAGAGCTTAGGAGGTAGAGACAGGAAGACTAGGAAGGAGCTCGGGGCCATCCTTGAAGCCAGCACTGACTGACTACAGAAGACTGTCAGAAAACCAAAAGTTCACCAGGCGCTGGTGGTGAACACCTTTAATCCCAGCACTCAGGAGGTAGAGGCAGGCTGGATCTCGTGAATTCAAGATAAGCTTGGGCTACAGAGCGAGTACCAGGACGGGCTCCAAAGTTACACAGAGAAACCCTGTTTTAGGGGGAAAAAATCAGTCCACAAATCTGTCAATCCCTCTAATCTGTAGGTGTATGCTTCCTTCAGTCTCCAAGCCATCTTTTCCTGTCTGGTCCCCACTTCTGCCTTCTTTCTGTGTCCCAGCGCCTGTTACAAACTTGAGATTAGTGCATATTTAGAAATGGTCTGGTGGAGTAAGGTTTTTGACAGGAGGCTGGGTTGAACAAATTTTCCAGTGCTCACCCGCCCCCTGGTGGTCATCACGAGCATTCCAAGCCTTAGCAATCTTCAGAAGGAGATGGCAGAAGATAGATTCAGGGCTAGGGAAGGTAGGAGGCTACCCATCGCAAACTGTAACTCAAGAGGAGGGGGATCCCAGAGCTGCGGCCCTCCAGGAACTTGGAGGACCAGGGCTTTTCAGCTCCTTCTCACAGAGATCCCTTTTACAGTGCGTGTGTGTGAGCGCACGTGCACACGCTCATGCCCGTATGTACTTGTTAGTGTGAACTGCTCCCCGTGCTCAGGAGACCAAGTGTTCAACTGTGTCTGCACAGAACAGATGGCAGCAGCAGATTCTGCCTTCCGAAGATGTTCATGTGGGTGGAGCTATGTGTGATCCAGCCTGCATTCATGTGTCTGTCCCCAGCCTGTTACCAGGAACCTGGGTCTGAGAACGCTGAGGCTCAGGCAGTCTGCAAGCCTGTCACTGGAACAAATCCAACTGTCACTGGTTCTAGGTGTCTGACGTCAGAAGGGCTGACGCCAAAGTCCGAGATCTTGTGCACATCCTGCTGGTGCTGGCTGATGGGAGGCTGATTTCTCCCTTTCCCTCTTACAGAATGTGGTTACTGTGTTGGTGTCACCAGCCTGTCATTGTTTACAGTCTGCTCTTCCTGACCACCTGCTGGGCATGCTCCCAGAGTAAGGAGTTCAAGTCCTATGCCCTTCGTTATGAGTTTAGACATCTGTCCAGTCTTCTGTTATTTTGTCTTCCTGTGCTTGACTGTAGGCTGCCATGAAGGTAAGGAAGGGTGACCAGGTTCTGAGGGCGGTGTGATTCAGACGAGGAGTTCAACTGCTTTTAGTCTGTTGCCTCAATTGCTAGATGGGGGAAATCCGAGCACATACCTCCTGGAGGTTGAGCCAGGTGTCCTGGCAGATGCTATAGTCTCAGCACTTGGGAGGCTGGGGTAGTAGAATCTTGAATCTCAGGCCAGCGTGGGCTATAAAGTGAATTCCAGGCCAGGTCAGCCTAGGCCACAGCATGAGACCCTATTTTTAAAAGAAGAAAAGAAAGAGCCCAGTCTGGTGGTCCGGGCCAGTAATCCTAGCTACTTGGAAATCTGAGGCAGGAGTATCGCAAATTCAAGGCCTGTTGTGTGTGCAGCAGGAGTAGCACACCCGTTTAATTCCAGCAGAGGCGGGTGGATATCTGTGAGTATGCTTGCCTATGTGTGAGGTCTAATATATCCAAAAGATATAGATATATGAAACGGGAAATAAAAATGAAGGATGAAAACCTTAGGCTGAGTATGGCCATTCTGGAGTATTTAGCTTCTCGCTGGGCTCGATTTCCACCCCATGTCTGTGTCTTGTGACCATGGCCACATACGAGACCAATCCCTGCATCTTTAGGGACTGGCAGCAGCCTCCCTGGTCTATGAATAATGAACAGCCCAAGCTGCTGTCTCATCTGCTTCGTGCATACACCAAAGACACAGACTTGATTTCCTAATATCCAAACCGAAACACTTGCTCTGAGAAGGTACCCAGGGGAGTGAAGGGCCAGAAGCTGGAGGCAAGTTCTCTCCAGCTTCCATCCTTAGCATATTTGGCCACCTGGGGGAGCCCTCTGTCCCCTTCAGCCAGGGGAGTGGGATGGGGTAGAAACAGGAGCCTATATGTTGCCAGCCCCCACCTTTAGTACACTTGATTCTGAACAAAGATACCTAGGGTGGACTAGGCCTGGGGAAGCTGACTTTCTTAGGGTCCATGGCATCAGGAAGAACATGCACCAAGCACTTTCACATGTGTCCACCTGTTGCTCAGGAAGAATAACTCACTGAGACCTGAGAGTGGGTCCCCGGGCTTCCGTGAGGCTTGACCTGAGAGTGGGTCCCCGGGCTTCGGGAAGCCCGTGAGGCTCGGAGCTCAGTCCTGGCTCTTTGGCCTTGTACTGCCACTAGGGTGAGTGGAGGAACCACTAGCTCCTGTCTCAAGAAAAAGGGTAGAGACCTGGGGATAAAGCTCACAGGGTCTGGGTTGATCCCCTAGCACACCACCCTGGGCATGGTAGAACAGGCCTACCTTCTCAGCACTCAGGAAGTGGTGGCAAGAAAATCCCAAATTTAAAGGCATCCTCAGCTACAGAGTGAGTATGAGGTCAGCTTGAACACATGAGACCCTGTCTCAAGAAACAAGGGCTGGGCCAGGCAGTGGTGGTGCACACCTTTAATCCCAGCAGATTAAAAGGGAGGCAGAAGCAGGTGGATCTCTGTGAATTTGAGTCCAGCCTGGTCTACAGAGCGAGTTCCAGAACAGCTAGGGCTGTTACACAGAGAAAACCTGTCTTGAAAAACAAAACAAACAAATAAACAAAAAAAAAAAAAAAAACCACACACACACACAAATAAAACCAACCAACCAACAAAAAACAAAAAACAAAAAAAAAAAACAAGGGCTGGAGAGATGGATGGATGGTTCAGCTGTCCCCAGCACCCATGTGGCCGCTCACAACTGTGTATAGTTCTAGTTCCAGAGGTTCTGAGTTCCATCCCAAACACCATAAAAAAAGAAAAGAAAAAAGGTCCAGGTGTTTCAAAAATGGAGAGCAAGAAGTAGAGACTGTTGCGGCTGGATTTCCCCTTCAGGAGGGAGGCTGAGGAAAGGCATTGAGACGGCACCTCATATTACTCAACAAGAGAGGGATCTGGATGGTTGCAGACTGACAAAGGGCAGAAGGTCTGTCTGGGGGTTGGAGTCAGTTGCCCTTGAAGTAGGGATGGTGGAGGGCAGGAGCCCTGCCGGTAGGGGTCTATTACAAACCGCCTTCTCCACTGGGGTTCGGAAAGCTGTCTGCAGGCATAACCAGGAGTGATAGATACAGGGATGCAATGTCTTGGGTTCCTTCTAACAGGCAGAGGTCCTGTTAGACCTCGGGTCCCCCCTTCTTCCCATCTGCCATGGAGTCTGATCCACCTGCTCATACACACTCCCAGATTTCTGCTGAGGTTCCTCTGCGCAGTTCTGAAGCCATCTCTTCCTCAAACAACTTGGTAAGGCGCTACCTCTATAAGCCCGGAACAAAGGTGGTGGTGCTGGCTGGCACTTGGGAGGCCCTCCTCTGACCCAGTTTGCCTCTAAAGCAGGGGTGGGAGAGTGGGGGGAGGGGAGCAGATGGCATCCCTGACTGCACCACAGTAAACCCCAGGGGAGCCCCTTGCTCCTCCTTAGCCCCCAGCCCCACCCTCGGTCTTCCTACTAACCCTTTAGGAAGCAGTGAACTGAAAGAGAAGACATCTGGGGCTCCCCAGGGCCTTAGTGGCCCAGCTGCTTGCCAGCCCGGCCTGCCTTGGTGCTGGTGTCACCCTGTCCGGCATCTTTGACACAGAGTCCTAGGTTTAGGTCCCTACTACTCCAGGGTATTTCCTAGGGGGTGGGGTGGGCTGTAGAACTAGCCTTTAACTACCCTGCCTGAATCTATAATGTTCCCATTAGCGAAGGTGCCAGCTAGCTCCACCCCACACTAAAAGCATTTCTCTCAGGCTCTGGGAGACTGCCAGGATGGCAGTCTATAGGATTACATGGGACTCGTGTGAACTTCAGTCAGCAGAGAATCTGCCTGAACTCAAGAGTAGACCTGTTCCCTGAAGGTCAGTGCCTCTCCAGGTGCCCGGGAAACTCTGGTATCAGGTCATTGGGCACTTGTTTGGACGTCTGGGTGTGGCTGGACACTGTCGGAAAAGGAACTCACTGGTTTACATAGGAGGCTACATTTGCATTTCACACCCAGGCTCTCAACTTGACAGTCCCACCCAGCCCAGCTCAGTCCGCCCGCCCGCTTTCAGAAGGGGAAAAGCTATACACTATAAAACCTGGGAGCCCTCAGCACAGTGAGCGCCTGAGGTCACCCAGACAGCTAGGGTCACCAGAGCCCGAACTCAACCTTGGGAGTTCACATGGGGCCCTTCCAGAATCCAGGTGGCCTGCCTCTTGGGAGAGCACAGATGTTGGGGAGTCTGAAAGAATCCAGTAGTCCTCCGAACTGCATGTAGTTAGTTCCCTGAGCACAGAAGCTGGGGGAAGATGTGACAACTACAAAGACAGCAGAACTTGTCTCCAGAGCTAAGGACCAGGGTATGGAAGTGACGCCTATAATCTAGGTGTGGGCTCTGCTTTAGGTCACACAGGTGGCCATCGGTGTGGGGTCTTTGTTGGTGTGCTCACAGAACTGGAATGAACCAATCACCCTCTCCCAGGGCAGACTTTGATCCAAAGGGGCGCTGGCGGGAGCTTAGAGACTCGGAACACTGTCCTCATGGGGCCCTTCTTCACTGCCCTGGACTGACTTGTAGGTTTCTGCTGTCAGTGATCTTACCAAGCAGTTGGTGATGTTCTGCTCTCCTCATGCCCTCAGCTACACACACACACACACACACACACACACACACACACACACCACACCAGGACCCTGCCTGAGGCTCCCACCAAGCTTGGACCGAGGTTTGCTGGTTTTCCAGGGAAGTTCAACTTCTCTGGCCAGAGGTCATCACAGGTCCCTCCCAGGAAGACCGTCCACGTGTCCTTGGCCTACAAATTCAAGTTATCCTGTGGGGCTTTTGAATCTGTTCAAGAAAGCTTTAGGGTCTGAACGAGCTCTGAGCAAGAGTGAGACATAAGAATTGAACTCCTAACTGCAGGGGAAACAAGAGTCCCAGGCCAGGTGTGATGGTTCCCAATCACCTCTCCTAGATTTCAGGAGTTGGTCAACACAGTGACCTGGAGCCATGTGTTCACAGCTACACCACACCCCTGCAACTAGGTGGGAGGACAATCACTGCTCTGAGGGCCCTGGTACCCTACGGGGCCTCCAACAACCAAGGTCAGGTACCTAATGATTATCCAATTATGGGTCACTGTTTAGAGGTGGGAAGAGCCCTTGAGCTAGGTCTTGCTTGCTGAGGAGGTTAAGGAAGAGCACATCCTGGCTTTCTTTGCCCTCAACTAGAGTCTTAGTACCTTTAAAGCATCCACCCAGAAAAGCCTGGGGCTGCTCATTTCTCATTCTGGGACTCCGGAGATGACCCATCAAAGACAGCTTTAGTTGAGACTGAATGTTCACAGGGTATGCTACCAAATACCTAGAATTCCAGCACCTAGGAGATAGAGGCAGGAAGGTCCCACTATATAACAATTAAGTCTGAGGTCAACCTGGGCTACTCCTTTAATCCTCTGAGCACTGAATTTAAGGCCAGCTTAGTTTCCATAGTAAGTTTCAGGCCAGCCAGGGCTACATAAATGAACAAGGGCTGGAGAGGTGGTTCAGAGAGCAGAGAGCACTTACTGCTCTTGTAAAAGACCTAGGTTCAGGTTCATATTCCTACAGAAGTGATTCAAAACCTCCTATAACTCCAGTTCCAGGGTCTCCTATGCCCTCTGATCTTTGAAAGCACCTGCACACACATGGTGCACATAAACTCAAAATTACACATATACAGGGGCTAGAGATATGGCCCAGTGGTTAAGAGCATTGACTGCTCTTCCAGAGGACTTGAGTTTAATACCCAGCAACCACATGGCAGCTAACAACTGTCTGTAACTCCAATTCCAGGGGACCCAACACCCATGGCAAAACACCAATGTATATAAAAATAAGAATAAATTTAAAAAAATACATATACACAGGGCTGGAGAGACTACTCAATGATTAAGAGTATTGACCACTCTTCCAGATGACCCTGATTAAATTCCCAACACCCACATGGCAGTTCACAATTGTCTGTTGATGTAGGATTCCCCTCTGTATGCTGTGATTACCATTAATGAATAAAGAAACTGCTTTTGACCTATAGCAGGGCAGAACTTAGCTAGGCGGGAAAACTAAACTGAATGCTGGGAGGAAGAAGGCAGAGTTAAGAGAAGCCATGGAGCCACCGACAGAGGCAGACACTCTGGAACCTTGCTGGTAGGCCACGAGACTCATAATAAAATATAAAATAATGGAAATGGGTTAAATTAAGATGTAAAAGCTAGCCAATAAGAAGTTAGAACTAATAGACCAAGCAGTGATTCAATTAATATAGTTTCTGTGTGGTTAATTTGGGAGTCTGGGTGGCTGGGAAATGAACAAGCAGCCTCTTTACAACAGTCTGTAATCCAAATTCCAATGGATCTAACTCCCTCATACAGACACACATGAAGACCAAACACCAATGCACACACAATAAAACAAATTCATATACACATAAAAGTAATGTCCTTAAAGGAAAGCAAAAAATTAAAAGACACTGTCAGTTAAAGTTGCAGCTGTACCTATGGCCAAGACAACCACAATGCAATACTGAGAATAAAGCCTCATAGCAGGCTGTGGGGAGCACAGGACAGAGTTCCCCCATTCACTTCTGTGTTGCTCAGGACACACTGACAACTTTGCTTTTGGTCTTGAAGTTTGACCCTTGCTTAGAAGATACACCACAGCCTCTTGTGACAGCTGATGAAGGACAAAGTGGTCCAGAAAGCAATCACAGGTGGTTTCGTGGGGAAGTAGGTGGGGATTTGCCCAGAGTGAACATTCAATACCACTTCATCTTCATGAAAGGCATGTGCAGCCATGTTGCTCACCCAATTCCTTATCCCCCTTCTCCAAGAGTTCTCAGAAACTGTTCTCCAGTGTAGAAAGACAATCCTGGGAGGTGAGATGGTCTATCCTGCCAGTTGGGGAGTGGTGGACCACTCTGGAGGCAGAGAGATCTTTTGTGAGTTCGAGGCCAGCCTGGTCTACAAAGTGAATTCCAGGATGGTCAGAGCTGTTACACAGAAAAACCCTGTCTTGGGCCCCATAGTGAAAGTAGATTTGTACTTATACAGAGAGACACAAAAACATTTTCCAAGACAGGGTTTCTCTGTGTATCTTTGGCTGTCCTGGAACTCACTTTATAGACCAGGTTGGCTTTAAACTTACAGAGATCCTCCTATCTCTGCCTCCCAAGTGCTAGGATTAAAGATATACACCACCACTGCCAGGCTACTTTTTTTTTTTTTTAGACAAAGTCTTACTATGTAGTCCTGGCTGACTAGGGATTTATGTAGACTGGGCTAGTCTCGGATTCATGAAGATCCATTTGTTATTTTACCTTCCATATGCTGATTAAAGGCTCATGTCATCTCTTTAAAAAAAAAATATTTAGGGTACTGGAGAAATAGATTAGTGGTTAAGAATACTTGATTTTGGTCAGGCAGTTGTGGTGCACACCTTTAATCCCAGCACTTGGGAGGCAGAGACAGGTGGATCTCAGTGAGTTCAAGGCTAGCCTGGTCTACAAAGCGAGTTCCAGGACAGCCAGAAATGTTACATAGAGAAACCCTGTCTCAAAAAACCAAAACCAAACAAACAAACAAACCACTTGATTTTGCAGAGGACTCATGTTCAATTCCCAGTACCCACATGGTAGCTTAAAACCATCCAGTTGCAGGGTTGTGAGCACCAGGAATGCACACAGTACACAAACATAATTGCAGACGTTCATGCATTCATGCACATAAAAGTTTTAAATCTTAAAAAGAAAATTAGTTCAGGCATAGTGGCAATCTTTAATCCCAGCATTAAAAACGGCAAGGCAGCCCTATCTCTTGAGTTTCAAGTCAGGTCTACATAGTGAGACTCTATCTCAAAATGTAAAGAAGGGAAATTCTGAAAGTGTAATCTGCCCACTGATGCAGTTCCTATGCCTTGAGCAAAGTAGGCTGCCTACAGAATTTTTTTTTTCCTGAGTCAGGGATTCTCTGTGTAACAGCCCTAGCTGTCCTGGAACCAGCTCTTGTAGACCAGGCTGGCCTTGAACTCACAGTTACTGAGACCTGCTGGGGGAACCTGGAGGCCAGGTTCACTTTTCTATGTAAAATAGGCACCCCAATTTGAGATCTAACACAGGGCCCCACAAATGGAAGGTTTCCAAACTGCTGGTCGTGTCCATTCTCACAGATTTGGATAAAACTGGCTGGGCAAAGCCCAGGGAAAGCTCAGGCAGTAGGTGACTTCTCATTGTGAGAAGCAGAAGTGTCTAGGGAAAGCATAAGGGATGGGAATCCCTGGGGTGTTGGCGGGGAGGGCCAGCCAGAGACCGGCTTAGGTACCAGCCTGACAGGACGGACGGCAAAGGCTTCCTGGACCTGGATCATGTTTCTGCGGCAGTTTCAAACGATACTCCCTCAGATCAAACCAGGTGGAGATGCTCAGGAGAGGAGCTGCTCCTAAAAGCCCTGCTTTAAAAGGGCTCAGGGCAGGACTGGGGATACTGCTTCCTGTCATTTTAACTGATGGCCTAACTTGTTCAAGGCCATAGATTCTGTACAAGGACAGAGCCCCCACATGTCCTAAGCCCAACCAGTAATAATAATAACAATAACAATAATAATAATAATAATTACACCAGGCTGGAGATGTAGCCCAACCAACAGAGTGCTTGCTTACCTAGCATGCAACAGTCTATATGTCTGAAGCTCAATACATTAGGCATGGTGTTAAACACCTGAAACATCTGTAATCTCAGCTCTTGAGAGGTAGACACAAGAGGATCCTAAGTTCAGACTCAGCCTCAATGTAAATATGAGGCCCAGTCCCAAATAAATAAACAAGGCTTTTGTTTGTTTGTTTGTTTTTATTTTTCAATACAGGGTTTCTTGGGGTTGGAGAGATGGCTCAGCAGTTAAGAGCACTGGCTGTTCTTCCAGAGGACCAGAGTTCAATTCCCAGTACCCACATAACAGTTTACTCTGTAGAATAGGCTGTCCCTCCTGCCTCTGCCTCCCAAGTGCTGGGATTAAAAGATGTGCCCCACCACTGTCAGATGACAAATAAAAATGTTAAAGGCCAGGCAAGGTTGAGCAAGACTTTAGTCCCAGCACTGGGGATGGAAGATGGGACAGGTGGACCTTTGTGAGTTCAAGGCCAGCCTGATCTAAATGGGAGTTCCAGACCAGAAAAAAAAAATTCCTCAGTAACTTGTGAAATTGTTACACTGTGCTGAAATGCTATTGACCAGTGAGACACTGGCCTTGAGCAGTCGGTGGGGGAGGACACGGTAAATACCAGGACCTGAGATGGCAGATAGAGCAAGATCAGAGTGGCAGGGTGGGTACTAGGCTCTGGGCTGCCTGGGCGCCCACTCTCCTGTACCCAGAGCAGGTACAGGGAGCCTGCAGTGGGCAGTCCCTTCCTGTAGGTTGGCAGTCCTGCCAGCCTTGGACTTTGGTGTGACGCAGTTGAGGGCTGGAGCTGCAGCAGACCTGGAACAGAAACAACCACATTTCCATTCAGGCAGCCCCCAACTTCCTATCCCAGGTCTGCTGGCTCAAGAGTCACCCTGTATCCCCTCAGTGGCCAAAAATAGCACCCAAGGCTTTTGAAAAAGAGGGTTCTGTCCTGGGCTGAAAGGGCAAGGGGGCCTGGCAGCCCATTCCCGGGCTTCCCCCCCCCCCCCATGATGTCTGGCTGACCTACAGCCTCAGAACACTCTCATCAACATAGGAAGAAGTTGGGGTCACAGCCAAGAAGGGATCACTTCCTCCTTGGCCACCTGTGAGGGCTCTAGGAAACAAACAAACAAAAAAAAAGTCTGGGCCTTTATCTGCAGATAGGACTAGGGCCTGATGGGCAGGGCCACTGCTCCTGTGAGCCAAGGTCACTACAGCCATACAGGGTGCGTGCTAATAGTCCTTCTCAGGCCCCTGGCTACAGCCCTGGCTGGCTCTCCAAGGCACCACAAAAGGAAATGTTTGTGTCCTTGGCTAGCAGCCTCCGGACAGCGGGTTGACTACTCCCTCCCAGCTAAGGAGGCTGGACCAAGGAGGAGTCACCCAGATGCCTGGGTAGGGGGTCAGCCCAGCCTCTGCAAGGCCAGGAGGCAGGAGCAGAAGCCAGCCTGGTGGTCCTCCAGTTGCTTCTTTTGTAGAGCCACCCTCGGAACCCCCCCCCCCCCCCGTTCCCACGCATGACAAACTGCTTGGAAATAGGATGTCTAGATCTGGCCAAGGATCCCCCAACAGCCACCCCAGGTCAGTTATCTGAAGGGTGACACGGAAGGAAAACTGTCCCCTGAGGAAACCCTCCATCCAGTCACCGCAGCCTCCAGAGGCAGAGCCCAGAGCAACAGTTTATTTCTCAGGGTTCTCACTGGTGCACACACTCCTAGCTACAGCGCTGGGGAACACTTCATAAGCTGCTTTCTGGTGGGTGAGGCCAATCTCCGTCAGACTGCCTTCCTTCCGCAGTTTTCCATTAAATTATTTACACACACACACACACACTCCCTCACTCACTCTCTCAAAACAAGGCTGCAAAACCCTCAGGAAGTCTGCAGGCACAAGGCAGCATTCATTTTTCAGTAAACAGTCTTACAGCGGGGACCCTTTCTTCTTTACATGTGGAAGTTAGAAGCAGCCATGGTGGCACCTTCTAGGTCTCTGTGGTTCACTTCTAGGGGCCAGAGAAACTCCTGTCAGGATTTCCTGGCGGAACTGGAGAGGCCTTCACTGCTGTAGGGGCCCATAGAAGGTAACATAACCTAGGCTTTTAAGGAAAGCATGAACCCTAATTTTGTGACCTGAGGCAGAGAGAGGGAAATGAGACCACCTAACCTACTTCCCATTAGTCTTTTATTTTGAAATACCATGCAGTCTTTTATTTATTCACTATGTGGCCTTTTTAATTTTTTGAAATACCATGTAGACCAGGATGACCTCAAACTCACTGAGATCCACCTGCCTGTCTCCCAAGTGCTGAGATTAAAGGTGTGTGTCATCTCAACTGACCTTCCCACTGGACTCAGGAGTCAGGCCTCATGTTTGGCTTTCTGGGGCCCACCCTGTGCCCACCCCACCCCCCGGAAGATTAAAACAGTGGCAAAAACCTACTTGATGCCATGCCTGAGTGACGTGGGGACTACGGCCAACTGGAAGGCTGACAGACTGACAATGCTCACCTCCCAGAGCTGCCCACATGTGCTGAGACCAACCGCTCAGACAGCTGGGGTAACTCCCTTGTGCTATCACATGAAGGCTCCCACCTGGTGTCCTGTGAGCATGGTCAATTTCTCTACCCCAAACATCCATGCTCCAAGCCCCTCCATATTTTGTTTTCTCAATATATAGACTAAGCTGGCCTGGAACTCACTATGTGGACCAGGCTGGCCGAGAACTCAGATCTGCTTGCTTCTGCCTCAGGATGCTGGTTTTAGTTTATCTTTTGGTTTTGTTGAGACAGGATTTCTCTGTGTAGGTCGGGTTGTCCTGGAACTAGCTCTGTAGACCATACTGGCCTCAGGAGATCTGTCCGCCTGTCTCCCAAGCGCAGCGATTAAAGGGGTACACCCAGCCCACCCCTCCAGGCTTTAATTCAGGATGTCAAAGGCCAGTACAGAAACGGAGACCTGTACTCTCAGCAGGTTGAGACATGATTGATCACTTTAGCCTGTGAAATTCTGTCTCAGAACACAGCCCTTGGGGCATGTTGTCTCAGACAGGTGAGCTGGTTTACACCTGAGACCCCAGCACTAAGAAGGCTAAGAGAGGAGAATTATTGAGAGTTCAAGGCAAGTTATATGGCAAATTCCTGAACAATCTAGGCTACAGGGTGATTTGAAAAAGGACAAAACAAACAGGCCAGGCGGTGGTGCACGCCTTTAATCCCAGCACTTGGAAGGCAGAAAGATCTCTGTGAGTTCGAGGCCAGCCTGGTCAATAAGAGCTAGTTCCAGAACAGGCTCCAAAGCTGCAGAGAAACCCTGTCTTGAGAAACAAAACAAAACAAACAAACAAACAACAACAAAAAAAAACCCACAAACCAAAGCACCTTGGTAACAGGAAAGCATCCTTCAATAGGTGGGATGGTTCTCCTAGCCTCACCAGACAAATGGAGAACCAACACCTACACACACTCTGGTTAATTCTACATGGACACACAATAAATAAACGTATTTTTTTAAAAAAAAAGGAAAAGGGGGAATCAGGGATGGAGATGGCTCAGCAGTTTAGGCCTGTCTGTACAGTTACTTGTACAGAGGACCCACATTCGGATGCCCGGCACCCACATAGTGACCACAAACATCTGTAACTCCAGTTCCAAGGGATTTGATGTCTTCTTCAAGCCTCCACAAGCACTAGGCATGCAAGTGCTGCACATACCTATATGCAAGCAAAACATACGAACATATAAAAAATACATCTAAATACATCTAAAAATACGAGACTGCATTTCAGATGAAGTGACTGACATCTTCATCACTTCATCATCCCTGAGATCCAGTCACACAGGGGCTCCAGGATATACTGGGGATATTTGTGAAGGTTCTCAATTACAAGTTATGTGAAAAGACAGACAGGCATGGTAGCACACCTTCAAACCCCCTACTGGGGTGGCAGAAACAGGCAGATCTCTTGAGTTCAAGGCCAGCCTGGTCTGGTCTACACATTGAGTTTCAGAACAGCCAAACCAAACCAAACCAGTCATGTAAAATGCATATTTGAGAGGAAAACAGATTTTTTTTTTTTTTTTTTTTTTTTGGATACAGGATTTTTCTACAATGCTTCAGCTGTCCTGGAACTTTCAGGGATCTACCTGCTTCTGCTTCTTGAGAGTGAGAATTAAAGAGACATTTCCATGCCTATCTAGGAAACAAAATTCTTGTTATGTGGCTCCAGTAGGTCTGTGAGCTCCTGGGCTCACAGGCAGGGTCCATTAGCCTCCAGGATAGCCAAGACTACAGGCACCCACCATACCACCCTCAAGTTCAGGAACTGTTTGCTTTGTTGTTGTTTTGTTTTTCAAGACAGGGTTTCTCTGTAGTTTTGGAGCCTGTCCTGGAACTAACTCTTGTAGACCAGGCTGGCCTCAAACTCACAAAAGATCTGCCTGCCTCTGCCTCCAGAGTTCGGGGATTAAAGGGGTGTGCCACCACTGCCGGCGGCTTCCAGTTCTCTTCTTTTGCTAGCTATTGTTAGGTATATTTTGGACTGTTTCCTGGGTGTGGGTAAGTCAGCACTTGGGAAGTGGAGACAGGAGGATCACAGGTTCTGTGTCATCAGTTACATAAAGACTAGAGCTACCTATGAGTTTATTTTTCAGAGAGAACATGGCTCCCTAAAAGTAGTATGGGGCTGTAATCCAGGAGAACAGACTACAGAGAAAGCCAGAGGTATGTCGCATCTCCAGAAGCCCAAAGCTATTGCTCCTCCAGAGGTCTGGGATAAACTCAATCTCTGTTGACCTCTAGAGGCTTCTCTTGGGATGCCACGGGTATCCTTTCTCTACACAACCTCCTCTCCATTACTGTACCCTCTGCCGGGACTCCCATGGATTCTTTCCTGCCTGGATGACAGGGTGAGGCCAGGCAACACTGGTCTCAATTACAACCTCCTCCTCAAGGACACTTTTTGACCTTATAAGGGAGCCCACCTCCTTCACAGGGACATTATGACACCTTTATTTGCCTATTTAACCCATGGGCCACTCTCCAAGTGATTGTACCGCCCCTTGTGCAAAAAGTTTTGCCCAAAAGAGAAACTTAAATATAAAGAAAATGTAAGACGGGAGTGGCGACACACAGCCTTAATTCCTGCACTTGTAAGACACAGGCAGCTGGTCTCTGAATTAGAGGCCAGTCAGGGTTATGTAGAGACCCTGTCTCAAATAATTAAACAGGCTCGCACGGGATTTGGGAAACAGGTGGTTAGGTTTTGCATATAAACTCGTTAGGAACGATAGATTTTGTGCTACAAATGGGAGGTTTTCCCAGACACAGAATACAGAGGTAGGGTTTGTCTTGGTGAGACTAGTCAGCTCCCCGAGCCTCGCAAACAGCTCCGCACTCAGATTATCAACAGCCAGGAGGTGCAAACAAAACACAATTGTAAACACACTTAGGTCGAATACATCCTCCAAACTAACGCACACGGTAAGTAGAATCTCATGAGTTCCTACACTCCGAAGAGGGCAAAGACGACAGTGTGTACAGGTGAGTAGAGTGCAGGCTACTGAACTCGGACACACAGGAGAAGGGCATGCGCCAGGGCTCAGCACACACCAGGCTGTGCACGCAGCGGCTGGCCCGCAGACCCATCCCGGAGGCGACACAGTGCCCACCTCCCCCCGTTCTCGGGCGCCGCGAGCAGCGGCAGAACCTGCAGCCCGCACAGCCTCAACACTACGGACTTCGTTGTACCGGCTTCCGGGCGTCCATCACACGGAGGCCGCGCACATCGGCCCAGGAAAGGCGCCGGAGCACGAAATGGCGGGCAGGGGGCGGGGCAGAGGAAGAGGGGGGCCCATTCTCAACTACGGGCGGGGCGCGCCTGTTTCTGCGCAGGCGTGCGGGCGGCATGCCCCCTCCCTCTGCGCAGGCGTCTGTTTGGGGCGTGCTCTCCTTTGCGCAGGCGCCCAGCTCAGCGCGCGTTCCCGCGTTCCCAGTGGCGCGCTGGGACACAAAGGGCTAATGGGAAAGCACGGAACGCGGCCGAGGTCTGTGGAGCGGCTTCAGGTCGTCAGCGACCTGGAGCGGATTCGCGGCGCGGGAGCCGGGCTCGCCGGAACCGCGGGCCTGGTCCCTCCCTCCGCTTCCTTCCCTTCCTCTTCTCTCCTTTCCCGTTTTAACGGCCTCGCGGGACGCATCGGGTGCACAGGGCGCAGACGCAGAGCGCGCTGGCAGGCTGGGACCCATCCATCTTCTCTCTCGCACCCTAATGGCTCGACTGGGAGCATTTTCCAGCCTGTAGGGACGCGTTCGCCCGCGGGCAGCTCGCGCTCTCCCTTTCCTAATTCTCTCCTCCTTGCAGTCCCCCTAATTTCCAAGATGATAATTTAACCCTAACGTGCCTACACCGAGCTGTGAGTGTTTTCCATGGATGAAGCAAAGGCGTCGCGGTTACCAAATTAACCCAGCCCTTTGCAAGGTGCTTCAGATTCGGAGTGCCTTTGAGGGAAAAAAAAAATTTTTTTTCTATTAAAGAGACATTTCATTGAAGGGCTGACGAGCCATTTTTTAAAAGTGTTGTTACCATAAAACCTGTACACGTTCTTTCTGGCAGTGCAGGCAAGAGGGTCAGAAGTTCGGGGTCAATCAACCCTTTGTTACAGAAATGATCTAAATAGGAAAAAACAAAGATGGCTCGGTGGTTAAGAGCTCTATGCAGAGGACCCGAGTTAAATTCCCAGCACCCACAGGGCGGCTCACAACCATCTGTCACTTACTTCAGGGGATCCGAGACTGCTGTTCAATATGTTCAATCTCCATGGGCACTAGGGAGAAAGTGGTGCATCATCCATACACAGGCAAAACACCCATGTACATAAATAGCAAATATTTAAAAGATAAAATTAGCTGGTATGGTGACTTCTGCCGTTAATCCAAACATTCAGGAAGCAGAGTCGGGTCTCCAAGTTCCAGGCTTGGTTCAAAATAGGATACTGTAGTAAGGCACTCCAGTGTCCCAGCGCTCAGGAGGCAAAAGCAGGCAGATTGTGATGAGTTCAAAGTCAGCTCGGTCTATATAGCATGTTCCAACAAAAGAAAAGGCCTAAGGAGATGGGCACACTTGCAACCAATCTTGACAACCTGAGTTCCGTCCTGCAGTTCCGCGTGGTGGAATAGGTTTAGTCAACCACGTTATCGGCTGACTTACAGTTGTTACAGCTGTATGCTGTAGCAACACACACAAGAATCAACAAACAAGCAACACACACACAAGAATAAACTAAATAAGTAAGCGAATAAATAAGTGGAAAAATAAAAACAAGTACAGCAGGGCAGTGGTGGGGCAGGCCTTTAACCCCAGCACTTGGGAGGCAGAGGCAGGTGGGGTCAGCCTGATCTACAGAGCGAATTGCAGGACAGGCTCCAAAGCTACAGAGAAACCTTGTCTCAAAACACCCCCAGCCCTCCCCCCCAAAAAATACAAGTACACATTCCTGGTCCAGACTGTTGAAGGTCTTGATAGCTGACCTATCACAGATGACTGACATATGTGCCAGGCCCCATTTTAACTGATTTGTTTATAACTTGGGGTAAAGGTGGAAACAATGAGCCTGGGTGTTGTAATTTAGGAAAAAAGAAACAAACATACAAAAAACAAACAAACAAAAAACGGTGAGAGAAAGAGGCCACGCAAAAGAGTTCACGTGGAGGGGTTTTAAGGGAAAAAGGACTTAAAAAGAAGGAAGGGGGGACTGGCCTCGGAGGATAGGAGCTGCAGAAGAAGAGAGGCAGAAAGAGAGAAGGGAACAGATGGGGGGGGAAGGAGAGGGAAAGAGATGGGAGTGAATGTGCACAGGAGGCGCTCTTAGTGGCTCCAGCTGAGGATGTAGCCTGTCAGAATCCCAAGGGCAGGTGGGCTGGCACAGAAGCCTGAATACTAACACTGGGTGCTGTAAGTACGCTTAAGTACTTAAAAGTCAATGGGCAGTGGTGGTCCACGCCTTTAATCCCAGAACTCGGGAGGCAGAGGCAGGCGGATCTCTGTGTGAATTCATTCGTGGCCAGTCTGGTCTACAAGAGCTAGTTCCAGGACAGTCCGGACTACTACACAGAGAAACCCTGTCTCGAAAAACAAAAACAAACAAACAAAAAAGTCATTGTGTCCCCTCCTTACAGGATATCAGCAATTTCAAAAATAGGGATTGAAGAAAGCCTTCCTACCCCACCCCACTCCACTGGGACTCAGTCTATAATCTGTATCATATTTGCAGGTCATAATAAATAAATTGTTTGAATCCTCCCCCACAAACAAACAAACAAAATAAAAAACAGGATCTCACTATATATAGCTCTGTTTGAGCTGGAGCTTGCTACATAGACCAGGTTGGCAGAGACATGCCCATCTTTACCTATAACTCTGGCTGTCCTGGAACTCACTTTTTAAACCAGTCTGGCCCCAGATTTACAGAGATTCACTTGCCTCTGCTTCCGGAGTGCTGGGATCAAAGGTGTGTGCCACCACATCCAGCTGAGACAGAGGGTCTTGTAGCAGAAACTGGCCTTGAACTCAGTGTGTTGGAGGCTGATTTTTAAATTCTGACCCTCCTGTCTCTCAGTGCTGGGATCACAGGTCTTCACCACCGAACCTGATTTATCTGGTGCTAGGGATCAAACCTGGGGACTTTAAGTGTGCTAGGTAAGTGCTTACAACTGTACTAATTCCCAGCCCTGATTTAATGGTATTTTTGTTTATTAACATTTATCTTTATGCCATATCTAATGTTAAGTTTGTCTTCCTTAACCCAGTACAGGAGAAAGGAGGGCTCCCTTAACAAAGAGAATTTTTGTTGTTGGTTTTTTTTTTTTTAAAGACAGATTGTAGTTCAACTAGATGGGGGAGGCATACCCAATGAATAGAAACTGTATTGCAAGGACCTGGGGAAACTGGTTTTATGGGCAGGTTGGGAAATTCAGGCTTGTCTAGCAGCTGTGGCACTTCTTTAGCGGGGAGGGGAAGGAGAGCTGGCAGGGCATTCTGGGCATTCTATTCTGCCAGGACCCCTCTGTAGTTCCTGGCTTGGATGAAAAGGCTCACTCTGAGGAGGGGGGGGTAGAGGAGGTTTACATCAGCAGCTAGTAAGCCCTTGACCAAGCCCTGTCCCTCTCAGCTGTAGTAAGAGGAGTTTAAGGGATTGGGTGGGCCAGTTTCCCCTGGCAGCTACGTTTTGTTGGTTATACTTTGTTGTTGTTTTTGCAAAACATTTTTTTTTTTTTCCAAAATAGGATTTCTCTGTATAACCCTGGCTGTCCTGGAATTTGCACTTGCTCTTCAGACCAGGTTGGCTTAGAGATTTACCTGCCTCTGTCTCCCAGAGTGCTAGGATAAAAGGCATGCACCACCACTGACCCACTGGCAGGCTTAAACTCTGTGTGTGTGTGTGTGTGTGTGTGGTGTGTGTGTGTGTGTGTGTGTGTGTGTGTGTGTGTACATGCTCCTGCTCGCGGGCAGTTCCAGGCCTCTAACATAGCGCGGCCAGAGGACAACTTGCAGGAGTTAGTTCTTTCCTTCCGTTCCATCATGTGGTCCTGAAAACTAAATTCGGGTCCTGTACTTAGCACTAAGAACATTTCCCTGCCGAGAGAGAGAATGTGTGTGGATATACCTGTATGTGTTTTGGGTATGACTGGTGCATGTGGAGGTCAGTGTCAGATTCCTCTGTCATCTTAACTTTTGAGATAGGATCCCTCACTGATCCTGAGGTTTACCTTTCTCAGCTCGACTGACTGGCCAAGACTCTCCTGAATTCTCCTGTCTCTGCGTCCCCAGCAGTAGGAACACAGGCGTGTGCTTTTTCATGGGTGCCGGAGATTCAGACTCGGGTCCTCATTCGTGCTGACCCAGCACTTGGCTAGAACAGCTCTCTGTCCCCTAGGCCTTGTTTTGTAAATATTTTTTGAGACCGGATTTTACCACATAGCCCAAGTCTAGCTGGCCTAGAACTTTAAATGCTTCTGTTTCTTCCTCATATGTGCTAGGATTACAGGTCTGGGCGACATTGGCCTACTGGGTAGCCACATTTTGATGGCCACTGACAGGTCAATTTGAAGGAACAGATTATGAGCTCTTAATTGCATATTCTGGGCACAAACTGCCTAGTGAGGTCTTTGGGTCCTGGTTTTCCACCAACACCTAGTTAGAAATGGCCTCTCTGTGGGTCAGGGGAGATGGCTCAGTGAGTACAGATAGCTCAGCCAAGCCTGGATTCAGATCCCTGCAACCACATAAAAGCTAAGTATAATTGCTAGACAGGCCTGTAAGCCCAGCACTCTATAGCAAGATGGGAAGCAGAGGCAGGAGAACTCCCAGGAGCTGGAGGATCATCAGGCCTGGAGTATACAGAACATGACAAGTAGGAGGTACCTGCTTTATTATTTTATGTGTATGCGTGTTTTGTGTGCATGTGTATATATGCACCACATACTTGACTGATGTCCAAACAGATCAGAAGACAGTGCCAAGCCCCTTGAAACTGGGCATTGCAGACAGTTGTGAGCTACCGTGTAGGTGCTGCGACTCAAACCCAAGGCCTCTAGAAGAGCAGTCAATGCTCTTAACCACTGAGCCATCTCTCCAGCACCCCCAAGGCACTTTGCTTTAAACAAGGTATAAGGCAAGGGGCAATATCTGAGGTTGTCCGCTTACCTTCTGCATGTGTGTTCTGCATGCACACACACATACATGTGAGTGCACACGCACGCAAGACACATATTCTTTTTTAAAAAGTAACTTAGTCTCTGCCCCCTCTCCAATCCCACTGAACCACAGTTTGCATTTTAACAAGGGCCTTGACATTTTTTTACCCAGTTAACGCTGAGTTAAACGCACTGAAAGTGTGGCCTGGAGGAGGGCAGGCTTCAGAACTGGGATCTTAGCAGTTTAGGGTAGGCCAACCCTATTGTGCATGATGTGGGGTTCCATGGAGCAGACAGAGCAAGTTCGAGGACTAGCCTAGCTGACCTGGACACTTTGCCCTGGCTGGAAGGAAGCCTGCCTGAGTCTTCATGGATGGGTGCTCTCCCCTATGCCTCCAGGCCCTTGGGTGACAAAAGCTTTCAAAGGTGGCTGGCTGGGCTCTTCGCCCAGATATCCTGGGTCATTTCACTTTAAGACTGACCTTGAGTCTCTGCAATCCAAAAATGTCTTGTCTTTCAGATTGCTTCACTTGGTAATGGTCAAGAACACCGAAGCAGCAGGATAATGGTGGCGCTCACCTTTAATCGCAGCACTCAGAAGGCAGGCGGATCTCTGAGTTCGAGGCCATCCTCATTTACAGAACGAGTTCCAGAGTTCCAGGACAGGCTCCAAAGCTACACAGAGAAACCCTGTCAGCTGAGCAGCGGTGGCGCATGACTTTAATCCCAGCATTGGGGGGGGGGGGAGGCAGAGGCAGGCGGATCTCTGTGAGTTCGAGGCCAGCCTTGTCTATAAGAGCTAGTTCCAGGACAGGCTCCAAAGCTACAGAGAAACCCTGTCTCGAAAAACCAAAAAGAGAGAGAGAGAGAGAGAGAGAGAGAGAAAGAGAAAAACCCTGTCTTCAACCCTGCACCCCCCCCAAAAAAAAAACCACTGGGCATTGAAGATACATATTTCTAACACAGCTGGGGGCAGAAGGCAAGTGGTAGGAAGTGGCATGTGGACACTGCTAATCCCTGGAGCTCGCTGGGCAGCCAGTGAGATCTAGGGTCAGTGAGAAGCTTGTCTCAAAAAAAAAAAAAAAAAAAAAAAAAAGCATAAAGCTGGGCAGTGGTGGTACACACCTTTAATCTCAGCACTTGGGAGCAAGAGACAGGCGTGAGTTTAAGGTCAGCCTGGTCTACAGAATGAATTCCCGGATAGCTGGAGCTCCACAGAGGAAACCCTCTATGTCTCAGAAACAAACAAACTAACAAAAACCACACCAAACACCTGACATCAGTGTGCACACATGTGCCTCCAAATACACTACCCACACATATACAAAAATAAATAATAAATACAGTGTGAATAGGCTATGATGGCTTGCTCCTGTAATCCCAGCCTTTGTGAGACTGAGGCAGAGGGATGGCTGAGAGTTCAGTCAGTCTGAACTACAGAATTGAGATCTTGCTCAAAAGAAAAAAGAGAAAGAAAGAAAAAAAAAAAGATTTAAAAAGTAGAAAAACAGTGAAAGCGTTCATTTACCTCCTCACCCAGATTTTACACCTCCCAACCTTCGGCCATTCTGGGCTCTCAGTTTTTCTCGTCCTTCCCAGAAGAATCATTAGCATTAGCACTGCCCTCTTCTACCCTTCTAGTTGAACAACTTAACGTAAAATTTGACCCAAGGCTGAATTTTGCACTTAGTAGCAATTACATAAAGTAAGACTGCTCTTGAGTGTACGTTTTAGGTTTAAATGACTCTGCTTAAGAAGCTGTAAAGCAGAACTGCCTCTAACCTGTAAGCCCGGCTTGCCCAAGGACAGATAGCTTCCTGGAAGCTCGGAGCTGTTGTTCATGCAAGATAACAAGCCTAGGGTTTTCACTTTGGTAAACAAGGTTGGTTGCCCCAACTTCACAGGATATACTTGATCACACCTAAGTGGGAAGCAGGTGTTACCATCTGCTGGCCTGGTCTGTCACCTGTGTCCCATGTCCCTTTAAGAGACAAGCCCCAACTTCTCCCAACTCCTCTCCTTCCTCCAAGAGAGGTAGATATCCTGCCTCTTCCATCCTGCACTCTCTCTTTTCCTCTCTCCAGAAGAGGTAACTTCTGTTTTCTTGCCCCCACCACAAGAGGTGGCTATGGCCTCCTCTCCTCTCCTCTCCCTACCTCTCTTTCTCACTCACCGTCTCCCCCCCCCCTTTCTTTTTACTAATAAACTATATCCAAACACTCTGAAAGGTTTTTGTCTCTGTCTTTTACCTGCTCTTCATAGGACTGGCTGCTACCGCCACTTACCCACCTGGGACACACAGAGGCCCAGATGGTACCCTGTTGTCCCCACCCCCACCCCACCCCCGCCTGCGGCTGGCCATCAGGAGAAACTGCATAGTTTTTTGTTGTTTTTTTTTTTTATCTAAACCATAACAGCAGGTAAGCAGAAAGTATGTCATGATGTATAATTGTTCCAGATTGGATAAAGATGGGAAATAGGTAGCTTTGTGGGGTTTGCCTCTCCCCCTCCCAACCCCAGACAGGGTTTCTTGGTGTAACAGTCCTAGCTGTCTTGGAACCAGCTCTTATAGACCAGGCTGGCCTTGAACTCACAGAGATCCACCTGCCTCTGCCTCCTGAGTGCTGGGGTTTATATGCACTGGGCTAGTAAAATGTGAGGCCATTCTCTGGGTATCTTGAGTATGAACCTTGCCAGTGTCCATTAACCTGGTCAGTTAATAATGTTTGCTTCAAATTTAGTTCAAAAATTGTGGTAATGGTTTTATTCTCGACCTGTGGGATTACCATTACCTTAATGTCCTTGAATTGCCAAGAAGTGGTGGCATACACTTTTAATCCCAGCACTCTGGAGGCAGAGGCAGGCAGATCTTTGTGATTTTGAGGCCAACCTGGTCTACAAGAGTTAGTTCCAGGACTGGCACCAAAGCTACAGAGGAACCCTGTCTCAAAAATCAAAAAAAAAAAAACCAAAAGGATGTCCTTGGATCAATAGATCTGCAAAAGAACAGGACCAGGTGCAAGTCTCATGTGAAACTCAAATGGGCTGATGTAGATTTTAGATTTTAAAATTGTCAGGTCTTGTGGCGAAGCACAGTGGTTGAGATTTAGACCTCAGTATGCATGAAGTTTTGGGTTGGATCTTCATACAGTAACAAAATAGAAGACGGTAGTGTAGTTCAGTTGGTAGAATACCTGGTCAGCACGTACGGAGTCCCGGGCTGGACTCCCAGTTGGGCATGGGGCTGGAGAAATGACTCAGCAGTTAAGAGCTTGCTGCACAGCCAGGCGACGGTGTTGCAAGCCTATAATCCCAACACTTGGGAGGCAGAGGCAGGCAGATCTCAGTGAGTTCTACAATAGCCAGGACTGATACACGGGTAAATCCTGTTGTTGTTCTTGTTGTTGTTATTTTGTTGTTGTTGTTGTTGGTTTTTTAGGACAGGGTTTCTCTGTAGCTTTTGGAGCCTGTTCTGGAACTAGCTCTTGTAGACCAGGCTGGCCTCGAACTCACAGAGATCTACCTGCCTTTGCCTCCTGAGTGCTCGGATTAAAGGCTTGTGCCACAGTGCCCAGCCCTGCAGTCATTCTTATGAGAGATCCGATGCCCTCTTTTGCCCTCCAAGCACTCACTGCACTGTTGTGTGCCTGTGAATGTTTTCATGCAGACATATAATCTGGGGTGGGGGGGAAGCATAAAGGATGGTGGTATAGGTTTTAATCCTATCTGAGTAGGAAAATTAAGAGTTCCAAGCCATCTCAAGGACATAATAAATTCAGTCACCCTGAGCTATATGTGTGTGTGTTGGTACAAACTTATGATTCTAGCACTTTAGAGGGTGAGAATGGAGGATTGACGAGTGTTTGAAGCCAACACGGGCTACAGTCTAGAGTCTGAAAATTCTGAGGTCTAAAAAAAAACTTGGTTGAAATTTGATATAGCCCTTAATAATCTGATGCCTGTTCATCAGCCGGACTGGAGAACACACATGCGTGCACACGTCGTTTCTAACCCTGACATGTGCTAACAGTGGCCGTCTATGTTTGTTCTTCCATTTAGCAAAGCCCAAAGAAGTTAAATTCTCTTTCTGTGCCATTCCAGATAGTTTCAAAGACCTTCCCTCAGACCACCCAGTTAGAAAGAGGTGGGGCTGAGTACATGGGAGGGGGTTATGGCAGACAGAGCTGTCCCGGAAGGCGCCTTACCAGAAACCATCTGGAGGTCCAAAGCAGTGAAGTCGACAAGCCCACTCTGGAAAGGAGACAGTCCAAAATTAGGAGTCTCTGTGAGTGCCGTGAAGTGGACAGTACATGGGCATAGCATGCATGGACTTAGGGACAGGGTTCAGGCTTAACTGTGACTTGCCTGGATTTAGGAAAACTATTTTGTTGTTGTTTGTTTTTGTCTCTTAAATTTTTTCATAAACCAGGCTTAGTGGTGCACTCCTTTAATCCCAGCACTCAGGAAACAGAGGCAGGCGAATATCTATGAGTTTGAGGCCAGCCTGGTCAACAAAGTGAGTTCCAGACCAGCCAGAGCTAGATAGTGAGGCCCTCTCTGAAAATAAATAAATAAACAAACAAACAAACAAATAAATAAAACACTTTATTTAATCTTGAGATTGATGTCACTTTATAGCCCTGGCTGACCTGGAACTCACTTGGTAGACCAGACCAGCCTCAAACTCACAAAGATTTGTCAGTCTTTGCCTCCCAAGTACAGCGATTAAAGGCATGTGTACCACCACACCCAGCAGGGAAACTTCGTAGGTTCTCAACCTCCTGCCTTAACCCCCCCCCCATCCTCCCACTCCCCACCCCTCACCGAGTGATTATGCTCCATTTAGGCAAATCAATTAACTTCCTTTTTCCCTAGTTTCCTCCTCCATAATATACGGGTGGCCTGAGGATTAATGAGTCACACAGAGTGGAGGCTGCCTACAGGGCACCCCCTTGACTTGCTACCCTAAGACCTCTCCTAGGAGCAGAAAATTACTTGTAGCATTAACCAACAGAGGGCGGTTCCTCAAGTAAGGACAGTTAGGAAGAAAGTGCAAAGGTTGTGAAAGGGACGTTGGATAAAGACGGGGAGGGGAGTTGGTGGCCTGCCGAGGGTGTGTGGTCTTCTTAAAAGCAAGGAGAACCTTCACAAGGGCCTGCTCTTTCCCACTAAAGCAAAGTCAAATCAGGTGTTTGCAGAGGGTCAGCAGGCAGTTACACACATGCTGGGGAATATTGTTTTAAGATGTGTCACATTTGTTTATGCTGTGGAATATTTGTCTAGTGATACAAAGATGTGTTGTATTCTTTTATGTTGCATTAGCCTAACTCTGTAAAGATGTGTTGCTTTGCCTATCTAAAACACCTGATTGGCCTAATAAAGAGCTGAAAGGTCAATAGTTGGGCAGGAGAAAGGATAGGAAGGGCTGGCAGGCAGAGAGAATACATAGAAGAAGAAGAAGAAGAAGAAGAAGGAGAAGAAGAAGAGGAGGAGGAGGAGGAGGAGGAGGATGAGGAGGACGAGGAGGAGGAGGGGGAAGAGGAGGAGGAGGGGAGGAGGAGGGGAAGAGGAGGAGGAGGAGGAGGAGGGGAGGAGGAGGGGAAGGGGAGGAGGAGGGGAGGAGGGGGAGGAGGAGGAGGAGGAAGAGGGAGAGGAGGAGGGGGAGGAGGAGGAGGAGGAGGGGAGGAGGAGGGGGAAGAGGGGGAGGAGGGGAGGAGGAGGAACAAGAAGGAGAGAAGACATCAAGAAGACATCAAGATCCAGCCACCCAGCTACACAGCAAGCCGCACGGTAAGAAGAAAGGTATATGGAACAGAGAAAGAGCTTCGCAGTAGTGGTGCACGCCTTTAACCCCAGCATTCGTGAGACAGAGGCAAGCAGATCTCTGTTAGTTCCAGGACAGCCTGGTCTACAAAGTGAGTTCAGCCAGGGCTGTTACACAGAAAAACCCTGTCTCAAAAAAAAATGAGAAACAAACCAACAATAAAAAAAAAGAATAGAGAAAGATAAAAAGCCCAGGGACAAAAGATAGATGGGATACTATAAATTAAGAAAAGCTGGCCAGAAACAAGCTAAGCATTCATAGGAAAGAATAAACCTCATCATGTTTATTTGAGAGCTGGGTGGAGGGCCCAAGAGCTAGAAGAGTTAAAAACACACATACTAATTTCTAAAAGTAAGAAAGTTTGTCAAATACCTTGTATCTCTTGAGCATGGTGACACAGCCTTGCTCAGCACTTGTGAAGCTAAGGCAGGATTGTGCTTTGTTTCTCTGTTTTTGAGGACAAACCTCTCGGGATTTGCTGTGTAAACCAGGCTGTACTTGAACTCAGATCTTCCTTCCTCTGCCTCCTGAGTGCTGCGATGAAAAACGTGTTTACCACACCTAACAGGACTGCGGTATTTGGTCTATGTAGCAAAGACCAAACTATTCAGGAGAGGTGGGATGGGAAATGGGTTCATAGTTTACATAGGAAAGCTTTTTCTCACGCTTAGTCTCTAAAACTGTTAAAGCATTGAAAGCCACAGTGCTGTGCCCTGGAACACAGGCTCCACACCAGGGCCACCTGCTGCAGAAGCATGGTGTAGGAGCTTCTTCTTTTCATGTGTTGCTTTCATTGGATAATGAATAAAGAAACTGCCTCGGCCTAGTTGATAGGGCAGAGCTTAGGTAGGTGGAGGAGACAGAACTGAATTCTGGGAGGAAGAAAGCAGGAGTCAGAGAACCGCCATGGAGCTGCCAGGTCAGACATGCTGAATCTTTCCCGGTAAGCCACTGTCACGTGATGATACACAGATTAATAGAAATGGATTAAATTAAGATGTAAGAATTAGCCAATAAGAAGTTAGAGCTAATGGGCCAGGCAGTGTTTAAATTAATACAGTTTCTGTGTGGTTATTTCGGGTGTAAGCTAGCCAGGCGGCCAGGACAAACAAGTAGCCCTCTCCTTGTAACAGGAGCAGGCAGAAGAGCAGGGAGTGTGTGCCTTTTCCTTCAACAGAGGCCCCTTTAGCCTCTGCTCCTCAAACCCGGGAACCTCGTAGTAAACTGGTGACCCAAGCCTAAGATCCCAGCAGTACAAAGGAGGCTGGAGGACCAGAAGTTCAAGGACACCTTCCACTATTTGGTGAGGTTTAAACTTGTTCAACACATGAGTTTCTGGGTGTGTGGTGGCAGGGGTGGGTGGATCTGACACCTTCTCTGTGAGCACCAGACATGTCGGTAGGTTTGTGAAGGCACTCACCCATACTCATAAAAATAATTTTTTTTGAAAGTCTTTTTTATCAAACACTATAAAAGTTGTTTTTAAGATACTGGATGTTGGTGGCACACACTTTTAATACCAGCCGCACTCAGGAGGCAGAGGCAGGTGAATCTGTGGTTTTGAAACCAGCCTGGTCTACAGAGTAAGTTCCAGGACAGCTAGGACTACACAGAGAAACCTTGTCTTGAAAAGCAACAAAAAAAACCCTCCTACCCACCCAAAAAAACAAACAAAACCCCCCCAAAACAACAAAACAAAACAAAAACAAGCCAGGTAGTGGTAATGCACGCCTTTAATTCCAGCACTCTGGCAGCAGAGGCAGGCGAATCTCTGTGAATTAAAGAGGCCAGCCTGGTATACAAGAGCTAGTTCCAGCACAGGCTCCAAAGCTTCTGAGTAACCCTTTTTCAAAAACCAATCAAACAAACAAACAAAAAAAGTGTGTAGACAAGGAATTCAAAAAACCTTTATGTAAACAAACATTTTACCTGAGAGGAGCTTAAAACATTTTTATAAAAGTATTATAAGGTGGGAGAGATAAAAAGGGTTGAATTCCTTGTTAGATCCCCTAGAACTTGAATTACAGATGGTCATGAATGTTAGAAATATTTCTTAAGACGAGCATCTCCTCCGACGCAAATAATTCCAATCAGACCAAATTAGACCGAATAAAAGAAGCCCACGTTTAATGCAGTGCCTTGGGATAGCAAAGAAGAGAGAAGGGGAGACCATGTAAAACCCGGACTACATGTTCATTCTCAGGGGGCAGCCTAAATCGCCTATGGGAGTGGTCCTGATCCTCCCTGGGGAGGGGTCACCACTTGGTGGGCTTTCCCGGAGGTGGAGGCAGGACCAAGGCAACTCCCAGGGGAGGGGGCTTGAAATGGATTCCAGGGGCTGGGGTGACACTTCCACCCAAACACCCCAGACTCCTTGGATATAGGGGTGTCAGGGGGCTGGGGTCTTTCTTTCAACCAAACAGTGAGCTGGGAATCAAACTCAGGTCCTCTGGAAGAACAGCTGATGCTTTTAACTGCTGAGCCATTTCTCCAATCCAATCACATTTAAGGACCATGGGGAGGAGAGGGGAGTAGAGATGAAGCTAAGAGAGAGGGTCAAGAGAAAAGGGGGTCGAAGAGGACTAAGAGGGAGCCAAGAGCCAAGAAGGCGCGTGGCTGAACCGGCAGGGTTGGGTTATAGAGGAGTAAGGAGCTGGGAAATAGAAGCCCAAGAACAGGAAACGTTTAGGGTAGGGGTGGGGTGAGAAGAGCCAGGATGCCTGCAGGGACTTGTGAAGCTGAGAGAGCCTGGGGGCCAGCGTGTGGTCTGGACCGCTGAGGGCCTGGAGGCCAGCTAGAGCTCTACTATGCTAATAGGCCCCGCAGTTAGCCTTTTGTTCATTTTGGATCTGACACCAACTACCTACCTGATGTTTCCACCACTGTATTTTTTTTTAATTTTAAATTTCTAGATTTATTTATTTGTTCGTTTGTTTGTTTTTGGATCCTGTCCTGGAACTTGTTCTGTAGACCAGGCTGACCTCACAGAGATCTGTCTGCCTCTGCCTCCCGAGTGCTGGAATGAAAGGCCTGCACCACCAACACTCAGCCAGATTTATTTATTTTTTTTTTGTGTGTGTGTGTTTTATCTACACACATGTGCACCACATGTGTGCCTAAGGAAGTTAGAGCATGAGATTCCCTGACACTGGAGTTACCAACAGATGTATGAAGGGACTCTAGCCAGCTCCAGCGTGAGGATCATGGCTCTGGTAGGCCTTGCCCTTCTCCCCCATTCCCTGTGGTTTAACTAGAAGAAAGTTTAGATTACATTCCTAGGCTGGCGAGATGGCTCACAGGTTAAGAGCACTGGCTGCTCTTTCAGAGGTCCTCAGTTCTATTCCCAGCAACCACATGGTGGCTCACAATCATCTACAGAATGCATTCCAGTGCCCTCTCCTGGCCTGCAGTGTAGGCATACATGCAGGCAGGCAGAGCATTGTACACATAATAAATAAAAAAAAAAATCTTTAAAAAAAAAAGATTACATTCCTAAAGCTAATCCCCAAGGTCTATTCCCTTATCTGGCCACTTCCTCCTCTTAAGGCTGCCTACCAAGGTCCAGCTATCCCTGAAGTCCAGCCCCCTTTGGCTCACCTAATTAACATGCCCGATTAAAATTAAACACCTCATCCTAATATCCAGAAGCAGACCTTTGTGCCCCCCTCCAGGACAAAAATCCCTCCCCCCCCTTCCCTTTCACCCTCACCTTCTATCTTTGTTATTTTCTGCCCTTTGTCCCTCTGGAGCAAATAAATCTTATGCTGAGAACTTGGTCTTGGGACTTCCTTACAATGTAGGCATCCATGTGGGTGCTGGGAATTGAACCTGGGTCCTCAGCATGACAAGTGCTCTTAATCACTGGTTCATCTCTCCAGCCCCTCCTCCAAAGTATTTTTGAAGTTCTTCCATGTATGACTTTCTTTTGTTCTGTTACTATAAATTCACCAAGAGAATGTTAGAACTGTTAGGATTACGCTGACCTGCCCTGTCACCTGACAGGATGAACCCAGGGAGTATCCTAGCCTGTCACTGCAAAGGCCCCTTTAAGAGAAGCTCCGCCCACTCCCTATGCTCCCCCCCCCCCCCCATACCCTCTTCTTAAACTCTACGTTCAAGCTCTCTTTGCTTGGTGCGTTCTCTGGCACCTTATCTTACAATGGAAATGAAACCCGGTCCTTGGATAGGACCTTAATATCTGTTCCTGGCCCATGGCCATGCAGATTTAGCACCAGATTAAACTATCTCCAGTTTCTTTTTGTTTTTTGTGTGCGTGTGTGTCTTAGGTTTTTCAAGAGAGGGTTTCTCTGTAACTCTGTCCTGGACCTCGCTCTGTAGATCAGGCTGGACTGACCTCACAGAGATCCACCTGCCTCTGTTTCCCAGAGTGCTGGGACTAAAGGTGTGTGCCACCACCGCCCAGTTCAATTTAGTTTATTCATCAATGTTGACTTTGCAAATTACCCTTATCTACTTAGGAGTGGTTTCCTCCTTTTTTTTTTTTAAACTGTATTTTCCTCCTCTCTCCTCCTCTACCGCCCCCGCCCCTTCTTTTTGACACCCACCAACCAGTCTATTGAAAAGGAATTGTCCTGCAGGGTGGTGGTGGTACAGGCCTTTAATCCCAGCGCGAGGCAGGCTGGTCCCAGGTTCAGAGAAACTTTGTCAGAGAGAAAGAGAGAGAGAGAGAGAGAGAGAGAGAGAGAGAGAGAGAGAGAGAGAGAGAGAGAGAGAGAGAGAGAGAGAGAAGGAATTGTCCAAACTTAAGGTCTCACTCAAACCATTGAGCTTCATCCACAGTCCAACAGTTAAATGGCTTTTTTAGAAGCTCTGCTTTTAGATGGGGGTTAAGAAGTGGTTTATCAGTCTTCAGTGAGAGATGGGGAAGAGGAGTAGGGACACTATGACGACATTTAATAGAAACTGTATAGGCAGGCCTGGAGAGGTGTGGGCTGAGTTCCGCATTGGACCTGGCAGAGGCAGGTCTCTAGGCAACGCTGAGTGTAGGAGGCAGTTCTGTACTCTCCCAGACGTGCGTGGTACCACACCCACTTTGGTGGTCGTTTTCTGAGACATTCTCCCTGTGGAGGCCAGGCTGGCCATGTCCTTGCCACCGTCCTTCCTTCCGACTTAAGTCTCCCCAGTGCCGGGATTAGACGTGAAACTACCAGCTCGCTCCACGCTTCGTGCTTTTCTTTGGATTTCCCCCCGTACAGTGAAGGGGCCCGACTCCCATTGCATTTTGTTAACGACTGACTTCCTGCAAATGTCCGCATGAAGTGAGTAAAGAGTAGGCACTGAGGTCGGGCTTGGGAGCATGGGGAGATGTGGGGGCTTCAGTTTGTGATCTCTTCCCTGTTCCATTTCTTCCTGCTTCCACTGGTTGGCTCCAGGGCGAGGGCAGGGCAGAGACCGGAATAGAAAAGCTAAATTTATCCTGGGAGCCCGGGCGTGGCTGCAGCTCAGGCCGCCTGGTCTGGAAGGAGGCGGCGCTGGTGGCCGCCCCGGAGCTCGTTTCCTCCCTTGGAAATGAGGTCTCACCGCGGTGGAGGAGCTCCTGGCTGGAATTTCCCCACAGCGCCGCCCTGCTAGGAGGGACTAGGAGGGATCCACCCGAGCCCGAAGCGCGGCCCGGGGAGATGCCCGAAACCCAGAACCGGCCCCATTACCTGAACTCGTTTTTATATCTGCGCGTTAAAATTAAAATATATGTATATTTTACTTAAGGGGGATAGGTGAGTGCTACAGCGCGCTTTTCTCTCCTTCCAACATGTCGGGGATCGAACTTACGTGGGCAGGCGTGATGGTAAGTAAGCGCCTTTAACCCTTTATTAGCTGAGCCATCTTGCTGGACGCCAGTTTTTTTGTTTTCTCATCGCTGAATATCGAACCTACGACAGATTCGCCAACACTGAACTGTACCCCCAAATTATTTATTTGAGAGAGGATCTCTTATGGCCCATTCTGGCCCCAAACTGGCTGTGTAGCCAAGGCTGACCTTAAAATCAAAATTTTGGTCTGGAGAGATGGTTCAGTGATTAAGAGCACTTGCCGTTCTTCCTGTGGCACCCAGGTTCGAATCTTAGCACCCACATGACAGCTTACAATTATCTAACTCCAATTCCAGGGGATACGACGCCCTCTTATGGTTTCCTTGTGCACCGCAAGCAAACGTACTTATTAAATAAAGGTATACATAAATAAACAACAACAAATCGACAGAGAACAAAACTCCGAGAGAACTGGAGAGCTTTCTGACGATTTCAGATGGTGCTTTCATTGTCCAAAGTTTCCAGAGCACTAAAAACAGAACAAAAATCACCTATAGTGTCGAAGCAAAGAAAAACCTCTTCAGGCAAATTCAAGAGAAGAGTTGGACTGCACTCCCTCACCCAGACATCCCTGTGAGGATAAATTCTTTTCTCTAAAGTCAGTTGCAGGCAGAGACTGACTAGGGTCCTCCACAGTTCAACTCTCAAGTTCAGGGAGGGCTTGCTGGAGGTCAAATGGAAACTTCCAGTTCTACTAACAGCCTCCCAAGGGAGCAGTGTGACCCAACCCAAGCCCTGCATCCTAAGACTAGGAGACTAGAGGTGTCACAGGCTGGGAGTGTGGTTCAGTGGTAGTGTACTTGCCTAGCCTGCACAAGACCTTGGCTTCCATCCTTGGTACAGGAAAAGAGAACGGGAGGAATGACTGAGAGAGCATCACGAGGACATCGGCAGCTAGGGACACCGGCAGAGCAGGCAGTGCATGGACTGCTGAACTGGAGAGAGCATTAGGGGGACACGCCCAGACACACTGCGTTGCCTGGCAATACATCAGGGATGACACTCTGTTTGGGCACAGACAGAGTCACGGGAGGCAGCTGCCGGATGTAGTCCCTGACTATGCACTTGTCCACGGGGGGAAAAACCTCCTAGTCACAGATCACGAGCAGCTGGGTTACTAAAGAACCCACTTAGCACACCCAGACATGGACATTGTTCACGCAAAGCCCCCACCCTCCGATGCTCGGCCTTGTGCGCGTGCACACACGCTTCTGAGTGGTCAGTCTAGACTCCTTGCCTCCTCTTGCTTCCTTTTGGGAAACCTTCAACTTTTCCATTTTAATCGGGGACTGACACAATAGTCTATTTCTGTCACTTCTGAGTGTTAGCCAAAGATTGTTCTTTTGAAATACCCACAGTCAGTAACAAATAATGCCCCTGACCTTTGCTCTAAAATTTTACTATGCTACCACCGAATACACTGGGTGAATGCTTAGCGGGCAATTTTGGTTTTACTTGTTTGTTTTAAGGTCTCTCTCCGTTGTTCTGGCTGTCTGGAATTCACTGGCTAGTTGTCTCCCCAGTGCTGGGATCACAGATGTACATTACTTTTTCTGTTTTCATGTAGTATTTGGCATCAAACCCAGGAATCTGTGTGTGCAAAACTAGAACTCTGCTAATTGAGATACACACTCAGTACTCATTTTATTTTGATTTTTTGAGAAAGGGTTTCAGTATGCAAGCTTGGAACTTGCTTGGAACTCACCCTGTAGACCAGGCTAGCCTCAAACTCACAGAGATCCACCTGTCGCTGCCTCCTAAGTGCTAGGATTAAAGGGGTGCACCAACACTGCCTGGTCCACCTCCCTTTTCTAAAAGACAGGGTCAGGCTGGAGAGATGGCTCAGCATTGTCTGTTCTTCTAAAGGTCCTGAGTTCAATTCCCAGCAACCACATGGTGGCTCACAACCATCTGTAATGAGGTCTGGTGCCCTTTTCTGGCCTGCAGGCATACATGTAGACAGAATACTATATACATAATAAATAAATATTAAAAAAAAAAAGACAGGGTCTTGGGCTGGAGAGATGGCTCAGAGGTTAAGAGCACTGGCTGCTGTTCCAGAGGTTCTGACTTCAATTCTCAGCAGCCACATAGTGGCTCACAACCATCTATAATGAGATCTGGTGCCTTCTTCTGGTCCGCAAGCAGACATGCAGGCAGAACACTTGTATACATAATAAATAAATTCTTAAAAAAAAAAAAGACAGGGTTGGGGCTGAGGAGATGGCTCAGTGGTTAAGAGCATTGCCTGCTCTTCCAAAGGTCCTGAGTTCAATTCCCAGCAACCACATGAGATCTGATGCCCTCTTCTGGACTGCAGGCATACACACAGACAGAATATTGTATACATAATAAATAAATAAAATATTAAAAAAAAAAAGAGGGTTTCACTGTGTACGGCTTTGTCCTCAGAGAGTCACAAGAGCAGACCTAGACTGACTGAGGATTCCAATTGCCCCTTTCCTTTCCCCTCCCCTAACAGCCTTTACTGTGCGGAACCTCTGCGACCAGCTCTGCACGGAAAGGCATAGGAGTTCTCTTGAAACTCTCAGTGTAGAATAAAATGTCCAAACTCCTCCTCCTGAGCTTGAAAATGCACCAATAACTGAGCCTGCCTCAAGCGCAGGGCTTGAAACCCCACCAATCCCCAGGCTGGAAATATCCATGCTGGAAAACTCCTCCCTCAAGAGACCCTGCATAAGCCTGCCTCCCACTCTGTTCTTAGCTGCTTTTCCCCTGAGCAGAGGCAGCCACCCTCTTGTGTCTCTCCCAATGAAGCTCTTCAGTGAGGTTTGTTGTGCAGTGTGACTTTGTGGTGTTCCTTGGCTCCTGACTGCCAGGATACCTTTTACCCCCAGAACTGCAACACTTGTATTGGGGGAAATCTTCTTGCTCAAAGTTGTAACAAACTCAGTGTTTTTAACATTTATTCCCTGATTCTGACCTATTTATTCATTTAATTTATTTACTTATTTTGGTTTTCGAGACAGGGTTTTTCTGTGAAACAGTCCCGACTGTCCTGAATTAACTTTGTAGATCTGGCTGGCCTGGAACTCAGAGATTCACCTCCCTCTGCCTCCCGAGTGTTGGGATTAAAGGTGTGTTTCATCACCCCCCTGGCTGGATCTTTTTTAAAAAAATAAATAAAACAAAACCAAAAACCTAGGAACAATTCCTTTTAGGGTTTAAAGGAAAAGCCCCAAGTTAGACAGGCATTTACAGCCTGTAACTGCCTAAAGGAGAGAAGGAAAGATTTAACATGGAGGGCCATCAACCATATGGCAGACGAGCAGGGTGCAAAGTAAGGACATCCACAATACCTGTGGGAGTCTGGGGATATGGCCCCTATCTATTTTTGTTTTGTTTTTCGAGCCTGGGTTTCTCTGTAGCTTTGGTGCCTTTCCTGGAACTAGCGCTTGTATACCAGGCTGGTCTTGAACTCACAGAGATCCGCTTGCCTATATATCCCCTTATCTATTAACTCAGATATTTGAACACTTGGCCCCAGCTGGTGGCGTAGTTTGGGAAGGTGGTGAGAGCTTTGGAAGTGGAGCTTTGTAGGAGCAAGGGTGTCACTGTGGGCTGGTTTTGGGTATTTGTAGTTTTGCCCCATTTCTTAGTTATTATTATTATTATTTATTGCTGTGACCAAATACTATGACCAGGGCTGGAGAGATGACTCAGTGGTTAAGGGCACCGGCTGCTCTTCGAAAAAAGAATCTGAGTTCAATTCCCAGCACCCACATGGTAGTTCACAACTGCCTGTAATCCCAATCCCAGGGGATCCTATACCCTCACAGAGACATACACGCAGGGAAAACACCAATGCAATAATAATAATAATAGTAATAATGATGATTAAAAAAAACCCGCCACGACAAAAGAAACTTATAAAAGAACATGTTTCTTTTGGCGCTCACAGCTGCAAAGGGCTAGAGACCAGCATAGCGAGGAGTTTGGTGAAAGGCAGGTGTGGGAGCTGCTGGCACAGTAGCTAGGGGCTTATGTCTGCTCCGCAAGCAGCAAGCACAAGGCAGAGAGTGCTAGCTGGGAGTGGCATGGGCTCAAAGGCCACCTCTAGTTACTCACCTCCTAATCCTTCCCAAACAGTTCCACCAACTGGAGACCAAGTATTCAAAGGTAAGACCCTATGGAGCCATGTTCATTCAAACTTGTGCACATGCACGCGTGCGCATGGACACACACACACACACACACACACACACACCACTTCATGCTCTCAATCTGCTTTCTGTTTTAGGTTGAGGATGAGAACTCTCAGTTTTCCTTTTCCAGTCACCATGCCAACATGTTTCCCCACCATGATGAACTCTTGTCCCTCTGGAACCATAAGTCTAAACAAACCAACAAACCTTTCTTTTCTTTTTCTTTCTTTCTTTCTTTCTTTCTTTCTTTCTTTCTTTTTTTCTTTCTTTTCTTCTTCTTTTTTTTTTTTTTGGTTTTTTTGAGACAAGGTTTCTCCTTGTAGACCAGGCTGGTCTTGAACTCACAGAGATCTGCCTGCCTCTGCCTCCCAAGTGCTGGGATTAAAGGCGTGCGCCACCACCACCTGGCTTCAAATCCTTCCTTCTATAAATTATCTTGGCCATGCTACTTTATTCCAGCAGCAGAGAAGTAGCTAATACAGTACCAGAGAAAGCATGCTGAGAGGGTGTGGTAGCACTCAGTGAGTTCCAGGCTAGCCTGATCTACACAGCAAGTTCTACCTTCTGCCTCCAAGCATCGGAATTAAAGGCGTGTACCACCTTATCTGGATGGCTTGTTTGTTTTGAATTTTATTTTATGTGCATTGGGGTTTTGCCTGCACGCACGTCTGTGTGAGGGTGTCGAATTACCTGAAACTAGAGTTCCAGTTGTGAGCTGCCATGTAGGTGAAAAAACATCCATGGTTTTTTTGTTTTTGTTTTTCCAGACAGGGTTTCTCTGTGAAATAGCCCTGGCTGTCCTGGCACTCGCTCTATAGACCAGGCTGGCCTCGAACTCACAGAAATCCCCCTGCCTCTGCCTCCCGAGTGCTGGCATTAAAGGCAGCTGCATCCAGTGTTATTAACAGCTGAGCCATCTCCCTCCCTGATCCCGTTTGTTTTTTAATTTGTATGTTTGTGTGTTTTGTGTGAATGTCAGCCACAAAGGTGCAGGTGCCTGGGGAGGCCAGGGGAGGGATTCTTTGGAGCTAGAGTCAGTTGTATGTCGCCTGACACGGGTGGCGGGAACTGAGCCTGGGTTCTCAGGAAGAGCCAGAACCACTACTGAGCGCCTTCCTTTGATTTTTGTGCGGTTCTTTTTACTTAGGTTTCTTTTTCTTTCTCTTTTTCTTTTTTTCTTAGTTTTCTAAAAAAAATTGTCTTACCTGAGCAATGGTAAATACATGTCTTTTATCCCCAGAACTCAGGGGATTTCTGAGTTGGAGGCCAACCTGGTCTTACAGAGAAGTGTGGAAGATGGGGAGGCAGATGCTAAGGCAGGAGGCCAGGCAGGGTTTCTGAGGATGAGGGTTCCAGAACTATCAGTCTACCCAGAGAAACCCTGCCTCAAAATAAAATAAAATAAAATAAAAATAAAAAAGCTGGGTGGTGATGGCACATGCCTTTAATCCTAGCACTCGGGAGGCAGAGGTAGGAGGAGCTCTGTGAGTTCGAGGCCAGCCTGGTCTACAGAGCTAAATTCCAGGACAGGCTACAGAGAAACTCTTTCTCAAAAAAACGAAACAAAAAAGTCTTAATATTTGTGTGTGTGTGTGTGTACGAATGTGTATGCCATATGCAGATATGGAGGTCAGAGGACAACCTGTTGGGGATATTTCTTTCTTCCCACTGTGTGGGTCTTGGGGATCCAACTCAGTCCATCTGGCTTGGCTTTTGCCACTTTTACCAGTCCCAAACAGCATCTTGCTATGCAGACTTGGCTGGTCTGGAACTCCCCGCATAGAGCAGGTTGGCCTTAAACTTGAGATGACCTTCCTACTTCTGCCTCCTAAATACTGGTCTTACAGGAAAATCCCCACAACATTGGGCCCCTCTTTTTGCTTTTTTCAGCCTTGTTTCTTGGGATCAGGTACAGCAGCCCCTTGGCTCCAAACAATAGTCTGCTGTAAGTTTTATTGAAAACATGAACGCTGAGATATCCTGGCGGGGGTGGGGTGTGGCCTGGCATACTCTCCACAAGGTAACCCCTCATCCTCAGAAACCCTGCCTGGCCTCCTGCCTTAGCATCTGCCTCCCCATCTTCCACACTTCTCTCAGAGAGGCCCTCACCCGGGGAAATTCTACCCCTGCTCTCTCTGCAGTGGCCGCACCCTGCTTAACCCTTGTCTGGGCAGTTCAAGCCCAGATATCCCAAAGATATACTTTAACCTGTTGTGAGTCCTTAGCCTCCCCTCTCAGAATCCAGGCCCCTCTGATTTAGGGAACGGTTCCCCTCCTCTCCCCAGTACTGGGACAGGCTTTTTGCAGTGTTCCCTGTTTGCCTGGAGTCTGACTCCTCCGTAAGGAGGAAAACAGTTGCCTTGGTCCCCTTCCTGAGTTCCCATGAATTAAGCTCATATGGCAGGAAGAAGGACTGCAGCAGTGGGCACACCACTGTCCTCTGAGTCCTGTGCCGAATCACGCACTAGTAGGGCTGTTCTGGGGTCCAGAAGGCTGTCCCGATGCACTGTGTCCTCCAAGCCCACTGAAACCATTGCTATGGAAACAACAACAAACACGTTACTATGGGCTAGAGAGATGGCCTAATACGTTGTGTAAATTTTCTCCCAAGCTAGTTTAAGACTCAGGGGTTCCAAGGGAAGAGTCAGGACTGAACAACGCAGGAGGCCCTGAACGTGATCAGATGCGCAAGCCCCTCCTCCACGAAGCTCATATAAGTAGTGAGGACCAACCAAGCTGCTTGGAAGAGATGCTCTGCCTCCAGGGTTCCAGCATCTGGAGTCTTGTTGTGGGGTATTCACCCGAGAAGAGACTGCCCTCAGACATGGGTTTAAACCAATAGAAGTCTTTTTAGCCAGCCGGAGACTACCTGACTACCCTGAGTGTTTGGGATCCCAGTGTAGACCCGAGCCTTTCTAAGAATGAACTCCCTACCACCACCACCACCCACCTCTGAGACAGGGTTTATTTGTAGCTTTGGAGCCTATCATAGAACTTCCTCTGTAGACCAGGCTGGCCAGGAACTCACAAGATCCACCTGGCTCAACCTCCCAAGTGCTTGGATTAAGGGCGTGCACCACCACTGCCCAGCCCAGCTTCTGTATCATTCTGAATAGGGAGGACACTTGTGTTTTCTCAAGCTCTGGGATAAACCCTCTGCTCCTTCGTAGATGCACACACTCATTCTCGTAATTATATTTTATTTTATTTTTTAAAGATTTATTTATTTATTTATTATGTATACAACATTCCTTCCATGTATGCTTGCACACCAGAAGAGGGCACCAGATTTCATTACAGATGGCTGTGAGCCACCATGTGGTTGCTGGGAATTGAACTCAGGACCTCTGGAAGAGCAGTCAGTGCTCTTAACCTCTGAGCCATCTCTCCAGCCCCTTATATTTTATTTTTATATTTATTTATTTATTTGGCTTTTTGAGGCAGAGTTTCTCTGTGTAGCCTGGCTGTCTTGGACCTCACTCTGTAGACCAGGCTGCCTCAGCCTCCCGAGTGCTGGATTAAAGATGTGCCACAGCACCCCAGCTCCACTCTCCTGTGTCATCTGTCAGTTTCCAGTGAACAGCCTCCAAAGCACCATGATTTCAGGCCAGCGCCATCAACTCCGGCCTCTTTTTCATTTTATTGCTTGAAGACTATTTAGCCATAGATGACTTTGAATTGCTGAGCCTTCTTCTACCTCCTTCTTTTGAGACAGGGTCTATGTAGCCATGACTATCTGAGAATTCACTAAGTAGTCCATGCTGGCTGGCCTTGAACTCACAGAGATCCACCTGCCTCCGCCTCCAGAGTGCTGGAGTTAAAGGCATGCGCCATCTGGGGTCCTCTACTTCCTGAATGCTGGGATATACAAGTATGTACCACTATATCATGTTGTATTAGTTAGGGTTCCCTACAGTAACAGAACTTACAGAACAAATTGAGAGAGAGAGAGAGAGAGAGAGAGAGAGAGAGAGAGAGAGAGAGGAAGGATTTATTATAATGATTTATAGGCTGCGGTCAGCTATTCTGACAATGGCTGGCTGTCAATGGAAAGTCCAAAACTCAGCTCATGAGACTGGCTGTCTTCAGTATGCACTGGAATTCTGTACAGGAGGCTCTAATGTCAATGAAGGAACGGACTTGCTAGTGAGGAGAGAGCAAGCAGGCAAAGAGCAGACGCTTCTGTTCTGTCTTCCATGTCCTTATATCGGCTTTGGCAGAACGTGTGGCTCAAGTTAGAGGTGGGTTTTCCCAGGTCAAAAAAAGATCTGGATTAAAAGTGTGTCTTCCTACCTCAAGTATCCAGATTAGAAGCGGATCTTCCTACTTCAAATTAAGCAAAAATCCCTCAGAGTTTGCCCTCCATTTTTGAGTTTTAGTTAATTCCAGATGTAGTCAAGTAGACAACCAAGAACAGCTATCACATAAATGTTCCACTAACTGAGGTACATCCCCAAGGGATAATTATTTAAAATGCGTGTTTTTGTGCAGGCGTGGGCACACCAGAGGTCAGTCTTTTCCTCAGAAGCCACCGGGCCTTAGTTTTTGAGACAGGGTTTCTCACTAGGGCAATGGCTCTTAACCTGGGGGGGAGGTCAAATGACCTTTTCACAGGGGTCATGTATCTTATTCATAACAGTACAACTCATAACAGTAGCAAATTTAAAGTTATGAAGTTGCAATGAAATAATTTTACGGTTGGAGGTCACCATAACTCTAGGAACGGTATTAAAGGGCACAGCATTAGGAAGGTTGAGAACCACTGTTCTAGGACCTGGGGCTTGCTGACTCAGCTAGAGTGGCTGCCCGGTGAACCCCAGAGATCTTTTCTTCCTCTGCCACCACAGAGGAGGGATTACAAGTGCAAGCCACCACACCCAGCTATTTATTAGGGTGCTAGGAACCAAATCAAGTCCTGTTCTTATATCAGAATCCCTTACTGACTGAGCTATCTACCTAGCCCTATTTTTTTTTTAAAGCAGGGTCTTGATATGTAACCCAGGTTAGTCTTGAACTTGAACTCAGACTAATTTTCCTATCTCAACCTACTGAGTGCTGGGATTCAAATGGATGCTGCTTTGCTTGTTTTCAAGACAGGGTTTCTCTGTAGCTTTGGAGCCTGTCCTGGAACTAGCTCTTGTAGACCAGGCTGGCCTTGAACTCACAGAGATCCGTGTGCCTCTGCCTCCCAAGTGCTGGGATTAAAGGCATGAGACACCACCGCCCAGCCATACTCCTTTAATTTTACAGCAGTGTGTGTAAGTACATTTTTGTTGAACAGTAATTAAAGGTTGTCCAGGTGGAGTGAGACCTGCTCTGTCCTCCCCTTCTCAGAACCCAGTCACATAGTCCTTATCTTAGTCAGGGTTTTATTGTTGTGAAGAGAGACCATGACCACAGCAACAATTTTCTTTTTTTTTAAAAAAAAAAAAAAAAAAAAAAACTTTTCGAGGTAGGGCAGGGTTTCTTTTTCTTTTTCTTTTTTTGGTTTCACAAGACAAGGTTTCTTTGTAGCTTTGGAGCCTGTCCTGGAACTCCTGGAACTAGCTCTTATAGACCAGGCTGGCCTCGAACTCACAAAGAGTTCCAAAATATGTCAATCATATTTTAATAAAACGCTGATTGGCCAGGCAGGCAGTATAGGCGGGTCAACCAGACAGGAAGTAGAGGCGGGGCAAAGAGAATAGAATAAGGTTATGGAGGAGGAAGGTCCCTCCGGCACTCCTGCGCAGATCACTGAAGAGGCAGCATGTAACTTGCCCAGCTGAGAAAGGTACGGAGCCATTATGGCTAACATAGATGAGAATAATGGGTTAATATATGTTATAAGAGTTAACAAGAAGCCTGACCTAATGGGCCAATCAGTTTATAATCTTATGGAGTCCCGTATGTGATTTTCTTTGGGGTTTGCCGGCTGGGGGGTACCGGGCAGGACGGAAACCCCGACAAGTCGGTCCCCTCATACTACATGCCTCTGCCTCCCGAGTGCTGGGTTTAAAGGCATGCACCACCACTGCCCGGCAACTCTTATAAGGAAAACATTTAATTGGGTGGCTCCCTTACAGTCTCAGAGGCTCAGTTCATTATCATGGCGGGGAGCATGGCAGCATGCAGGCAGACTTGATGTCACATCTTGCAGGCAACAGAAAGTTGACCAAGATACTGCCTGCCCCCACAGTGACACACTTCCCACTCCCAACAAAGCCACACCTTAATAGTGCCACTCCCCGAGTTTATGGGAGCCAACTGCATGCACATTACCAAGTCCTGGGCTGGAGAGATGGCTCAGCGGTTAAGAGCATTGCCTGCTCTTCCAAAGGTCCTGAGTTCAATTCCTGGCAAACACATGGTGGCTCACAACCATCTGTAATGAGGTCTGGTGCCCTCTTCTGGTCTGCAGGCATACAGGCAGACAGAATATTGTATACAAAATCAATAAATAAATATTTAAAAAAATTACCAAGTCCTGAACAGGTTTGATATCTCCCCAGACCCTGGACTGCATTCCTGTCAGTTTTTAGATCTGGAAAGGAAAGAACCATCTTCCCCCAGGCCTAAAATTCTTTGTGTCTTCACGGGCCCTGCAGCCCTCAATCCCAGCTGTGGCCTTGCCTTCCCCTTTCCTTCCTTCCCGTAGCCTGTCACCCAGGGCTCCTCTGTAGCGAAACAGCACGGCCAAACCAACCTGGGGGAAAAGGGTTTATTGGACTCACACTTCCACATCCCTGCTGTTTCTTATCCAAGGAGGACAGAACAGGAACCCATACAGGGCAGGAACCTGGAGGCAGGAGCTGTTGCAGAGGTCACAGAGAGGCTCTGCTTCCTGGTCTGCTCCATATAACTTGTTCAGCCTGCTTTCTTATAGAACCCAGGACCCAACAGCCTAGGGATGGCACCACCTACAAGGGTCTGGCCCTCCCCCATCATTCACAATTAAGAAAATGCCCTACAGGTTTACATGAAGCTGGATCTTATGGAGGCATTTTCTCAACTGAGGTACCCTGCCTTAGCTGAGATTTTTATTGCTGTGAAGAGACACCATGATGACAGCAATTCTTACAAAGAAAATATTTGTTTGTTTGTTTTTTGAGACACAGTTTCTCTGTGTAATAGCCCTACCTACCCTGGAACTTGCTCTGTAGCCCAGGCTGGCCTTGGACTCAGAGATCCGCCTGCCTCTGCCTCCCAAGTGCTGGTATTAAAGGTGGGTACCACCACCATTTAATTGAAGTGATGGCTTATAGTTTCAGAGGTTCAGTACATTATCATCCTGGCAGGGAGCATGGCAGGGAGCATGGCGGGTGTGCAGGCAGATGTGCTGGCTACATCTTGGCTCACAGATACAGGAAGTCGACTGAGACAGACACTCAGTGGTATCCTGAGCATAGGAAACCTCAAAGCCCGCAGCCCCACTTCCTCCAACAAGGCCATACCCACTCCAGCAAAGCCATGCCTCCTCATAGTGTCATTCCCTATGACATTATGGGTTTATGGAAGTATGGGGCCAGTTACACTCAAATTACCACACTCTCTTCTCTCAGATGACACCAGTTTATGTTAACAGAAAGCTAACCAACATCCATGTGGTCATAAATGAGCCCATGCAAGCACATGTACACACACAGAGGCATGCACACTTATATAAACATAGTATTTTCTCATCAGCAGTCTCTACCACCTACACAGGTGCTCTGCTAAACAGAGCAACTATCTCTTGCCTCTAATGCCCTTAACTCCCTCTCTTTCCTGTATCTTTTTTTTTCCCCCAAATAGCCTCAGCAAGCAGCACGTCTTCTCAGTACGTCCCTCTTCCCACAGCTCTCTAGCTATGGCCCTGAACCAGCGTGCACCACTAGGAATCAATGGATGCTTGTATTTTTGCCATCTAAAATTCTTATTATTGGACTGTGTGTGTTTATGATATGTGGGGACACACAGGTGGAGGTCAGAAGACAACTTACAGAAGTCAGTTTTCTCCTTACAGCTTTACGTGGTTTCCAAGGCTTGAACTCGGATCTCCAGGGTGGCATGGCGCCTGTTACCTGCTGAACTGTCCCCCTGCCTTTTTAAATTTTCTTTCTTTCGTATGATAAGGGTCTCATGTAGCCCAGGGTGGCCTAGAACTCTTTTTAGAAGAGACTCTCCTTGAATTCCCAATCCTCCTGCCTTCACTTCCAAAGCACTGTTTCCTTTTCTGTTTTGTTTGAGGACAAATCTCATGTACTCCAGACTGACCTAAGTTTTCTATTAAGAATATTAAGGATGACATTGATCTCCTGACCTTCCTACCTCCACCTCCCAAGTGCTAAGATTATCAACATGCGGCCGGGTGGTGGTGGTGCAAGCCTTTCGTCCCAGCACTCCAGAGGCAGGGATAGCCAGATCTCTGTTAGTTCCAGGCCAACCTGGTCTGCAAATTGAGTTCCAGGACAGGCTCCAAAGCTACACTAAGAAACCCTGACTTGAAAAAACAAAAACAAAAACAACAACAACAACAAAAAAGATTATAAGCATGCTTGACTTATGTATCTGTCTGTCTGAGACAGAGTCTTACCTTTATTGAAGTCTCCTTTGTAATACAGACTGGCTTTGAACTTATGGTGATTTTTTTGCATCACCCTTTGAATACTGGGATTACAAGTGTGTATCACTATACATGGCTACCACAACAGCCCTTAAAAATTAAAGAAAGGGGAGCTAGAGAGATGGCTCAGTGGTTAAGAGTGCTCTTTCAAGAGAACCTGAGTTCAGATCCCAGCACCCATGTCTGGTGGCTCACAATCCCCTGTAACTCCAGCTCCAAAGGATCTCAAGTTCTCTTCTGGACTTCAGGGGTACCCGTACACATATTGCATGCATACAAACAAACATACATACATACATACATGCATACATACATACAACAAACAGATAAAGAATAGCTAGAGCCCTGGATGCTTTCTTCCTTCATTTCACAGAGGTGAGCACTATTCTGATGTCAGTGTTCATCACCCCTTCAGTACGTTGCTGTTTCTTTTCTGTATATTATAAACACATGTGTATTGTAAAGTTGATTTTATTTATTATTTTTAATTTTTTAAAAAATGTACACAATTTAATCATTAGGAAATCAGGTAATGGAGAAAATTAAAACCCCTTTCTGATAGCACCAGAAGGGGTGTGCACATATCCCCGGTACTTGGGAAGTGGAGACAGGACAATTGCCAAATTCTAAGCCAGACTAAGTAATACAATAAGGCTCTGGATCACAAAGGGGGAGGATGCTGAGGATGTAGCTCAATTGGTCATACCTGGTGTGCACAGTTTCTAGGTTCCATCCCCAGCACCCTATTTTTTATTTTATTTATTTTATTTTATTTTTATTTATTTATTATGTATACAATATTCTGTCTGTGTGTATGCCTGCAGGCCAGAAGAAGGCACTAGACCCCATTACAGATGGTTGTGAGCCACCATGTGGTTGCTGGGAATTGAACTCAGGACCTTTGGAAGAGCAGGCAATGCTCTTAACCTCTGAGCCATCTCTCCAGCCCCCCCAGCACCCTATTTTTAAAATTTTTGTTATAATGAACGTTATCACGACTGCCCATTCCCAAATAAATACACAAAGGCTTATATGTAAATATAAATGCTTGGTCAATAGCTCAAACTTATTGCTAACTAGCTCTGACATTAAAATTAACCTATTATTGCTAGACGGCCTTTAATCCCAGCACTAGGAAGAAAGAGGCAGGCGAATCTCTGTGAGTTTAAGACCAGCCTGGTCTACAGAGTGAGTTCCAAGACAGGCTCCAAAGCTACAAAGAGAAACCCTGTCTCAAAAAACCAAAAAATAAAAATAAAAAATTAACCCCTTTTTATTAATGTATGTATCGCCACATTTCTCATGGCTTTATCCATCCTCTAGCACCTGTCTTCCATCTGGTTCACCTCTCTAAACTCTGCTCCCCCTTTTTTTTTTGGTTTTTCAAGACAGGGTTTCTCTGTAGCTTTGGAGCCTGTCCTGGAACCAGCTCTTGTACACCAGGCTGGCCTCAAACTAACAAAATCTGCCTGCCTCTGCCTCCCGAGTGCTGGGATTAAAGGTGTGTGCCACCACCGCCCGGCTTAAACTCTGCCCTTTTTCATCTGAGTCCTCAGTCTGGTTGTCCCACCTAACTTTATCCTGCCTTGGTATAGGTCAATCAGCTCTATTATTAACCAATGAGAGTAATACATATTCACTGTGTACAGAAGGATTGTTCCAATCATTTTGTTTTGTCTTTAAAATATTTACTTTTATTATATTATTATTATTTGTTTTTTTGAGACAGGGTTTCTCTGTAACTTTGGAGCCTGTCCTGGATCTTGCTCTGTAGACCAGGCTGGCCTCAAACTCACAGAGATCCACCCATCTACCTCCCAAATGCTGGGATTAAAGGTGTGCGCCACCACCACCTGGCCACTTTATTATTTTAAAGAGAGAGAGAAGCAGGCAGAGTGGTGAATGCTTTAATCTCAGCACTTGGGAGGTAGAGACAGGCAGATTTCTGTGAGTTCTGGGCCAGCTTGGTCAACATAATAAGTTCAAGGCCAGCCAGAGTTACATAGAGAGACTATATCTCAAAAAAGCAGAGAGAGAGAGTGAGAGAGAGAGAGAGAGAGAGAGAGAGAGAGAGAGAGAGAGAATGCACAGGAGTCCAGGGTGCCCTCAGGATCCATAAACCTCAGATGCTTTGGAGCTGGAGTTACAGGTGGTTGTGAATTACCCAATGTGGGTGCTGGGAACTGAACTTGAATCCTCTGCCAGAGTAGTATGTGCCTGTAACTGCTGAGCCATATGCCCAGGCCCTTATTTTTTTTTTAACTTTAAATTATGTACGTGCGTGTGTCCGCACGTGCACACACACACATGGGTTACTGATGCTTTGGAGGACAGAAATATTGGATACCCTAGAGCTGGCCTTACAGGTGGTTGTGAGCCATCCAGCATGATGTCTGAGTGTGGGTCAGAGGCCTAAGTGTGGGTCCTCTGCATGGGTACCAGGTGTTCTTAACCCCCAAACCACCTCTCCATCCATGTCTATACACTTTATAGTTTTGTTTTGAAACTCTACATCAACAGAACCACACTGTCTGCCCTTCTCCAACCTGTTCTTTAACAAATCTAGGTGTTTGCAATTACCCGTGCTGAGACATGAAGATCCTGTTTGTTCATGCTTGTGGCAGAACAGAGCACCTCCAGCAGCCGTTAGAATTCATTTTGTCCGGTAGTTTGCGGAGACAGGTTATTTCCCAACAGCCCCCCTCCCCTTTTCCTACAGAAAAAAGAAGTGTCTCAGTAAATATCCTGGTGCTTGCTCTCTTGAACGCTGATCCACAGCCTTGGTAATATGGAGGAACAACATGTGCAGACCTGAATCCTTGCGAGGTTGTGGTAAATCCTGCCAAGATACCTCCTCCCAGCAACTGCATTTGAGAGGACTCATTTTGCTGGGCGTGGTAGCACAGGCAGGTAGAGGCAGGAGGATCAGGAGTTCAAAGCCAGCTTCAGCTCTACCAAGTTTGAGACCAGAGTGTGATACATATAACCTAATCTCAAATAACATAGAGGGACTTAGAGAGATGGCTCAGGGGTTAAGAGCATGGACTGCTTTTCCAGAGGTCCTGAGTTCAATTCCCAGCAACCACATAGTGGCTCGCAACCATCTATAATAAATCTGACTGCTTCTTATTCTATGTCTGAAGACAGAGCACACATGTACATGAATAAATAAGTCCAAAAACAAGGAACACATATGCATTCCTATAAAAAAAACAACAACAAAGCAGCCAACAGCCAACAGAATTGGACTTCTTCCCCATTTCTGCGCATCCTCACAAGCATCTAGTATTTTTAGACTTACAACGGGCTTTCTTTCTTTCTTCTTCTTCTTCTTCTTCTTCTTCTTCTTCTTCTTCTTCTTCTTCTTCTTCTTCTTCTTCTTCTTCTTCTTTCTTTCTTTCTTTCTTTCTTTCTTTTTTTTTTTGAGACAGGGCTTCTCTGTGCATTCCTGGCTATCCTGGAACTCACTCTATAGACCAGGCTGGCCTTGAACTCAGAGATCTGCCTGCCTCTGCTTTCTGAGCTCTGAGATTAAAGGTGTGCACCACCAGTGCCCCGCAATTTTTAGCTTTTTTGACACAGGATCTTACTATGTAGCCCATGACAGGCTTGAGCTCTCAATCAGCTTTCTAGTCCTGGCATTACAGAAGGATCTCACAGAGTCGAAGCTGAAATTTATTATTTTAGAAGCGTGTTCTTAGGTTTCACTACATATTTATTCCATGGGGATCTTTCCTCCATCTTAATGCTGAAAGCCAAGCCCATCTCACCCATGTGCCATAGGTCCCTCACTGACCCTACACTGCCCTGTGCCCACTCTGTTTCACTGTCCCCAGACTCTTGGGACTGAAGCCCTCTATCCCTGCACACAATGCCTTGGAACAGGCCGTGGTTTTCCCCATGGGAGTAGCAACATATTTTGAGTAACTGCCCTTTAGCTTAAATATATTCAGCAAGTCTCCCCTGATGGCGTAAGTCCAAACACAGCTGGCCCCGGAAGTGGTCTGGAGTCTTCCTGCCAGTGAGTTCAAAGCCTTCTCTTGGGGTGAAAAGAACAAGTCACAGACTTCTCTTTCTTCCCAGGGCCAGCTTGCTTTATTCCCAGTGAATCTCTGATGCCTGCTCAGGCCATTTTTGTTTTGAGAGGAGGTCTCAAGTAGCCCATGCTGACCTTGAACTCCTGATTTTCCTGCCTCTGTCCCAAAATCCTGGGACTGTGGAAGTGAATACTGGGAATACAGGGGGTATTCCAGGAAGAGATGAAGCCTGGGGACTCATTACTTCTGGGGTCACTTCAAGGGAAGGGGAAATACTGGTGGTGGAGTCACCCACAAAAAGTTCCTGTCACCTTAGCAATGGCCAGTATGAAGCAAGAAGCTTTTTCTTTTAAAAATTCATTGTCTTTAAAAATATTTTTTATCTTTTTTTTTAAAATATTTATTTATTTATTGTGTATACAATATTCTTTCTGTATGTATGCCTGAAGGCCAGAAGAGGGCACCAGACCTCATTACAGATGGTTGTGAGCCACCATGTGGTTGCTGGGAATTGAACTCAGGACCTTTGGAAGAGCAGGCAATGCTCTTAACCACTGAGCCATCTCTCCAGCCCCAATATTTTTTATCTTTATTTTTCTGAAATGAATGCTTTGCCTTCATATGTATCTGTGTACTGTGCCTGGTACCCAAGTAAAATAGAATCAGATTCCCTGGAACTGGAATTACAGATGATTGTAGGCTGGTATATGGGTGCTGGGAATCGAACCTGGGTCCTTTCATTGAGCAGACTATGCTCTTAACTGCTGAGCCATCTCTCCAGCTTTTTGTGTTGTTTTGTTTTTGTTTTTTGAGACAGCCCTATCTGACCTAAGACTCACTATGTAGAGCAAGCTGATCTTAACCTCACTGAGATCACCTCTAGCTCTGGAGCATGGTGGTTACAGGTATGAACCACTGAATCCCATGGTTGATTTGTTGAAACTGGGTCTCTAGAGGCCTGGGCTGGCCTTGAACTTGGTAGGCTTTGAACTTCAGAGCTTCTTGCCTCCACCTCCCAAGGGCTGGGATTCTGGGGTGCACAACCTTATTTGATGAGCTTTTTCCTTCCTGGCAGAATGTTTTAAATTCCATCCTGGCCAGGCAAAGGAGCCTGTGATCCCAGCACTTGGAAAACTAGGCAGAAGGTTCACAAATTTGAGGCTAGCCTGAGCTATATGACAAGACCTCTCAACCTCACCAAACAAACAAACAAACAAAAAAATATAACAAAAAACAAAACCACACCATCTTCCCAACCCCATTACCCTGTCCAGAATTAAGGGCTCACCCAACTCTTAGTAATTACTGTATCTGAAACCAGAACACAGTTTCTTTCTTTCTTTTTTTTTTTCCTTTGGTTTTTCGAGACAAGGTTTTGCTGTAGCCTGTCCTGGCACTAGTAGCTCTTGTAGACCAGGCTGGCCTCGAACTCACAGAGATCCACCTGCCTCTGCCTCCCAGGTGCTGGGATTAAAGGTGTGCACCACCACCTCCCGGCTCAGAACACGGTTTCATCAGAATTTATGCACATTAGGGATGTGACTCACTAGGTAGAGAGTTCTTCCTTAACATTCACGAGTTCATGGGTTCAGTCCCCGTCACCAAAGGAGAGTCAGGAATTCAGAGTCATCTTCAGCTACAGTAGTTTGAGGCTAGCCTGGGCTACAGGAGGTCCTGTCTTTTAAAAGGGTCTGAAGAGAAGACTTAACAGTCAAGCGTGTGGGCTGCTCTTCCAGGGGGACCCAAGTTCAGTTCCCAGCACTCACTTTGGGAAGCCCAGGATTTCTGTTAACTCCAGCTCTGGGGTATCCAATGTCCTCTTCTGGCCTTGCAGGCACTGAAACCTCTCTCTCTCTCTCTCTCTCTCTCTCTCTCTCTCTCTCTCTCTCTCTCACACACACACACACACACACACACACACACACAAACACCAAACAGAAGAAGATGTACTTGAACCATAGATTTCATTAGGTTTGTTCCTTCCTGGGCTTTTGTCTGTTTGTTTCTGTTTTGTTTTAATAATGTCTCATGTAGCCCAGTTCACCTGGGAACTACTTTGATCTCCTAATTCTCCTGCATCTGCCCCCCCAAGTGCTGGGATCTCAGGCATGTACCCCTATATTCAGTTCATTACACTCATCTATTTATTTATTTAATTTTTTTATTTATTTGGGTGTTTTGTACAGGGTTTCTCTGTGTAGCCCTGGCTGTACTGAAACTCTCTTTTTAGACCAGGCTGGCCTTGAACTCAGAGATCTGCCTGCTTTTGCCTCTGGAGTGTTGGGATTAAAGGCATCCACCACATTTTAGTTTTGGTGGGAGTAGTTCTGCCGTTAAAGGGGAAGTCCTGGGTGCACTTTGGGGTTCTTGATCCCATTAATAAGGTCATTTAAGAATGGACTCCAGGAGATGGAGAGATGGCTCAGTGTTTAAGAGCACTGCCTGCTCTTCCAAAGGTCCTGAGTTCAATTCCCAGCATCCAGATGGTGGCTCACAACCATCTATAATGAGGTCTGGTGCCCTCTTCTGGTCTGCAGGCATACATGCAGACAGAATATTGTGTACATAATAAACAAATATTAAAAAAAAAAAGAATGGATTCCAAATGGAAGGAAGCACAAGGGCGATTTTATCAGAGCTTTTAAGAAAACCCCCAGGGAGGAGAAGAATAGACAAGAGAAGGGAAAAACGTTATGGCATTGAGGCTGGCACAGAGGGTAGACACATGGTGGACAAGGAACCACCTGGCCGGGAGGGAAGCTTTAGGGAAGAGTAAGGAAGCCTGAAATCCTGGGGAGTGTGTGTGTGTGTGTGTGTGTGTGTGTGCCGCCGTGGGCGGGGGAAGAGCCAAAGTGTTAAAGCCGGCTTGAAAAGCAGTGCAGAGAAAAGAAGGGGAATTTCTACAGGCCGGCCTCACAGACCTATGTGGGCGTGGCCTGTACGCTTCTGCTCTAGAGGCCGGATTCTGTAAGGAAAAGTACCCCATCTCATGAAGGAGCTCATTCATTATTCCACCTGCCGCTGTAGCCTGGCTTGAGGTGAGCCAGCCTTTCTAGAGGTGGTCCCTTGGCCCAGTGATTGAACCAGCCCAACTGGAATGATAGGTCTCCACCCTGGCCAGAGATTCTATTTTTGTGACCAGGAGCTTTTTCTATTCTAACAATGCCAGGAAAACTGGCAAAACAATACCAAAAATAGTTACCTGTGCAGAGGAGACCGAAGAGTGAGGGTATTTTACAGTTTGGTGGACTATTCTGCTAGTTGTTTAAGTTTTAAATTTTTTTATTGTGTGTGTGTGGTTTTTCGAGACAGGGTTTCTTTGTAGCCTGTCCTGGAACTAGCTCTTGTAGACCAGGCTGGCCTCGAACTCACAGAGATCTGCCTGCCTCTGCCTCCCCAGTGCTGGAATTAAAGGCGTGTGACACCACTGCCTGGCTTAAGTTTTAAATTTTTTTATCATAATTTTTCCAAAAGATTTTTCTGGGCATGGTGGCACACGTATTTATTCCTCTAACACTTAGGAGGCAGAGACAGTCCTGGTCTAGACAGAACTCAAGGCTAGCCAGAGCTGCACTAAGACCCTGTCACAATGAAGAAGAAACGATTTCCAACTAGGCCTGGTGGCAGAGGTCCATCATCCCCTCCTGCTTGGTGGGCTGAGGCAGGAGAACCACAAGTAACCTGGTTGATCACAAGCTGAGCCTGGTCACCTTTAAGTTAATGTAACTCTGTGTACAAGTAAAAAGTAGCCGGGCAGTGGTGGCGCTCGCCTTTAATCCCAGTACTCGAGAGGCAGAGACAGGCAGGTCTCTGTGAGGTCAAGGCCAGTCTGGTCTACAAAGTGAGTCCAGGATAGGTACCAAAGCTACAGAGAAAAAGTAAAAAGAGGGCTTGAGAGAGATGATTCATTGGTTAGGAGTACCTGCTGCTCTTCCAAGGGACCTGGATTTGATTCTTAGCATCCACATGGTGACTTTCTCTAGTCCCAAGGTATCCATCAGCACCTCGACATACATTAAGGCAAAATACCCATACACATAAAATAAAAAAATAAGATAAATTTAGGGAAAAAAAGATAAAAAGAGAGTCTGAAATGTAACTCAGCACGGTGCTTACCTAGCAAGCCTGAAAATTCTAGGCTCAATCCCCAGCACTGAGAAAAAAAAGTTTTTTTTCTTTCTCTTCTTTTCCCCCTTCCTCCCTTCCTCCCTCCTCTTTCCTCCCTCCTCTTTCTTCCCTCCCTCCTTGGCATTTGGTATTGTTAATCACTCCCCATTTGCTAGAATGGGGGCTGACCCTGGAGAGGAGGGTTGAGCTGTGTTCTGCGCTGGTGCTAAGGGCCCCTAGGAAACCGAGTGTAACCTAGCAGTCCTAGAATGTGCCGCCAAGTCTGAGAGGGTGAGCAAAGCCCCACCCTTGGCCTAGCAGTCAGGTCAAAGTTGGAATCACCACATCTCAAGAACCAAACAGAAAAATGAGTGTATGGGGGGTTTCACCAAATCTGGGACATTATAGATTCTAGACTGAGGAGGGCACTTGGTCGTGCGCCCCTCCCCCCGCCCCCCCGCACATTCTGAGATACCTTCCCTGAAATGTAAATGAAAAGAGACCGTCAACTCTGCTCAGAAAAAAAAGGGTAGGCAAACTGGTGGAGCAACAAACACACACCAGTTCCCCTACCCTGGGGAGCAGGCTCCCACCAGCCCCAGGGGAGAGGCTGTAAACCCAAGTAAACAAGCGCCAGAGAAAGGAGCAAAACTCCAGGCCGGATTCCTGGAAGCATGTCAGATGTGCGGGGTGCCTGGAGGCCTTCTTCCTGCCTAGCTGCTGGGCGGGGGCTTTCCAACGGAGGATTTCGAGAGCCCTGGAAATTCTGAGCCGAGATAGTGGAGGCCCCAGGTGCGGGGATGCGGCTGAGCAGAAAAACCTAACGAGATGGAGCCAATGAGGAGGCACAGTGCAGCCCTGGAAAGGCGCCAGACCCCACGGACGAGGATGCTGGGCGAGAGTTACACACCTTTCTTGGGAAAAGAAACCACCACCGCCCAGAACACAGGGGCCACGTCTGCCTATGATGGGCAGAAGGTGGTGGTGGAGGCTGAGGGGGCTGTTGCCCATGGCGATAGATGGAAGCCAGTCCAGGCCCTTGCACAATGCCAAGCTCCCACAACCTGGGCAGTACTCCTGGGGTCCTGCTGGGGGACCAAAAGTCACTCAACAGTGTATGGGATAGGCCCAGGCAATGGGGGACAGACAGCACGGTTCTGGGCAATAAAGCCCCGTGGGTGTACCTTAGGTCACTTGCTTAGAAACTTGTTGCAAAAGCCCTCCAAAGATCAGATAAATTAGATGCTGAAACCTGCCATCGCTGGTACAGGATGTTCCCTTCTCTGCCTCACTTCAGAGACTTGACTCCTCAAGCCAACACCAACCCTCATGTGCTACTGATCTCAGTGGCCCCCAAACCTTCACTGTGCACAGGTAACGAAGCCAGTCAGCTGATGTCCACTTTAGACATGAACATTGAGTTCCTGTGGGCATCATTAAATCAGACACCCCAATAATTTAGTAGCGTTTGCTTTTTCGTAGTATTGGACTGAGGGGCTATGTTTTTGCTTTTTTTTTTAAATTTTTGTTTTTTGGGGTGTTTTGTTTTGTTTTTTGGCTTTCCGAGACAGGGTTTCTCTGTGTAGCTTTGGAGCCTGTCCTGGCACTGGCTCTGTAGGTGAGGCTGGCCTCGAATTCACAGAGATCCGCCTGCCTCTGCCTCCCAAGTGCTGGGATTAAAGGCTTGCGCCACCACTGCCCGGCTATGTCTGTATCTTTACACCTCACAGACATGGCACTTAGTAGGAGCTCAGTAGGAACATAGCGAAAATGGCTAGCCTTATGATAGGTATTTGGGAAATCAAAGAGGAAGTAGTTAGCTTTGCTTAGGAATCTAGAGAAGAGGAAACAGGTCTTTGGAATGTAGGAATCAAGGGCAGAGTGGAGAGGAGCTTGGGGGAAGGCATGGCTTGCAGGCAGGCAGGCCAAGAAGACAGGAGCCTGGTTGTTGTGGGTGGTGGTGCACGCCTTTAATTTCAGCACTTGGTGAGAGGCAGGCGGATCTCTGTGAGTCTGAGGCCAGCCTGGTCTTCAGAGCGAGTTCTCTAGAAACAAAACAAATAATCAAAACAAACCAAAACAAACACCGAAGAGGAAGAAGCCTGGGAAAGGAGTGGATATAGATCTGTATTTCTCTCTCCCTTCCTTTGATCCTTTTTTTTTAAAAAAAAAACCAACACATTATTTAACTTTATTTCATGCACATTGGTATAAGGATGTCAGATTCTCTTGAACTGAATTTACAGACAGCTGTGAGCTGCCATGTGGGTGCTGGGAATTGAACCCAGGTCCTCTGGAAGAGCAGTCAGTGCTCTTAACCACTGAGTCATCTCACCAGCCCCCCTTTGATCCTTTGATGCTAATCCATACACTTTCCCTTTCCTAGGAGGACCTGGTTCCTCTTCAGAAATGTGAACTTCCATGTCTGATAGTTAAACAATGCTCACCTTGTTTAACTATCAGGCTGAGCCCCTGAGCTGCTCAGGGTCTACACCTATGAATGGCCTCATGCTGGGTGTTTTACCTCATAGGTCCTGAGCTAGCTCTCCCTTGCTGCATAACGATATCCTCACAAACACAGCAAGTTAATATATTTAGTACATCCTAATTTGTCAAAGAAATCTGGGATGGGATGGTCTGAGGAGAAGGCTCACTGGTTAAAAAGTTATGTTTTTGCTCTTGCAGAGGACCCAGGTTCAATACCCAGAACCCACACAATGGCTCATAAACATCTGTAACTCTAGTTCCAGGGGAGTTCAGTGCCCTCTTGTGACCTCCACAGGTACCAGGGCATGCACACAGTATATGTATGTACACAAAGGCAAAACATCCACGCACAATAAACAAACAAACAAACAAATAAATAAATAAAAGAGGAGGCGAAGGAAAGAAAAAAAATCTGGAATTGGTATTGTGCAAGCCAAGGTTGAAGTCCTATCTAAAGCTTCACTGGGGAAAGAGAGGTTTTTAAGTTCAGAGAAACACAGGCAGAACTCAGAACAAGCTTTTAGACTTCTGTTTATCTAACGCCCCCGCCGTCCCCCCACCCCTTCCCTTGGTTCCTTTGAGATAGGGTCTTTCTACACTGCTCTGGCGGTCCTGGAACTCACTGTGTAGACCAGCCTGGCTTCAGACTCACAGAGGCCCACCTGACTCCGCCTCCTGAGCGCTGCGCCATCACGCTCAGCTCCTCTTAGCCTTCTTTTTCTAAACCCTGCACCCTGGGCCTGTTTCCTGTCTGGTGTTCGCTGGAACTTTAACTACATTTGTTTTAAGACAGGGTCTCACTTCGCTGTCCTGGAGTTCACTGCGTAGGCAAGGATGGCCCTGAACTCCTGAATTTGCTTTGTCTTCCCAAGGGCTGGGATTCCTAGTGTTTGCCACACTGGCTCTAGCTGGTGTTCTTGTATCTTGCCCCAGGGCTTTCTTTACACGCGAGCAGCTCGTGTTTGTAAAGCCAGCAGGGATGGAGACAGCCAGAGCAAAATGATCTTTACAGTCTAATGAGGGACACAACGACCTTCGCTGTTTTCTTCTTCGTTAGCCAGTCCAGGCCCCTCCCACACAAGGGAGGGGACTATACAGAAGCCCGAAGAGACCAAAAGGATTAGAGTTGGTGTCCTCAAAGGTCTTCATTAGGTATTAGATGATGGGGAACTGGAATATTCCTTCCTGCAGTTGAAAGAATCCTCATTACATGGATGTACATGTCGTCCCCAGTGACGTAAGGTACAGGCCAACAAATATAAAAAGAAATGGCGCCGGGCTGTGGTGGCACATACCTTTAATCCCAGCACTCAGGAGGAAAAGGCAGGTGAATCTCTGAGAGTTCGAGGCCAGCCTGGTCTACGGCGCTAGTTCCAGGACTGACTCGATAGCTACTGGGAAACCCTGTCTCAAAAAACCAAAAAGAAAAAAGAAAGAAAGAAATGGCATGTTATGGCTGAAGGGACTTGGAGTGAAATTCCATTAACAACTATTTGAATCTCATAAATTTCTGATTTGATAGTTGTAATTAAAATAAAAACTCATAAAGCAAATTAACGGCTGCAGAGTGGGAACTGGGTAGGACAGCACCGTTATGAAGGTACTTCCGTTTTCAGAATCCTTCCTTTTGATTTGCGCATGAGCGATGGATACTAACGCCCTGCTGTCTTCGTTAGTACACTTTCACAAGCTTGGGATCGGAGAATGGGCTCTGCAGCCAGGCTGCCTGGGCCACATCAAGTTTAACTCCTTTTTTAAAAAAGTTATTTATGGCCGGGCAGTGGTGGTGCATGTCTTTGATCCCAACACTCCGGAGGCAGAAGCAGGTGGATCTCTGTGAGTTCGAGACCAGTCTGGTTTACAGAGTGAGTTCCAGGACAGGTTCCAAAACTACATGAAGAAACCGTGTCTCAAAAAAAAAAAAATAAAGTTATTTATATGTTTATAGTTTATTCAGTATATGTGTGTGCTTTAAAAACATTTATGAGCCAGGCAGTTGACCACACCCCTTTAATCCCAACACCGAGAAGGCAGATCTCTGTGAGTTCAAGGCCACCGTGGTCTACAGGCTGAGTTCCAGGACAGCCAGGGTCACACACAGAAATGCTGCCTTTAAAAAGGTATTAATTTCTTTAGTTTATCCAGTGTATGTTATGCTTTAAAAAATTTATGAAAGCATTTGGGCGGCAGAGGCAGGTGGTTCTCTGAGTTTGAGGCCAGCCTAGTCTACAAAGATAGTTTCAGGATAGCCAGGAGAAACCCTGTCTAAGGGGAAAAAAATTTATGAGCTGGGTGGTTGGTGGCACACACCTTTAATCCCAACACTAGGGTGGCAGAGGCAGGTAGATATGTGTGAGTTGTTCACAGACTGAGTTACGAGTTCCAGCCACTTAGAGAAAGCCACTCTTGAAAAGCAAACAAAACAAAAAAGAAAGAACGAAAGAAAGAACAAAAGAAAGAACGAAAGAAAGAAAAATAAAACAACAAACAACATTCTTTATATATTGAGTGTGTGTGCATGTTTACCACAGTGGTAGTCAGAAGACAGCTCTCAGGACGTGGGGTCAGGCACTATGACTTCAGGTGGTTAGGCCTGTGCAGCCAAGTTGCCTAACATCTCATGACTCAGTGTTCTCATCTCTCACATGGAGATGAGACTGGCCCTGCTTAGGCTTGGTATAAGGATTCTAATCTCAGCTACCCTTCAGGCTGAGGTTAGAGAATTCAAGAGCTGCCTGGGCTACAGGAGACCCTAGCACAGACCCCAAAACAACGAATGACAAAATCTTCGTCGGAAATAAGAGGTAAATGGTGGATGGAACAGAACTAAGGACAAAGGACAGCAAACAGGATGCCAGTGGTACCGGTGCTTCATCTCATGGATAACCCGAGATGCTCGCTTCCTTATCAGAATCCAGCGTCCGCCCCTCTCTTCCAACCAAGGCAGTCTCTAGGCAGAACAGAAGAAACCACTTAAGTGTGGGGCGCTGAAGGAAGCGAGGCGCTACATGCCATGGGGTAGAGAAAACTGGGTTGACTCTTGCTTAGGTGTGTCTGAGAAGGGCCTTGCTTGTCCAGTTCCTACGTGGTCGGGCAGCTCACGTCGTCTCACTTCAAGTGCCCTTCAAGGCAAGGGCTGGCCTTAGCCAGGGACCACCCTCAGTTCCACAAAGAAAAGGATGTGGGAGTTAGCCTGTGGGCAGAAGGGAATCCAGCTATGTGGGAACAAGACTTTCCCACACCAGGATGGGTGGGTGAGAGGATTTAGCCTCTGGGAGCAAATAGAAGGATCCAGAAGGGAGGGGACCCTAGATACAGACACGCCAAAGAACTGAGAAAGATGGAACTTGGACAGAGTGAGCTTTCATAACAGCCTGGTGGCAGTTTGGTATTTTGTTTTTTAAAATGTTACTTGTTTCTATTTCATGTGCATCGATGTTTTCCCTGAATGTCTGTCTGTGTGAGGGCATCAGATCCTCTGGAACTGGAGTTACAGAAAGTTGTAAGGTGCCATGGGGGTGCTGGGAATTGTACCTGGGTCCTCTGGAAGAGCAGCCAATGCTCTGAGTCATCTCTCCAGCCCTTGTGGGTTTTTGTTTGTTTGGTTTTTATTTGTTTTTGAGACAGGGTCCCTTTGAGTAAGTATCTCTGGCTGTCCTGGGACAGCTCTGTAGACCAAGTCTGACTTTGAACCTACAAAGATCCTCCAGCCTCTGCTGAGTGCTAGGATTAAGGTCACCATGCCCGCTCATTACTGTTTTAAAAGAAAATAATTCGTGGGGTCCTGACAGAGTGAGGATGGTACAGAGACCAGCCAGGATCCGCGGGGCTCACCCCTCCCACCCTGTACAGAGGACAGCTCCGAACTTCTTTGTATTTGGGTGTCCTGGCCCGGAATCAGCCCGCGTCAGGAGGCAGCTTCCTGCAGGTTGTTGGAAGGGCACACGCCCAGAACTGCTCCTCTCACCCACTTAATCCAGGGCTCTTTTCTATGCAAAGACACCTTCCTCACACTGGTCTCCAGCCTGGAGGCTGTCCTGTGAACCTCCCTAGGAAACAAAAAGCGTAAAAAAACAGAACCAAAAAAATCCACCAACATACTCTCAACATAGCTAGGGTAATAGCAAGGACGGTTAGGTCACAGGCACACACACTGAATTAACCTTAGTGTGGGCAGGGTCGGGCCACGGAATCAAATGTCCACGGAGTACAGTAGGGACCCAAGGACCTTATGCCTGCCTAAGGTAATGACCGGAGTCTGCTTTTACTGTCCACTGCCTTCCTCCCCATCGCTCCATGTCAGCTCACTTCTTCCTGACATCCCGAGGGTCTCGGAGGTCACGAGATGTTGCATCCGGCCTGAGTGTGCCCATTCAGTTTTCCACTCACGAGCTGTGCCCACGCCGCAGACACACCACGGTCTCCCCGCCGTGCCCTGTGAGCACGCGGATTCCTTCACCGGTCGCTGGGCATAACCTCCTTCCGGGCTGTCACACGCTGCCCTTCCCATCCCGGACGCAGGTACACCCCCCAACCTCTGTGAGCCCTTGCCACCTCCCCGAGGGACTTTATCGCGACCAGCGACGTCGCGCAACACTGAGGCGCGCGGGTCACGGTGACCGCCAACTTTGGGTTCAATCATAAGGCTGAGGCCACAAGCTCTAGGGAGACAGGGTCAGAGTTGGGGGTACAAAGCTATGTATCCGCTCGGCTCTTGGAGAGTGGACATGGGGGTTCGGAGCTGGCTCCTCCACGCTCCAGTTGAGCCCTGGAAAAACCCCGGCGCGCGGGCAGGCCAGGGACAGCGGGAACAAAGGCGGCCGGGGCCGGATGCAGTCATGGAAAAACCCATCCGGGCGCCGGCGCGGGGGCGGCGCGCCTGGCAGCCGCAGCAACTAGCCGGGCCGTTCGGGCGGGGCCGCTCTCTGCCAGAACCACCGCGAGCTAGGGGAGGTCCCGGGAGCGGGAAAAAAATGCGGGACGGGTCACCACGCTCCGGGAGCCCGTAAGCACCGCGGGTTCGCGATCGTACACTAGTACGCGGCTAGTACACGCGGAGTGTTGCACATGGCCCCTTGGCTGGCGGGCGAGAGTGCGGCAGCCGGTCGCAGCGGCCACGTGGGGTGGGGGCGCAGGGACCCCACACTGGCGCGACGAGCCCGCACACGGGAGCGTGTGCACATGATCACCTACACGCACGTGCGCCCAAACACGCGAGCTGCCTACAACTCCCAGAGCAGAAGGAAGGAAACGGTTGGACAGAAAGGGGAGGAAATGAAATAGAGGCTCGTTAGGGCGGGGCCCCACGGCTAGACACTGGAACCTCAGAGAAGCGAGAGGCGGGGGGTTGGGGAGACTTTGAAGAAGCCACTTTTAGGCCTGCCCCCCATTTTACAGGTGCTGGCTCTGGGCCTCCTACGGCCGGACGTGCCCAGTTCCCGCCTCCGGGCTAGAGTTTCCCTCTCGTGCCGGCCGCTGCCCAGCCTAGTCTAGTTTCATAAATTTGGCTGCAGATCTGGAGAGGCGGCACCCCGACCGTTTTTTGTTTTTTTCTTTTTTTTTTTTCAATTTTCTTTTTCCCTGGAGAAAAGGAAAGTGTTGGTGCAAGATGCACCCACTGACTCTCAAACCTTTTCTAGTTTGATTTTTTTCTCCCTTAAATGAAGGAGGAACTGAGCTCAGTTGTGGGAAGTGGCACAGACTCATATCAGTTCATATATGTCCGTCCCCTTGTTTATTTGTGCTGCTGCCTGTTACGGGGTGGAGGCAAAGCCTGGTCTGAGGACGGTGCGCTGTGTAGGGGGTGGGTGAGGGAAGAAAGGGTCGCAGAACATGGCTAAAGTAGCTTAGAGCCTGCTTCTGGGAGCCGAGAAGCCCAGGCTCTCCCTGTGTGAAGCGGCTGATGCGGGTAGTGGGTAGAGAAAGGGGTGGTTCCTGAGAGGCAGAGGATAAAGAAGCAGAAACCCAGGGCTTCAAAGCATTTAATTAAAAAACAACTGGGGTGGGGGGGGGCGAGAAGGGCAGTGGTAGGCGGATCTCTGTGAGTTCGAGGCCAGCCTGTTTTATAGAGTAAGTTCCAGGACAGCCAGGGCTATTACAAAAAGAAACCTTTGTCTCAAACCAAAACAAAAACTGAGGTAGTGGCAGAAGTCTGTTATCCTAGACCTCGGGATAGGGGGAGATCAAGGAATTCAAAGCCAACCTCTCCTACAGAAATTGAGCCAAACTTAAGGTTGTAGGAGACCCTGTCTCAAAAAACCCAGCAAACCCAATCCCCTTCAAACTAAACAAATAACAAAGAAAAGGCAGTTGTTCTGAGGTCTGGCTGGGAGAGTGAGTACAGCGGAAAGACTATTCTGGTCGTGGTTCAATGCCGCCGAAGTAGGCAGGTGCCTACCCGACCCCACCGGATCCAACGAGTTGGTATTTACGTGTGCTTTTTGAAACTGACCTTGGAATCAGATGACTTAGCGTTGCCATTCTCAAGCTTTCTGGTGTCACCTAGTATTGTCCAGCCTCAAATTACTCATCAGTAAAATGGGTCCAAGGTTTATGGTACTGAAAGTGGTTGTCAGTCTCCCTTCGGTCCTGCTTTACCTCTCTCAGTGGGGAAGTCACCAATTCTCACTTCCATAGCTCCTCCTTGGCTACTTCTCAAAATCCCAGGGGCATTCTCCTAAATTCTGGTTTCTTGTGAGCGGCATGGGAGTGTGTGTGTTTGGCAGGGATTGTGGTGTGGCCAATGGCAGGCAAGGCTGGGGGAGTAGCGCCCCCTGCTGGACAGTTACAGTAGGGCCTATATGGTCCCCTAAGGCAGGTCAAGGCTAACCTGCTCAGCGTCTGAGGCACCATTGGCTTTTGTCCCTGGTGTCTTGTTTTCCTCTTAAGCGGACCACCGAAAGAAGGCCGGTTCCCCACAGCAGCGTCTCCTCAGCCATTCAGTTTCTCAGCTTGTTCCAACTTCAACAGGCCCCCTTTGCCGTGGAGGAATGATCTAACTTGCTATTTATAATGGACTTTACAGTTTACAAAGATTGCTGCTTCTGGGCGGGTCATTAGGAAGGGATCATTTTGCCTTGCTCAGGGGTGGTTTGGATTTTACCGCCTCCATCCAGCTGTGTATCCAAGGCAACGTTCAAAACATTGAATAACCAGTAGGCTAGGCATCAGCCAATCAGAACAGAGTTTGCCGTTCTGCTAGACAGAGACGCCCAAATCTCTGTGTACCTGCTCAAAGTTCTGGACCAGCGTCAGCCTTATTGATTCTGGCTTCCCTGCCTTCTATATGGGGATTTAGATGGTAACAGTATCACTTTCTAGGGCTTTTGAAGCCTAAATTAGTTAGGCATGTAATGGCTTGCTGAAGTGTCAGGCGAATCAAAAGCACCCAGTAGGGTTTAGCCTAAAAGATTCTCCTTTCTGTGTGTGGTGAGTCACCTAGGAGTCACACTCAGGGTGATTGCCACTCTTAAGGGAGAGTTGCCAGCTGATTCCACTGTGTGTGCCCGAGACCCACCCCTTGCTTCCCCACCCCTGCTCCGGGCTGAGCAACATCACCATGTCGCTCCCAACACCTCTGTGGTTGAGCTCTTCTTCATGGTTCTGCTCCTGGCCCTTCTCCTGCCTTGCTGTCCCTGAACCCCTTCACTAACTACCCACTTCCCACAGCCCATCTCCCCCAGATCCATCCCTTAGCCCAGAGGGCCCAGAGCGATCTGGATTCTTGTATCCCTTGGTTCTAAAAACAGCTGCCCTCCTCTGCTTGCCCGGATACAATAGTTTCCCATCTGCCTGCGGCTTCTGGCCATCTGCCCATTCCCAGCGCTGCTGCAGTGTTCCAACATTACAGCCTGCAGGACGGTCAGCCTTGCAGGGAAGCCTTCGGCTCGGCTCCCCCTGTAATAGCCCTCCACTAAGTGAGTGCTAGCTCATTCATTCCTCCCAAGATCCTCTGGTACCTCTGTCATTATCCCCACTTTGAGGAGGACAGGAAAGGGAAGCCTCAAGGACTAAATAACTCGATCAGAGTCATTGTCCTGGTTCGGCTGTCGGGACAATCCCTGGGAGACCCTTCTCTGGTGTTTCTGGGGGTCTTTACCTGCTGTTTTCAATGGCTCCAAGAACTCTGCCTCAGCCGTTTGGTCTTCCCCCTTTATACCTGCCTCTTCCTCCTTGCCTTCTCCTTCCCAGCCTTGATTTAGCTTGGGACATTTCTTCTATTTCCAATAAAAACCTTCCTCCCGCCTAGCTCAAGGACTGCCTGACTTCCGGCCCTGTTCCCACGCCTTGTGGCCTAGTGGTTACTTTCCCGGAGCTCTTGTTCTATTTTCCCCTCTAGACCCTACAGCTGCTGCTTTGAGACAGAGTCCCACTGTGTAGTCCTGGCTGGCCGGGAACTCACCTGGTTGAACAGACTGACCTTGAACTCACAGAGATCCGTCTGCCTCTGCCTCCTGAGTGCTGCTGGGATTTAAAGCCAGTGTCACCATACCTGAACTTCAACTTCACTTTTGAGCCAGTGTCTCTCTTGTTTCTGTTCTTGTACTTTTGATGGGAGCTTCTCGCTGATACAAGATACAGGAGATACTGCATCCACCTCCTATCTCCCAGTAGGAGTGCTGGAATTACAGATTAGCCACTTTGTCCCGTTTTATTTCCTGGGTTCTGGAGATTGCATTAGGCTGGTAAATTTCGACTCATCTCCCCGCTCCCTCTCTTTGTATGTGTGTGGGTTTTTTGTCTGCATGTGTATGTCTTTGTACCACATGGGTACCTGATACCCACAGAGGGCATCAGATTCCATGGAACAAACTGGAGTCACAGATGGTTGAGAACCGTCATACTGTAAATCGATCTAGAGCCCTCTGGAAAAGCATCCAGTGCTCTTAACTGCTGACCCATATCTCCAACTCTTTACTTTTGAGACAGAGTCTCATTATGAAGCTGGTCTGGAACTTGCTCTGTAGACTTGGCTGGCTTTGAACTCACAGAGATCTACCTGCCTCTGCCTCTGGAGTGCAGGGATTAAAGACAAGGTGTGTGTCACTATGCCCAACTCAACCCTGCTTTTCCCTTTTTTTCTTTCTGGTGCTGGATCAAATCGAATCCGGAGCCGCCTTCCCATGTATGCCAGGCAGGTTTTCTACCAGAGCTGTATCTTCAGTTCCGGAAGTGCTTCTGAAACCTTACCAAGCATGGGAGATTCTTGGGAATCTGAATAATTTAGATAATTCTGACCCAGCGATCTGGGTGCAGAATGAGAGTCTGTGTTCCCACCAATCTCCCCAGAAGTGTTGATGGCTGGTGTGGAGGCCACACGTTGAGAAACAAGGCTCTCTGCCTCATCCAGTGCTATCATCTCAGGGGCAGAGGATGTGGCTCAATTGGTAGAGCGTTTGCCTAGCCAGGAAGCCATAGATTTCACTTTCAAGCATTGCATAAATTAGGTCTGGGTCTCTTGTGATCCCAGCACTCAGAAGGTGGAGGCAGGAGGATTTGGAGGCTAGCCTGAACTATGAGAAACCCTGTCTCAGAACAAAACACCCCTACTGTCTCATGCTTGCCCTGTGGGGAGCTCTCACACAGCTCTTGACTGCCCTTCGAATCTGTTGTATAGTTCCCTCCTCTTTTAGAATTAAAACTGTTCTCCCAGGCTTTGCAACATCTGTACCTGCCTCTGTCCTCACCTGTTATTGTCTTTTGTAACCTGGAATCTAGCTCGTTCCTTCCCATTTCAGAGGCTGGTCCGTGTCCACTCAGTGTCTAGCACATTATGTGAGCTGCCTCCTGCGGAGACACCTTCCTTGATCTAAAGCAAGCATGACGAAAAGCATGTTGTCCATTGCCATGATCAAGTATTCTTTGTGTTTTTTTAAATTTTTTGTTTGCTTGAGTATTTTCTGTTTTATCATTCTGGGTTTGTTCGTGTGTTTTTAGATTTATTTATTTACATACGTTATGTATGAGTATTTTTGTCTGCATGTGCATGTGCTCACCAGAAGGGGGCGTCTGATCTCGTGGGCCTACAGATGATTGTGAGCCACCGTGTGGGTGCTGGGAATTGAACTCAGGACCTTTGGAAGAGCACCTAGTGCTCTTAACCAGCTCACCAGCTCGGCCATCCCTCCCGCCCCCCTCCCCTTTTCTTTTTTCTTTAATAGCACTTCCAGGTTTTCTGTTACTGCCTTATATTTTGGGTTTCTTTTTACCAACTTCTCTGTTGGAATGAGCTCCTTGAGGCCAGACAGTTTTGTGTTTCACCATGTTCTACTATTCCCACCGAGAACAGTGAGTGCTCAGCGCCTAGCAGGCCCGCTGAATGAATGACTGTTACAGGATAGGTATTTGAAAAGGCCGGAGGTATCCAGAAGTGTCCTGGGGCAGGTCAGGCTTCAAGGAGGTCATCTCTAAGAAGGGGCAGGGCAACTAGCCAGTAGCAGCCTCACCAGGGAGTGTTTTCGGAGGTTGGTCCTCCTGGAAGGCAGGAGGAGGTGGCAGGGCCAGGCAAGGAAGGGAGAAGTGGACCATGATAGGCTCTCAGGGAAGCCTCAGCAGATGCCCTGGCTGCTCCAGAGCAAGGGTGGTCTTTTCTCAGAGTCCTGAATTGAGAGTGGACGTTTCTGCACCCACGAACAGCCGTCATCAGATACTAGGAAGGGAGGTGTGACCCTAGGCAGCACACTTTCCGAAATTATGGTTATCTCCAGTGGGAAGCCAACAGGCGAGGCCATCTGTGGCCGGAAGCCCTGGGGAGTGAGCCGTTCAGTCTTGCCGAGGTTTCACATAGCAGAGGACAGTGTCTAGCATGGGGGACTCACCCAGGATGGGAGTCCGAGTCCTGGTCAGGGAATATGCCTGATCGAGATGGGAATGAGCCCCCACTCCCAATCCCGGGGGTACTCGCAGAAGTCCTAAGGGTAGAGTGAGATGCATTGTAATTATGACGATGGCCTCAGGAAACTCTAACGAGTAGCCAAGGACGACTTTGACTTTCTGATTCTGCTTCCATCTCTCGAGGGATGGAATACTGGCAGATGCCATCACCATGCCCGGTTTCCACAGTGCTGGCGGATTGAGCTCACGGCTCCGAGTATACTCCATCAACTGAGCTAAGTCCCCACCCTCTTTTATTTTTGCAAAGTCTTTCTCTGTTTGCAAGACTCGGTTCAGATGATGCTTTCACCTCAACCTCCTAAAATGAGACTCTCAAATGGGCACGATCACACCTTACCGAAAGTTGCTAATTACCTGTTGAACAAGGAACTTTGAATTTTCCTTTTGTACAAATTACACAGTTGGTCCTATTCTCCAGCTTTTGATACTGACCCAAGGCTGATTGCTGAGGGGTTGTCAGGGAGACACACTTAGGGCATGGGCCCAGGTAGGCTTCCGATTGTGTAACGCAGGGATTACAATATCCTTGTTTGTGCAGGAACCGGGGAATCGTGGTGCTGGCTCCACCTAGAGGGAAGGAGAGAACCTAATTTCAACCATCCCAGCTGCGGATGAGACCGTGAAGTCAGTGCCCCGGAAAGCCAGCCCAGAGGTCACCCTGTGAAAGATGGCAGCCACCTCCTGCTCTCAGAATCCTGGGTCAATGTCATATGGCAGCCACTGGCGGTTGACGAGAAGCCAGGATGCCTGAGTTTACAGCGACCAGCAGGATGCCTCCCGGGCTAGGCAGGGCTGCCTGGGGTAGACAACCAGTCTGGAAGTCAGTGCCTGGCCTGTGAGGCTGGGAGAGGGTGTGCGGGGGGGGGGGGGGGGGGGGGGGGGATGGGTGCTCCCTGAAGACAGATGGTGAGAGACCTGGATCAAAAGGCTGCCAGTGGGAGGGACGAGCCTGGGAGAGGCTTGGGTTGCCATGTAACCTAAGCCAGAGACTCAGTCACAGCACCCTGAATCCTGAGCCCCTGGCACTGGCGGGCCTTGACCAGCTTTAAGGCCTAAATCTGGGTCATGACTTTATTTTTGCACACCTGTTTTTCTGCTCCTACTCTTCCTTTCTCCAGGCTTGACCCTTGTCCTTTCTCCTGACTGATGCTATCTGCCTCAGTTTCCCACGTAAGTGACACACTGGTAGTTCACCCGCAGTGGCCAGAGTTGGGCTTATTTCCTATACGGTGAATCTTTTCTGTACAAGGGGTCCGTCGTTTTATTTTTGCACCGAGGTTTCAAAGCTCCCATCCGCTCACCAGGGCATCCTAGGCTGTGTTCTGATTCTGGCGGCTCGGAATGGGCAGAAAACGCCCTCTGGGAAGGGCCAGTGCTGGACACCTACTATGTACCACCGATACTGGGGTACCAGCCAAGGTGGCCGTGTGGACTGAAGGCCAGTGCTGGACACCTACTATGTACCACCGATACTGGGGGTACCAGCCAAGGTGGCCGTGTGGACTGGACTGCCACAAACAGAAGCCTCTTTCTTCTGGGGTTTACGCTGAAGAGCGTTTATAAACAGGACAAAGCCAAGCGGTCCAGGGGCCTCCCGGGCAGTGGGAGAAAAAGCAGGGTGCAGGGAGCCAAGGCGGGGCGCTCCACGGGGGCGCAGACCCCGCCCCGCCCGGGCCCGCGGCCTGAAAGGGCCTCTGTGTCGCCGCCGCCGCTCGCCCGCGGCCGAGAGAGCACTTCCTCAGCTGCGCCAGACCATGGAGGCTCCGCCGCCCCTCTAGGGACCGACACAAATAGTTCTCGGCGCAGCTGTCCGGCCAGTTGCCTGGGGAACTAAACTCAATGGACTGACGTCACCCGGCCGTCGCGTAGCAACTGGTACAGAGTCTCCTTCCCCGCCCGGGCCTTGAGGTCACGGTAGTCAAGGAGACGGCGGGGCGGGGCCGGGGCGGGGCCGGGGCGGGGCGGCTGGGCCCCTAGTGGCCTGGATCCAGGTTGGAAGCCTCGGAACCTTGTTGCGTTTGGTCGGAAACGGTGCCGCCTGGCTTGCAGCACCCAGACACCCTGCCTTGCCCTGGGCTAGCCGGGCTGGAGAAAGCCCCTTTGTGGCCCGATGCTCCCGGCACTCGGATTTTTCTCGCAGACAGAGCCTTTGTTGTCCTTACCCTATCTCACTGCCCAGTTTTCTATTCCAGCCTTGTTTCCTCACCAGGCCCCAACCTGGGCTCCTGTTTTACTAACAGGAGGCAGCACAGGGTGTTTTTCTCCTCCTTCCTCCCCGATCATCCAGGAATTGTAGGCTCTTGGCCACCAGCCTTGGAGGAGGAGACACAGGGCTCTGCTCCCTGCTTTTTGTCCAAGTCCTGTTTCCTACTCCACTCCTGAGCCCGACTTAGCGCTTGTGCATGTGACCTTCACCTCCACAGCATCTAGGCTAGGTGCTCCAGGGTTAGGAAACAGGGGACTTTGTGTATACATATAATGTCTTTCTGAATGTCTCTTCCACATCATGGCTGAATAGAAAGCACTGAAACCGGAAGTCCAGTTGGGAGATAAAATCCAGAACCTCTTACTAATTGCTTTACCTCATTACCCTCCCTGGTCGGAGCACTCTTGTCTCTAGTGAGTCTAGTTCAAGTCTGGTGTGATGAGGTCATGTGTGGGAAGATGTTTTCTCTCACTAAAGCTGCAGTTTGAAAAGTATTAATATTAGCCGGGCTGTGATGGTGCAGGCCTTTAATCTCAGCACTTGGGAGGCAGAGGCCAGGTGGATCTCTGTGAGTTCGAGGCCAGCATGGTCTACAGAGCGAGTTCCAGGACAGCCAGTTCTACACAAGGAAAGCCTGTCTGGAAAAAACAAAACAAAAAAGGAAAAGTATTAATATGATACAGGAGGTTGTTAGTCAACCTATTTCCTCACTTGCATGCAAAGGAATATTCCTTTAGTTCATGGAGTTAGGTAGAGGACTTAAAAAGATCCAGATGCCTTGGCTCCCTCCAAGGGACAGCTGCAGGGCACTGGCAAGCTTGTATGGGCGGGGTGGGCATGTTCTGGAGTCCAGGAGTGGGTTGTGCCTGGCCTTGGGCATACATCTGGTCCCGTCTGTGGTTCTGGCAGTGCCTGTGGGAAAGGTGACATTTGTGTGCTGAAGACCATTTAATGAGGAGGTCCGTGGAGGGTAGAATTCCGCCTGTATGCAGCAGGGGACGGAGACAAGGTTTACTGTTTGCAGGAAAGGCAGAATGTGGGAGGGGAGAGATCTAAAGCCACAAGAAGGGTGGTGGACACCAGATGTCCCCTCAATCATTTCTTCCCTAGTTCTTCCTAACACAAGTCATCAACGCTGTTTGTGCCCAAAGCACTTCACCTTGATCTCTGCCGTGTCCAACGAAGAGACTCCTGACCGATACACAGCACAGGAACCCCCAGGAGGTTTGGTTGTTTGGTCTGTTCTCGGAGACTTCTGAGTCCTCTGCAGCCCAGGCTGGTCTGGAATGTGCTATGTAGACCAGGCTAGTCTTGAACTCTAGTGTTTCCTGCCTCAGCTGCCCAAGTCCCAGGATTCACCCCTGTTAAATACAGTTTCCACCTGAGACTGGGGAATCTAAAGAACAGACATCGGTGTAGGTCACAGTTCTAGAGACTGGGGTGTCCAAGGGCATGCAACCGGTATCTACAGGAACCTACTTGCTTCACCAAGATGTGAAGACAGCAAACATACTAGCTTAGCTCAGGTCCCCCTTCCCTTACAAAGCCAGAAAACAAAACCAAAAAAACCTCAAACAAACAAAACAGCAAAACAAAATGGCTGGAAGTAGTGGCGCACATCTTTGATTCTAATTCACGGAAGGCAGTGCAGAGGCAGGCAGCTCTCTGAGTTCGGTCTGCCTGGTCTCCACAGTAAATTTCAGGTCAGCTAGGGCTTCAGAATGACCTTATCTCTAAGTAAATAAATTATAATAAGATCACAGTCACCTTACTGAATCCCAGTTACCTATCCAAAGTCCAAATGCCCTTACCATTAAAGTTTAGAGATTAAGTTCCTGGAAAATTTTGATTTTAGGGTTTGGATTTTTTTTTTAAAGATTTATTTATTTATTATGTACACAGTGTTCTGCCTCCATGTATGCCTACTCGCCAGAAGAGGGCACCAGATCTCATTACATGGTTGTGAGCCACCATGTGGTTGCTGGGAATTGAACTCAGGACCTCTGGAAGAGCAGTCAGTGCTCTTAACCTCTGAGCCATCTCTCCAGCCCTGGAATTTTTTTTATGTTTTAGTTTTGACTTTGTGGATGTCTGTGTTTTTGAAATTAAAAAAATTTAAATCGGGCAATGGGGGTACAGGTCTTTAATTTCAGCACTTGGGAGGCAGAGGCAGCAGATCTCTCTGAGTTCAAGGCCAGCCTAGTCTACAGAGCTAGTTCTAGGATAGCCGTGGCTATACACAGAGAGAGTTTATTTTGTTTGTTTTTGTTTTTCAAGACAGTCATTCTCTGAAGCTTTGGACTTGCTCTGTAGACCAGGGTGCTGGGATTAAAGGCATGCGCCACCACTGCCTGGTGAGAAACATTGTTTTGCAAACAAATTTTTTTAATTACCATATGTACACACATGTGTGTGCATGCCTACCATGGTGCAAGTGTGAAAATCACAGGGTAATTTATGAGAGTTGGCTCTCTCCTTCTACCTTGTTGGTCCTGGGGCCTGAACTCAGGTTTGGCAGCAAGTGCCTTTAGACACTGAACTATCTCATCGGCTCCCCCCACCCCCAACCACCACCACCAGGCAAGGTTTCTTTGTGTAGCCGACTGTCCTGGAACTTACTCAGTAGACCAGGCTGGCCTTGAACTCACAGAGCTTTGCCTGCCTTTGCCTCTAGAGTGCTGGGTTTAAAGGCTTATGTAACCAAACCCTGCTACATCTGTCATTTTTCTGTGGGTTTCAGAGATTCAGCTCAGGTTTTCAGCATGGCTGTCTGTGTAACACATGTGTGCCTAGTGCCTGAGGGGGCCAGAAAAGGTCTGGAATTACCCAGATGGTTTTAAGCTGTGATGTGAGTGTTGGGGATTGAACCCTGATCCTGGGGAAAAGCAGCCAGTGCTCTCGACTGCTGATCCAACTCTCCAGGCCTCCCTGTGTCTTCTTATGCCTAGGAGTTCCTAGAGGTATTTTCCAGCCTGTACCTTCTCACCAGGCTGTCTCAGTCTATTCCCGCCCCCCTCTCTTACAAACCTCAACGACTTGACTCGCAGGTGGGGAGCAGTACTGTCATATTTCCAGAAGAGGGCGCTATCTGCATTCTTCAGAATTTAGGAAGCTCAGGAGCCAGAAGTCTGAGAAACAGGGCTGGCTACTCCTTGACTGGGAGAGGTGCCATCTTTCAGTTCGATATTTAAAGGTGTATTTTAAAAACCATGTTCACTTTAGAGTATTATTACTGTATTTATGTGTGTGTTCAGGCATGCGTGCTACACTCCTCGCTTAAACTTTTAAATTTTCTTCTTTCTTCTACTTCTCCTCCTCCTTTTCTTTTCTTTCTTTCTTTCTTTCTTTCTTTTTTGTTTTTGTTTTTGTTTTTTTTTCAAGACAGGGTTTCTCTGTGTAGCCCTGACTGTCCTGGAACTCATTCTGTAGACCAGGCTGGTCTCGAGATTACAGAGATCTGCTAGCTTCTGAGTTCCGAGTACTTCTCACTTGGGAGTCTGAATTCAGGTCCTCAAACTGATGTGGCAAACACTTACTAAGTCACTTCTTGGCCCCTATCCTATTATTGTTGTGTTGGTTATTATTAGTGGGATACCACTACATAGCCCAGGCTGGATTTATTTTTATAAATTTTAAATTTATCACTTAGTGTGTGTTTGTGTATTTCTGTGCAGGTCAGAAGACATCTTGTGAGAGTTGCTTCTCTCCTAGTGAGGAGCCTAGGGGTACACTCAGGTTGTCGCCTTTCCTTGCTGAGCCGTTTTGCCAGCCCTTGGCCTGGCTTTGAACTTTCGAAGTTCTGCCTCCACCTTCTAGGTCTTTTGGAATTACAGAAATATGCCAGTAGTTGAACATGATGGCACCTTTAATCCCAGCATTTGGGAAGTGAAGACAGATGGATTTGAGGCCAGCCTGGTATAGCAATCCAGGTCAAGGCAAGGAAAGCTACACAGTGAGACCTTGTCTAAGGAAAAATAGAAAGAAGAAACATGGCAATGCATGTGGCAAGATATTCCTTATTCAAAAGTTAATTTGGTGTATTGTGTATGTATATGTGTGGTGTATTTGTGTGTGTGGTATGTGTGTAAGTGTACACGTGCATGCGTGTGTGTGCATGTATGTGTATGTTGTGTAAGAGTGTTCGCAAGCATGCATTGTGTGTGTTCACGAGTCCTATATGCACATGTAGAAATCAGAGGCTAAGTTTTGGAACTGGTTCTCACTGTCCACTTTGTTAGGACAGTCTCTCAGAGCTTTTGACCAGTTCTCCTGTCTCTGCGTCCCACGTTGGAGCAGGAGTGCTGGGACTACAGAAACACATCCTACATCTGAGCGTCTGATTTAAAATGATTTCTTCAAGGCCGGGCGGTGGTGGCACACACCTTTAATTGCAGCACTTGGGAGGCAGAGGCAGGCGGATCTTTATGAGTTTGAGACCAGCCTGGTCTACAAGAGCTAGTTCCAGGACAGGCTCCAAAGCTACAGAGAAATCCTGTCTCGAAAAACAAACAATATTTTTCAGATATATAATTTATCGATACGAGAGTTTTGACTGCACCATTCAGAAAGCATTGGATCCCCTGAATCAGATGGTTGCGAGGCACCGTGTGGGTGCTGGGAGCTGAGCACTGGAAAGGCAACACGTGTCCCTTTTCTCTGTTGAGCCATTTCTCCAGCCTGGCAAGATTTTTGACTGTCCTGGATCTGGCTCACTACACCAGGCTGGCCTTGAACTCACAGAAATCCACTGGCCGCTGCCCCCGAGTGCTGGGATCAAAGGCATGTGCCACCATGACTGGCCTAAGGTTTTGGTTTTTGTTTTTTTTTTCCTCACAGGATTATTGACTGACTGTCTTAGAACTCATTGAGATTTGTCTGCTTCTGCCTCCCAAGTGGGAGTTTTAAACAACTGTGCCACTGTACCTGCTCTCTCTCTCTCTCTCTTTCTCTCTCTCTCTCTCTCTCTCTCTCCTCTCTCTCTTTCTCTCTCTCTCTCTCTCTCTCTCACACACACACACACACACACACACACACATTTTTCAAGACAAGGTTTCTCTGTGAAGCCGTGATTGTCCTGGAACTAACTCTATAGACCATGCTGGCTTATAAATTAAATTCTTCTGTTTGGTCCCCATGCCTGGCTTGACTTTTCCCATCATTTGAATCCATGAGATATACATACTCCTCTCTTATGGAGACAACAGCCATGGTCAGAGTGTGGGCTTCTTGCATTGTGTGGGCTCAAAGTCATGCTGTGGTGAAAACTATGTCACTGGCCACCACGCCCTGCTGTGAAGGAAGAGAGTGAAGCCGAGTGGGCGGAGGTGGGGTGGGGGAGGAGAGTGGGCAGGGAAGGGGGGAGAGTGGGTTGGGGGAGTGGAGTAGGTGAGAAGGGGGAGAGTGGACAGAGGGGGGAAGAGTGGGTGAGAGGTGGGGACTGGGTGGGGAGGGGTGAGGGAGGGAGGTGGGGGTGGGGAGGAGAGTGGGTGGGGAGGGAAAGAGTGTGTGTGGGGAGAGTGGGCGGCTGTGGGGAGGAAAGTGGGTAGGGAGGGGGAGAGTGGGTGGGGGAGGAGTGGAGTGAGGGTAGAAGAGTGGGCAGGGGGAGAAGTCAAAACTTAGATGCCAGTCCCCTGACCCTAGTTAGCCTCACAAGACAGCAAGATCTTGGGTGCGGCAGCTCCTTGCAGGACTGGCTTCTAGCAAGTGCTCCCAGCAGCTGTGGGAACAAGTCCTTCTTTGATACAGATGGCAGACACTAGGCCTGTCCTGCTGACTCTTGGCCTGGCTGAAATGACATTTTGTTTTAGTTTCTCTTTTGTTTTTTGAGACAGGGACTCACTGTGTGTAGCCCCAGCTGGCCTGAAACTCGCTCTATACACCTAGCTATCCTTCATCTGCCTCTGCCTCTTAGTACCTGGACTAAAGTCGTTAAAGTCATGAGCCACTGTACTTGGCCTATTTGGCCTATTGTTTTTGGGGTTTTGTTTTTTTTTTTGCTTTTTTTTTTTTTTTTTTTTTTTTGGTTTTTCGAGACAGGGTTTCTCTGTAGCTTTGGAGCCTGTCCTGGGACTCAAGTTGTAGACCAGGCTGGCCTTGAACTAACAGAGATCCACCTGCCTCTGCCTCCTGAGTGCTGGGACTTTAAATACACGTCCCACAACTGCCTGTCTCTAATTCTATTTTTTTGTAGGGGCCGAATCATACAGGCCCATATTCCTAGACTGTCTCCCAGTCAGAGAATTCTGAGTGACCTACAAGGCACAGTTTGCACCTGCCACTCAGAAGGCTTTTGATAGTAAAACACCCTGACACCACCCTAAACAAGTGGTCAGGCCGTGTAATGTTGTTCTGCTCCCTCTATTGTAACTTAGAAGGTCACCTGGGGAGAGGTGTTTTTCAGTCTATGTGACAAAATGGGCATAGATAGGCAAGCCATGACCTAAGCCATCCCCCCCCCCCCACAACTACCTAGGAAACAGAATGCTAATGAACCTCCAAGCTGTTTGGATAATAAGTGCGGGTGATTTTTCAGGATGTGAACTGAGGACTTTATGGAGGGTCCCTGAAACTCCCTCCTGATGTCGCGTGAGTTGTGTTTTCATTCCCACACCTCCACTCTGGTGTGAGAAGTGGTTTATGTCAGGGCTGGTCCCTGACAATTTTTAAAAATTTTATATAGGTGAATGTTTTACTTTGCATTTATGTCTGTGGACCGCTTACATGCCTGGAGGCTTCAAAGTCCAGAAAAGAGAGTGTTGGATCCCCTAGTGACTCGAGTCACAGATGGCTGTAAACTGCCATGTGGGTGGCAAACCCTGGTCCGCTGCAAGTATTCTTAGCCGATGAGCCATCTCTCTAGGCCCTGTTTTGTTTTTGTGAGACAGGATTTCAAGTAGCCCAAGTTAGCCTCTAACTCACTATGTAGCCAAGGATAACCGTGAGCTTCTGATCCTCCTGACTCTATCCCTCAAGTTGTTGATGCAATCCCAAACTTGGCCTCCATCTTTAGAGACCCCTCCCCTTTGCCCCTCGAACCTTGACCCCTCCCCAGGAAAAGTCAAGACCACTCCCACAGGCTACTTAAACTGATCCTCAGAAAATAAACACATGGTTTTCCCTCTTTCTCTCAGGTGGTCACATTGACTGATTCCTGTTCCCCTTGGGGCCACCCGGGAGCACAGGTGTCTAATTAAACCTGGATATCTTTTAATTTGGTCTAATTTGGCTTGGTTGGGGTTATTTTGCGTCAGTGGAGTGACTCGGTCAGGAAATATTCCTAACAGTTGACAGAACACATTCAAAACTCCACCCCAGAAGCTGCTGCCGATTGTCACAGATCCCCTAACATCAGGCTTTGGTAGGGGTGGATTTATAACTGTCCCACCTCAAGCCTCAACACCCGAAAGTACCCTGCAAACATCCGCCCTGTTCTCCTCCCCATATTTGATTCATATCAATTTTCTTTTAGTTTGATGTGGTTTGGTACCTTCTGGTTCACGTCCCATCATGGGCTGGGTCACTTGCCCTGGTGTCTGTGTCCTATGAGCTGCTCCCTGTGGTTGATTTTTATTTTTATTCTTTGCTCTTTGGAAGCTCGCAACTCAGCTTCCTAATAAATACACAGAGACTTATTCTTACTTATGAATGCCTGGCTTTAGCTTGGCTTGTTCCTAGCCAGCTTTTCTTAAGTTATTCTCTCTACTTTTTGCCTCTGGACTTTTACTCTATTCTATATACCTTTCTTTCCTTCTTACTCTGTGGCTGCCTGGGTGGCTGGCCCCTGGCGTCCTCCCTCCTCTCCTCCTTTTCTTGCTCCTTCTGTCCTCTCCTCTCCTCCCCTCCCCTCCCCTCCCCTCTTCCCCTCCCTCCCCTCCTCTCTCCCCTCCCTCCCCTCCCCACTCCTCTCTCCTCTCCTCTCACAAGTCTAGATTTCTCCTCCTATTTATTCTCTCTTCCTGGAAGCCCCACCCATCCCTCTCCTGCCTAGCTTTTGACTGTTCAGCTTTTTATTAGACCAATCCTGTGTTTTAGGTGTAAGATTTTAGACAATTCTGAAACCATTTCTGACAATTCCAAACCCTCTCAGTCTCCGTGCCTTAGTGCTTCCCCTCCTCCCCTGGGAACCAAGGACCTAACAGGTACACATGCACATACTCAGTTCCTGAACAATTACCCATACACGTATGTTTTGACTCAGTCCCCTGGGAAACGGGGTCAAAATGACCTCTTACCTCATCTGATCTGACAATAGTTCTCCAGTCAATTATTGGTATTAGCTCTTTTCGAATAAGCCAATCATAATGGTCAAGGAACAACCCCTCTTGTTTCTATGGGGCCTTCTCCTTTAAAAGTAGACTGTACCAGCTATTCGAGGTCTCTCGGCTTCCCGAATGCTGAGGGACCCTGTCATGACAGAATTAATAAAATCCTCATGCTTTTGCATCGACTGGGTATATGAGGTGGTCTCTGGGGGCGACTCCTTCTCGGGTTGGACACTAGAGTTCAACATAGGCAGGTAAAGTAACAGAGTTTCACAGAGTTAAACAAATGCAATATAAAAGAATGCAACACATCTTTACATCATTAAACAAATATTCCACAGCATAAACAAATGTAACAGATCTTCAACTAATATTCCGCAACAGCTCCCTCTCTTTCTCTTGCAGTGGGTGGAGGAGGGGGAGGTTTCTTTATCCAGCCCCTGCCTTCCACCTTGTCCTTTTGCTCTGTTAGTTCACTCCTGGCCACATTACCCTGGCTGGGATGTATACATTGCTATGTTGAATGCTCACCTCCACCCCCATGTGTGCCGTCACAATTTTCTCCCCAGGTGTGCCAGCATCTGCATGCCTGGAGTTCCGTTCTGGGGAAGCTGCTAGGTGGAATCCCTCATATTGGGGAGAGGAGAGAGAGCAGGCCAGGGCTTTGCAGCCCACACCAGATCAGTTGGTCTGTAGGGCAGCAAAGACCAAGGCAGTCAGTAGGGGGTGCAGCGGGAGGGCAGAGACCCCAAACAAATGGTGTGTGACTGCCACAGCCTCTGAGGACCTAGGGATTTGGACTTGCAGAATCCAGTGCAAGACAGAACAGTGGGTTCCAGTCTTGGCTTATTAGCTTGTCCCCATTCTGAGCATGAGCTATGTCCTTGTGTAGCTATGGGTTTCAAGTGTCCTTTTAGACACTTTGACAGTGAAAAGGGGAAGGAGCCTGCTACTCCTGGTGTCAAGGACCCAGACATATGTTTCCTTCAGTGTTCCTGGGAGCAGAAAAGTCACTGGAATTTTCCCAAGCCTCTGTTAACCCTTTGGCTTCCATCGCTTGACATTGGTGCTGCACATCTGCTAACTGCTTGGCTCAAGGATTTGGATTTTTTCCCCCTGGCCTCTCAATCCATCCAATCTGTGATGGTCCCTACTCCCTTTGCTTTATCTCCTTTTACTGCTGACCCTGAGCTTCCTGGGTCTGTACCATCTCTCTGTGGAGAAGCCCCACAGTCGCCCCCTCTTGCAAGTCACCATCACCACACTTCTGCTGGTCCTTTGCTATCCTAAGAGTAAAGGTCCAGCTCAAATGATTGCTATTCTATAGCTGTCCTCTCCTACTTATGATCGAGCAGTATGCGTTTTTGGTATCCAACTCCTCAGGACCAGCTCTGTCAGGAGTCACCATGATGGCTAATCATTACACAGACTCCACTGTGTGCCCTGGACAATTGGCTCGTTCCTGAAAACCCAGTGCAGCAGGAAGTTATGATCCCATTACAGGTGAGGAAACTGAGGCCCAGCAGAGTGCTGGAAACATAGCTGGTCCACAGTAGAGCCAGCATTCAAGATAGCCTGAGCCCAAAAGTCAGGCCCCTCTTTACCCTGCTGACTGTGGGTCTAGCTGTGTTGCGGAAGGTCCCTGATTCTGGGCCCACTGTGGCTTGATTGGGAGGACAGGCGTTTGTATGTTTTCAAGACAGAATTTCTCTATGTAACAGCTCTGGCTGTCCTGGAACTCATTCTGTAGACCAAGGCTGGCTTTGAATTCATAGAGATCCGCCTGCCTCTGCCTTCCAAGTTCTGGAATTAAAGGCCTGCACCACCACTGCCCGGCTCTTCTCTCACTCTTAAGGTCTGACTCAGTCGTTCTTCTGGGAGGCCCCTTTATGGGTCCTTCATAATCAGTCTCCATATTCTGAATTCCTTGTTTTTACAACACAGAGACAGCTGAGCTGCCCCTTCAGCAAGTGGCAGCTTCCCAGTGGCAAGGGTGTGCAGAGGTGGGGCCTTGGGGTTTGGAGTACTGAGCCAGCCGTAGGGTAGGAGTAACAACAGCTGGTGCCTCGGGGACCAGCGTGGATCATCCTTCACTGACAAAGGCCAGGGAACCTGTCATGGGCAGTAGGCAGATCAACTGCTTGAACCCTGAAAAAAAAATGAGAATCTTATATTTTCTTAAAAAATTTTTTATTGAAAACAGTGCTCTGCCTGCATGTATTCCTGCAGACCAGAAGAGGGCATCAGATCTCATTACAGATGGTTGTGAGCCACCATGTGGTTGCTGAGAATTGAACTCAGGACCTTTGGAAGAACAGTTAGTGCTCTTAACCACTGAGCCATCTCTCCAGCCCGCTAGTTGTGTTTTTTTTTATTATTATTATTTCAGAGAAGCAAAAGTCCTGTTATGTGTGATGGTTTAAAAGAAAATGGCTCCCAAAGGGAGAGGCACTATTTAGGTGTGGCTTTGTTGAAGTAGGCATGACCTTACTGGAGGAAGTGTGTCTCTGCGGAGGCAGGCTTTGTGATCTCATATATGTTCAAGTCGTGCCCAGTGAGACAGTTCACTTCCTGTTGTCTTTGGACCGAGGTGTAGAATTCTCCAGCACCATATCTGCCTGTTCACCGTCACACTCCCAGCCATCATGACGGTAATGGATGAAACCTCTGAAACTGTGAGCAAGCCACCTCAATTAAATATTTTCTTTATTAGTTGCCATGGTCATGGTGTCTCTTCACAGCAATAGAAACCTTAAAACATTCTGTAAACTTTAAAAATGTAAGTAATTGGGACCAGAGAGGTGACTCGCCAGTTAAGGGCACTAACTGCTCTTGCAGAGGACTCAGGTTCAACTCCCAACACCCATATTAATTCAAAACTCTCTGGTTTGGCAGGTGGGAAACACAATGCCCTCTTCTGGCCTCCGTGGACACTACATGAATGTTGTGCATATACATACATACATACGTGTAGGTAAAGTACTCATATACATAAAATAAATGTATTTAAAAGGAAAAAAGTTTTTAAAAATATGTACATAATAAAAACTCTAAAAACTAAACCAGGGGGCTGGAGAGATGGCTCAGAGGTTAAGAGCATTGCCTGCTTTTCCAAAGTTCCTGAGTTCAATTCCCAGCAACCACGTGGTGGCTCACAACCCTGTAATGAGGTCTGGTGCCCTCTTCTCGCCTGCAGGCATACACACAGACAGAATATTGTACACATAATAAATAAATATTAAAAAAACCAAGCCTGGATTCATCCCCAGGGCCCCTTCTGGAGACACACAGGAAAGTTAGAATGGATGGGTGGGTGTCCCTGGCTGGCTGTAAGGCTGTGTCTGAGGGCAGGATTGGACTGGGGCTTTGCCCAAGATATCGCCCTGGATCTTGTCAGAGGATGACTGTGGATTCCAACACAAGTGGCCCTGGGTGTGCTTGCGATTCTCGCCCTTGCACATATAAGATGTGAATGGCAGAGGCCAGAGCAAACATCCTGGAAAAATTATCTGTGCCGAAGTTGGGCAGTCATTCTGCTTGGCCAGCTGGAAATCTAATGGCCTTACATCCATCTCAGTATCCTTCTACCCATTAGTCCAAGCCATGGTTTGATCACCCTCCGAGCCCAGTCCCATGGAGTACTACTACATAAAACTCCATTGTATCCCTCTGTCTTCTGGAACTGGCGTGTGTGTGTGTATAGGGGGGGTGGCATTCCTGTCTCTATTGATGAGGAGAGGGAGGCCAGCGAATGGGGCCTAGGACAAGAGACACCAGAAGTCTGTAAACGGATTACACAGGACTCAGGGGTGTGTGTCCCTTCTGTGAGGCCCAGCATAGTACTCTATCCCCCAATACCCTCTACGCCTCCCAGAACCTCAACAGGCAGGTTACCTGTGGAAACACAGCTGTCTTTCGCCCATTTGGAACTCCCTCCACTCTTTTCCCCAGCCCTGTCAGGGCCCAGCTGACCAGAATGGAGCAACCTCTGAGCATTCTTAATTCCAGAACATTCTGGACCCCTTCTGCCCCTTTACTCCGTTGTCCTACTGCATGGATAAGGGCAGAGATTAGAAAATAAACGCTTGTGGTTATTTACTGAAGGGCTGGGGCAGTCATCTATCTAGCGTAGGGCTGGGGAGGGAGCAGGGGACTTGCTGTTCTAGTCACTACTGGGGCCAGTGCGGGGCCAGCGTGAGGTGAAGTGGTTGGCCAGGTAGCGAACAGCTGACCGGATGCCTTCTACAGTTCGCCTCTCCACAGACTCCAGCAGGTGGGTGACTGAGCGCAGGGCTGAGCCACTTCCAGCCACCAATCCAGAGGAGAGAGCTGACCTGGCACTGCCCAAGAGACTGGAGACAGTGCGCAGGCTGGGACCCTCGTCGCGGAGCCTGTCAGCTGGAGAGCTGTGGCCTGAAGCCAGCATGCCGACAGCCAAGCCCATGCCCGTGGCTGTGTCTGACCACACCAGGATGTCTGCAAGGGAGCTGATGGAGCCCTCACCACCGCCCAGCAGGCTAGTCATGGACCGCATGTAGTCATTCTCCACATAGGGCCTGTACAGGCTGGGGTCTAGAAGGTTCCTGCCCAGGGACACGTGGCCGGGACCTGGAGAGGGAGGTGGACTGCCACCTGGGGAGCTGGAGAAAGGTGGGGGTGTCTGCAAGATGCTTGATTCATCAGCTAAATCCTCCTTGGTAGGCCCTGGATGTCTAGCTTTGCTTTCAGGGTTCAAGGCCTTGAAACCTTCAGCTTCATGCTCAGCAGAGTTGGTGATACCCTTGGGTTCTTGGTCAGGACTACTGGTATTCAAAGTGGATGGGTCAGTAGCCGCTACAGAAGGCTGGACATCTTCAGGCGGGGCGGATGGGACCTCAGCTTCTGGAACTATTTCTGGCTGCCCTTCAGGAACATGCTCTTTTCCTGGTGTCTTTTCCTGGTTCTGGGAGTCACTTGGGGAAACTGTGCGGCTCCGACTTGTGCGGTTATTTTCAGCCAGTCTGTCCCACACTGGGTTCTGGAAGCCCACAAACACTTGCAGGATACCTGGGTCTTGGGGGAACAGAGATGTGTTCTCTTCAGGATTCTCCTGGTTTTGGCTTGGAGCGTCTGGGTTCTCATCTTTGTCCCCAGAAGTTGGCATATTCATGGAGATGACTATCTCTACACCTTTCCCGATGGAGGTGGCTATCTGCATGGAGGCCTGGTTTCCATCCTGTCCCATGGAAGGGGAGATTGGCATTGACACCTGGTCTTCATCCTGTCCCTTAGAGGTGGCAGTCTGCATGGAGGCCTGATCTTCATCCTGTCCCTTAGAGGTGGCAGTCTGCATGGAGGCCTGATCTTCATCCTGTCCCTTAGAGGTGGCAATCTGCATGGACACCTGGTCTTCATCCTGTCCCTTAGAGGTGGCAGTCTGCATGGAGGCCTGGTCTTCATCCTGCCCAATGAGAGTGGCAATCTGCATGGACACTTGGTCTACATATTGCTCCATGGAGGTGGCACTCTGCACGGGGGCCCACTCTTCATTCTGTCCCATGAAGGTGTCAGCCTCAATGGAGAGTTGATCTTCATCGTTCTCTGTGGCGATAGTTGTCGTGATAGAGGCCTGGTCGACTTCCTGCTGTTCGGAGAATGCCGCAGTGATGCCTACCGGTGGGACGTCATCGGGCAGAAAGTCCAGACTTTGGGACTCTCCAGGCGATTCTGCAGAGTTGTCATCGGCTTCGCTGCCCACGGAGGCCTCGGGAAGATCATATACCGGCCTGCTGGTGGCTTCAGCCTCTTCCGGGGGCTCGGCGGTCATCTATGCCCCCTGCTATGTGTGGTGGTTGGGAAGGAGTGGCTTGGGCTCGGCTAGGCTCAGTTGTCTAGGTGGTGAGGTCACAGGAGGTTGTGGGCAGCTGGTGATGTCACAGGTACTTGTAAAGCAAGGGTCCTGAATGTCCTGAGCCTGCCAAGTGGCTGTCCTGGTGGGCTGAATGGAGGGGATGACTCTTGGTTTACGCTGCAGGTGTGTAGGTAGGTGTGGGTGCAGCCACGGGGCTGTGAGAAGTTGCCATGACAATACTTTGGGGGGTGATAAGGAAGGGTGATACTGAGTCTGAATCTGTGAGTTTTTTATTTATTTGGCGGGGAGGGGAATCAGTGTCTTACTATGTAGTTCAGACAGGCTTCCCGCTACGATCCTCCTGCCTCAGCCTCTCAAGAGTTGGGATTACAGATGTGCTATACTGGGGTTAAAACCAAGATTTATGTCACCCCTCTCACCGCCTCTCTGTCCTCGTTTGTGCTCAGGACACCAATTTAGCCAGTCTTTCTTTGGGAGCCATTTCTCTAGCAGTGGGGCGGGATAGTAGAGAACAGGGCCTGGGTGGCATCTAAGCTGACTGTCCTTAGTGCTGGAGTTAACCTTGTGACACAGGGCAAGTCTGCCTACTCAACTGGGCTGGGAGGACAGAGAGCTGTAAAAGGCTGCAAACTTCAGGGCCATCCTAAAAAGAGCTTGGTCCCTAGAAACCCCTGTGTTAATTAGGACAGTCGCTGGGGGTTAGGTGGGGCTGAGTGGTAGAGAGCTTGCCCGGCATGCATCTGGTTTCATCCCCAGCACAGAGGTTGGAGTGGAAGGTTCCACTGTGTACTTGTGCTCACCCTGGTTATCAGACCATGCTTAGTTCCTGCTCCTCAGGGGTGAGGGGAGCAGCGAGCATCCCATTGATGTAGGATGTCCTGCTGTAGGCTGTGACTATGTGTTTCTCTTATTGGTTGATGAATAAAGCTGTTCCAGCCAATGGCCCGGCAGAATATACCTAGGTGAGAAATCCAAACAGATAGATCAGATAGATAGATAGATAGATAGATAGATAGATAGATAGATAGATTAGGTGAAGTCAAGTGGATGCCATGTAGTCTCACAGCAGCAGCCTAAGGAGAAAGATGCCAGAACAGAGGTAATGCCATGGCCATGTGACAATACACAGATCAGTAGAAATGGGTTAATTTTTAAAAAATACTTATTTGTTTATCTATTTATTATGTATGTAGTATTCTGTCTGCATGTGTGCCTGTAGGCCAGAAGAAGACACCAGGTCTCATTATGGATGGTTGAGAGCCACCATATGGTTGCTGGGAAGTGAACTCAGGACCTCTGGAAGAGCAGCCAGTGCTCTTAACCTCTGAGCCATCTCTCCAGCCCCAATTTACAAAGGGGCTAGTTTACAAAGAGGGAGAGCTAGCCAGTAATAAGCCTAAACCATCGGCCAAACAATTATAACTTATATTAAGTCTCTGAGTGGTTATCTTATAAACGGCTGCGGGGACCCAGTGGGTGGAGAGAAACCAGTCCAGGCAGACTAGACGGGATAGACAGAGAATTACTTCTAGCTACATTCGACCCCACCATGGGCCGCAGCATCTCCCTGCAGGCCTAGGTCTACTTTTACACCTTCTCTCCTGGAGGCGGCGACAGTGGCTGGTCAAGGGGGTGAAGGTGGAGCTCAGCTTCTTCACTGACTCCAGGGTTTGCAGCCCACCTGTCTAAAGTCTTCAAGCTCGGCAGGTTTTGTTGGGGGAGGGGATATTGTAAAGTTGAGACTGGTGAGACAGCTTGGGTGGGGTGGGGGAGGGGGCGTGGAAGGGCACTTGTTTCCAAGTCTGTGATGATCTGAATTTAATGCCCAGGACCCACATGGTAGAAAAAGAGAACTGACTGCCACAAGTTGTCCTCAGCCTTCCACACATGCATCATGGCAACACACACACACACACACACACACACACACACACACACAGAGAGAGAGAGAGAGAGAGAGAGAGAGAGAGAGAGAGAGAGACAGGCAGGCAGACAGACAGACAGACAGGAAATGTAATAATAAAAATATTGGGCCAGGTATGGTGGTGCACGCCTTTAATCCCAGCACTTGGGAGGTAGAGGCAGGTTAGATCTCTGTGAGTTCAAGGCCAGGCTGGTCTACTAAGCCTTAAGACAGTCAAGGCTACATAGTGTACCAGCACTGCCCAGCAAGACCCTGCTTGCTTGCTTGCTTGCTTGCTTGCTTGCTTGCTTGCTTGCTTTCTTTCTTTCTTTCTTTCCTCCCCTCTTTCTTCCTCTCTTTCTTCCTCTCTTTCTTCCTTCCTTCCTTCCTTCCTTCCTTCCTTCCTTTCTTTCTTTTTTTGGTTTTTCAAGACAAGGTTTCTCTGTAGCTTTGGAGCCTGTCCTGAAACTCCCTCTGTAGACCAGGCTGGTCTTGAACTCACAGAGAGTTCCACCTGTCTCTGCCTCCCAAGTGCTGGGATTAAAGGTGTGTGCCACCATCGCCCAGCCTAGACCTTTTCTTTAAAAAAAAAAAACAAAAAAAAAAAAACAAAAACAAAAACCACTATGAAAACAAAGTGAGAGCGACTGGCCAGTATAATGGAGGCTTAGCACAGTAACTGGCTTTCCCATGCCTGCAGATGCCAGCGACTGCCAGCTCCGGGCCACACTTCAAGAGCACATAGCCCCATCACTGTATGTATGTAGGCTCTGTCTGTGATCCTTCCCCTCTTCCCTCCCCTGCAGCCTCTTGGTCCCTGGCTCCTCCCATCTGTTAGTTTGAATCTGGAATGTCCTTCACAGGCTTTTGTTTTGAACACTCAGTCCCTAGCTTGGAGAACTATTTTGAAGTCTGTGGAGCCTGGAGGAAGTGGAACCTGGCTGGTGGAAATAAGACCCTCTGCTACAGGGTCTGAGGATGTCACGTTCACCCCAGATTCCAGTCATGTTCTCTGCTTCCTGTCTAATGTGACTTAAACAAACAAACTCATATTTCTGCCACCATGCCTTCCTGGAGATGATGCACGGACGTGCCCTGAACCATCAGTCAGAATAAGGTTTTGCAAACCGGGTGGCGGTGGTGCACATCATTCATTAATTCCAGCACTTGGGAGGCGAGACATATTCAAGGCCAGGTTGGTCTACAGGGTGAGTTCTAGGACAGGCACTAAAGCTACACAGAGAAACTCTTGTCTTGAAAAACCAAAAGAGAGAGAGACAGAAATAGAGAGAGAGAGAGAATAAACTTTTTCTCAAGTTGTTTCAAGTACTTTAGCCAAAGTAACTGTAAGAGAAAGTGTGCCCACCCCCTTCTCCTCCGGTGCACCTCTCTTCTCTGTTCCTATACTTTAGACTCCTAGCTCCCTTCAGCCGCCCTTCAACTAACCCTCTGAGGGAGCCTCTACTCCATGGGAGTTGGGTAGAAGTTTATAAAGAACCTTTCCAAGAGCTAGGGGTGTGTGTGTGTGTGTGTGTGTGTGTGTGTGTGTGTGTGTGTGTGTATGCCTCCATGTACACAGAGGCTATAGGAGGACATCAGTTGTCTGGTGTTGCCACCCTCTGTCTTACCGCTCTGAGACAGCGTCTCTCACCGCACCTGGAACTATAGCCACAAACTACAAACTCCAGTGATTGCGGGGGGCCATCCTGTCCCGCAGGAATGAACGCCACCAAAAACGAGAATTCCTTCTCTGGTCACATCTTTATTTGGAGCATTCCCTTGAGGAAAATTGGGGGAAGGGAAGATAGAGCAGGGACGAGAGAAAGCTTAGAGAGAGAGCGTTGGGCCCCAAGGCAGCTGCTTTTAAACGGTGGAGCGGCTTGAACGCTGTCCTGATTGGTTAATGCCATTCTGCTGGTCTGAGCATGTGCAGGCAAGGGTGCAGGCCAGGGTGCTCAGCCCCACGTGGCTACCTCCAAACTGCAGGACCACCTGTGCCTCCAGGTGGCTCCCAACAAGTGATCCTCCTGCCTCTTCCCCACAGTGCTAGGGCTACAGATCTGAGCACGCAGTCATGCCCTGGTTTTCACATGAGCGCCGGGGATTCAAACTTAGATCCTCAGCAAGCGCTGTTAGCTGTTACCCAGGGAACCACCTCCTCAGCCTCAGGCCTGGCTTTGTGTGGAGTGTTTTACGACAGTCAGACCTAGAGCTGCTAACAACTACATCGCCAGACTCATTACATTTCAAATGCTATGAAAACCGTGTGTGAAAGGGCTGCGGAGGTGAAAGAAAAAAGAGTCTACAGCTATACCTCCCTGAACACACCAGATCTCATCTGAAAGAAAAAGGAGATGGGGAAAAGGAAAGAAAAGAAAGAAGGAGGGAAGGAGAAAGGGGCTGGAGGGATGGCTTAGCAGTAGGGAGCACTTGCTGCTCTTCTAACTGGAGTTTGGTTTCTAGCACCTACATGGGGCAGATCACAGCTGCCTGTAATTTAATCTCTAGGGGAGGGGATCTGGCAACTTCTTTTGTCTCCAAGAACACCTGCACAAACACATGCACATAAACGAATTAAAAAAAAAATCTGTGTGAAGCCAGGCATGGTGGCAAATACTTGTTGTAATCCCAGTATGTGGGAGGTGAAGGCGGGGGGGGGGGGTTAGGAGTTTCAGGTCATTCTTGACTGCATATGAAATCTGAGAAAAATATGTGCTCGCTGAAAACCCTGCTTAATCTCAATGAGCCAGGAAGCTGCCTCAGGAAGATTTGGGCAAATCAGAGGCTAGCCTGGGCCTCTGATTACAGCTTATTGTCTCCAATGAGCAAACAAACAAACAAAAAAAAACAGAATATAGCATAAAATTGCTGAGCAGTGGTGGCCCATGCCTTTAATCCCACCACTCGGAAGGCAGAGGCAGGTGGATCTCTGGGAGTTCCAGGCCAGCCTGGTCTACAGCGCGAGTACCAGGACAGGTTCCAAAGCTACAGAGAAACCCTGTCTTGTAAAACAAAAATAAATAAATAAACAAACAAAAATAGAAAATAGCATTTAATAGGATAGCAGATGTTAAACCTGTACCTTAACTTTTGCCAAGATCCATTTTGTAAACTGTTGTGGAAGATCTCCAGATGTGTTAGAACAGGCCAGAGCCCTGTGTGAGTGTGCTACTTGTGTGAGCGTGGCTAGGGCACACCTGTGCCCACAGCATCCTGCAATGCACGCCCACCCTTCATCCTCCTCCTCCTCCGGCTGCTGTCTGTTGATGCGGCCCTAGGAGCCTGGCTCTTTCCAGGTTTTCCGCTTTCTCTCTGGGTGCGAGATCTGGAGCTTCCCCAGGTTCTGTGGTCCTTCCCTGTGTTCCCTGTGGTCTTACTCAGCTGGGGAAGGCCAGTGCACAAGCTCCCACCTGGCTACTGAGGCCACTTTGGGGATACCTGGTAAAGTCCTGGGAGCTTGAGTCCTGGGGCTGGCTGTTCCTGGGGACAGCCTCCCGGGGAAATCGATGCTCTGAGGAGCAAACACTTGGCTCCGTGTCTCCCCTGGAGACCTCCTCCTTGAATGTTTGAGAAACCAAGGCAATGAAGAAAACAGGGCCACAAGAGCAGATGGTGTGGGAATTCCACTTAGAAGACACTCCACGTGTGTTTGGAAGAAACAGTTTAAGGAGTCCCGTGGGTGGGTACCAAGACCCCAAAGGCATTCTTGGGTTACTAAGAAGGGTGACTGAGCCAGGGGGGCAGGGTTGGGTTAGAGCAAGGGACTGAGAGAACCCTCTTGCTGTATAGGTCACCACCAAAGCTGGGATTCCCCAGGCTGTCATCCACCAAGGAGAAGCCAGAAAATGCCAGGCTTGGGGAGTGTAGCCCTGCCAGGCTTGGGGAGAATAGGAATACTTCTAAGGGAGATTCAAGTTGTTTGTGTCTAGGTCTCCAAGGTAAAGCCCTCAGTGGGTGTGTGCCAGGCTTACCCCGGCCTTTGTGTGAACACTGGGAAAGCACAGGTTTCTGGAGGGTGCAGAGTTTGCCCTTGGGGCCACTGAGAGACAGCGAGGTCAGCTGTCTGGGCGATTGCTTAGTATCTGGGAAACACGGGGTTAGCCTCACACTTTCTCTTCAGATGGACTCAGGTGGGAGTTACAAGGAGTGACAGACCGAGTACAGACGTCAGTTTGTAGGCAACTAACTCGAAGAAGAGAAATACTATCTGGCGTAAAAGCTGGCAAAGAAATTCCACAGGGGGATGGAGACATAGGATAGGGATCTCACTCTTCCTAACGCTGCGACTCTTTAATACAGTTCTTCATGTTGGGGCAACTCCTAATCATAAAATTCTTTCATTGCTATTTCATAACTGTCATTTTGCTACTCTTATGAATCGTAATGTAAATATCTGATAAGCAGGATATGATATGCAACCCCCACAGGCTGAGAGCCGCTGTAGTCTAAGCCTTTTAAGATAAATCACAAACTATGAAAAATGACATTTGATATTTCTGCCATAAGAGCCTATACAAAACTTCACTTGTAGCCAGGTGTGGGCCAGGCCTGTTCTTCCAGCCGTCAGCAGGTTGGCACAACAGGAAGTGCAGGCATTTAATGCCACTATCCCATACTCCACACTCAAGAAGTTCAACTTCAGCCTGGGCTACCTAGGAAAATACCTTCCAAGTGCTGGAATTACAGTTATGAGGCTCCACCAAACAGTCAGCGAGCAGCCAGCATTTGGGGCTTATGTCATCACGGTACTGGACCCATCTTTGGAGCTTTTGTTCTGAAACTTCCATAATTCATTTGCCCTTTCAACACGGCGTAAATATTATTTAAATTACTAGAACACATTTGCAAGTCAAAACAAAATTCCTTCTTAAACATCCCAGAACCTCAGGTCCTTGATGCAAATAGAATTCAGAGCACTACCTACCCAAAAACCCACGGAGGGGGACAGAACTGAGCAAGCTTGCATACGCACTCCCCACCCAATCTCTGAAACAAAGCGGTGCTTCAGCGTTCCCTGTCCCCGCCCTGATTACCCAGCTCTGAAGTCAGCTTTTGTTGATCCCCATCTCCAGAGCCATGGATGGGACACTCCCCAAGATGGCCAGGCAACAGCTGTGAGTCACCATGGGAAGTTATCTGAGGGTCCAGTAGGAGGCTTGTTCTAGGTCCTTCCACGGCCCAGCCATGTGCCCGCTGAAGGAATCCCGGTACAGACCAGCCTGGGAGGTGGTAGTGGGAGCTGAGATGACGTTACAGAGTCCCTCCTGCTGTCCTCGCTGTCACAGCCAATGATACTGGACAGAATCCCAGTGGCCAGGCTCAGCAGGGAACGCCATTTGCTGCCCAGCATGGTAACCCAGGTTCGATCCTGGAATCCCCGCGACCCACGATTCCGGAAAGTTGTTCTCTGACCTACACACACACATGACCTTTCCACACAAAATAAACTACTAAGTATAATTTTCTTTAAAAGGGGAGGGGGCTAGAGAGATGACTCAGTATTTAAGGGTATTTGTTGCTTTTTGTAGAGGATCTGGGTTTGGTTCCCAGAACCCACATGGGGGCTCACAAGCATCTATAACTCTAGTTCTGGGGAGCTGATGTTATTTTCTGAATTTGCAGGCACCAGACACACATGTGGTGCACATACATGCATTCAGTCAAAACACTCATACATGTCAGATTAAATAAATATATCTTTAAAAATTTCAGAGAGGAGCCGGCAGTGGTGGCGCACGCCTTTAATCCCAGCACTTGGGAGGCAGAGACAGGCGGTTCAAGGCCAGCCTAGTCTACAAGAGCTAGTTCCAGGACAGGCTCCAAAAGCTACAGAGAAACCCTGTCTTGAAAAACAAAAACAAACAAACAAACAACAACAACAACAAAAAACCAAAAAAAAAAATTTCAGAGAGGGACTGGGGATGTAGCTCAGTGGTAGAACACCTTTCTACCATATAATGTGCCCTAGGTGTAATCTCCAGTCACACACACACACACACACACACACACAGGCACACACACACACACACACACACACACACCCCTACCTGCATGCATGTGCCCAGATCACTATCTTGTCACCACACAGCTCCAAAGGTCAAGCACATATTTGTAGAAGTGGTGCACAGGGCCCCAGGATCAGGATATCGGGAAGAACTACAGACAGGGCCAGCTGGGGCTCTCTCTCAGCTCCAAAGGTCTGTCAGTAGTCTCCACGGAAGCCAAAGACTTTGCAGCCCCAGCCAAACCTGGTCCCCCTGATCTACTAGAAATGGGTCCTCCTCCATCTGGGCATGCTGAGGGCCACTTCCTGCAGTCCCTTCTAGTCTTCCCCTTCCTGCTGTCACTACTGGCCCTGGCTCTTGCTTCCTCACAGTTCTGAGGCCTGTGAGTCCCAGGTCAGGGTGCTGTTGAGCCTGGATTTGCCAGGGTCCTCATGTTCATGTTGCCTCCTCTTCAGGTGTCTCCTGTCTTCCTGCTAGTCCCTCTTCTCCCCTCCTCATTCCCTCCTCTTCCTTCCTTCTTGCTCCTCTCCCCTCTCTCTCCCTTCTACTTTCTTGGTTTTAATATTCTGAGACAAGGTCTCTTGTAGCCCAGGCTGGCCTCAAATTCCTGATCCTTCTGCCTCAGCCTCCTGAGTGCTGGGGTTACAGGAGTGTGCCCGCACACCTGGCCTCCTGAGTGCTGGGGTTACAGGAGTGTGCCTGTACACCTGGCCTCCCGAGTGCTAGGCTTTCAGGAGTGTGCCCGCACCCCTGGACTCCTGAGTGATGGGGTTACAGGAGTGTGCCTGTACCCCTGGCCTCCTAAATGCTGGGATTACAGGAGTGTGCCCGCACACCCGGACTCCTGAGTGCTGGGGTTACAGGAGTGTGCCAGCCTCAGCCTCCCGAGTGCTGGAGTTATAGGAGTGTGCCCGCACACCTGGTCTCCTAAATGCTGGGATTACAGGAGTGTGCCTGTACACCTGGCCTCCTGAGTACTGGGGTTACAGGAGTGTGCCAACTTCAGCCTCCTGAGTGCTGGGATTACAGGAGTGTGCCCGCACACCCGGCCTCCCAAGTGCTGGGGTTACAGGAGTGTGCCTGCACACCAGCTTCATTTGTCTCTTCTAATGACACAGCCCTGTGAGATTTACCTTACTCACCTCCTTAAAGACCCTGCCTCTAATTACAGTAATTAAGGCTTCAATACAAGTTATAGTATGGTATTTTAGGGAGGCTCCAGCTCCATCCATAGCACCTTACTTCATTCCCAGATGCAGCTTGGAAAATACACTTAATTTTCTTGAATTTAGCCAGGCGGTGGTGGCACATACCTTTAATCCCAGCACTCGGGAGGCAGAGGTAGGTGGATCTCTGTGAGTTTGAGGTCAGCCTGGTCTACAAGAGCTAGTTCCAGGACAGGCTCCAAAACTACAGAGAAACCTAGTCTCGAAAACAACAACAACAACAACAACAACAAATCCCAAACAACCCCCCCCCCAAAAAAAAACCCTCAAAAAACAATTTTCTTGAACTTCCAGGGGCATAGAGGTCAGTGAACCATCCATTGGCAGGTGTCGATCCTGTGTGGATATGGATGTCCTTGGCCAGGGCAGAAGAGGAGAGCCTGTGGTAGACATTTTTTTTTTAAGCTCCTGGTTTAAAGAGACTGCTTTCTCCATTTCCTGGATGAACACATAAATCACGAACTTCCTAGGTCCGGAGGACAGCAGGAGACAGAGCGAAGCAGTGAGAACATTTCTGCTCCCAGTCTTGGCTGTTCTTGCTCCTTTTGGGCCCAGCTTCCAAAAGCAGTCTGAGCTCCCTGATGAAGAGATAAATGTGGCCCTGTTTGTCCCATCACCCTCGCTACAAGTAGATACATGTGGATACTGGATGTTGGACCAACTAGCTCCACCCAGCTTCCAGAAGCCTTGTACTGATGCAGGCAAGGCCAGTGGGAGATTCTGGCCAAGCCCAACCCAAGAACAAGCTCGGGGATGCGATGATGGGGCTGGGGCGTGGCTCCATGGTAGAGCAATTGCCTAGAGTGCCTAAACCCCGGCTCTCCTGCTCTCCTTAACACAGCTTTCAACCTATTTTTTTTTGTTTTTTTTTTTTAAAGTTTATTCATTTATTTATTATGTATGTATTCTGCCTGCATATGTACCTGTACCTCAGAAGAGGGCACCAGACCTCATTACAGATGGCTGTGAACCACCCTGTGGTTGCTGGGAATTGAACTCAGGACCTCCGGAAGAAGAGTCAGTGCTCTCAACGGCTGAGCCATCTCTCTCCAGCCCCTTACTTTCTTTTTCTTTTTTTTTTCATGCGCCTTGGTGTTTAGCCTGTGTATTTCTCTGAGGGTGTCAGATCCCTTGAACTGGAGTTACAGACAGTTGCAAGATGCCTTATAGGTGCTGGGAATTGAACCTGGGTCCTCTGGGAGAAAAGCCAGTGCTCTTAACCGCTGAGCCATCTCTCCAGCACCCCCTTCTTTTTTTCTTAGCTCAGCTTAAACAGCAATCACACCACATCACAAGTGGAATATCCCAGATAATTAGCTCTGTCAACCTGAGTCACCTGAGAGCCTCAGTTGCGAGGTTGCCCGGGTCAGAGTGGCCTATGGGTGTCTGTAGGGAACTGCGATTGTTAATTGATAGAGGAGAGCCCAACACTGAGTGATACCATCCTCTGCGCAGGTCCTGAGATGACAAAAGAGCTACTGAAGCACAGGCCGTGGAGCGAGTGAGCAGCCGAGCTCCTCCATGGTTTCTTTCTTTTTTTCTGCTTTTTCTTTTCTTTTTCTTCTCCTCCTCCTCATTATTATAATTTGTTTGAGACAGTATTTCTCTGTGAAACAGTTTTGGCTGTCCTGAAACTCAATCTATAGACCAGGCTGATCTCAAACTCACAGAGATCCACCTGCCTCTGCCTCTGGAGTGCTGGGATTAAAGGTGTGCGTCACTGTGTCCAGTTCCTCTGTGGTTTCTGCCTCAAGTTCCTGGGGTGTTCCCATCTTGGTTTCCCTTAGTGATGAACTGTAACCTGTAAGCTGAGTTGCTTTTGGTCAGTGTTTTATCTCTGGAAATGAAACTAGAACAGTCACCAAACCTAAAAATCCAAAATTGTTTGAGGTCTGACATGACGTCACAGTAAGAAATTCCAGGCCTGACATCTGTGATGGATCACAGATGGGTCACAGTCAAAATCAGGCTTTCTAGAAATATTGCATATAAAAGGTAGACTTGAACCATAAATAAATTTCATTTTAAGGTGTGGGTCCTATGCCAAGATACGTTGCATGTATAAAAATATTAAAAATTATACAGAGCTGGGCGGTGGTGGCACAGCCTTTAAACCCAGCACTTGGGAGGCAGAGGCAGGCAGATCTTTGCGAGTTCAAAGAAGCCCTGTCTCAAAAAACTAAAGAGAACTAAAAAAAAAAAAAAAAGAAAAGAAAAGAAAAGAAAAAAAATCCAGAACCCCAGGCATGTCTGGTTCTCAAGAAGGAAGCTCCCATTAGGGTTTTGGTAACCTCTCACTCTTGAATAACTTTTTATTAAATATGAAATAAAACAAAAATGGCTTTAATCCTAGCACTAGGGAGGCAGAGACAGGTGAATCTCTGAGTTTGAAGCCAGCCTGGTCTACAGAGCATGTTTCGGGACAGCCAGAGCTACACAGAGAAATCCAGTCTGGAAACTCCCCACCCCATTTTTAAAAATTACACTGGGTAGATGACTCCATCTTCTGACACTAATTGAGATAGTACCGGTGGCAGGGATCGATTTGGGGAGCAGTCAAGGAGCCTGACCTGCGCCGGTGCGGCTCTCTGCTGCCTCCTAGTGCTGGTTCTGTGGCATTGCAGGAGCTCAGCACTGACTTCTATGGCCGGCTGATCCCTCAGGATTGTCTGAACCCCACTTCCTCAGTACGGGATGTGCATGAGGTTTGCGCTGTGTACCTCACTCACCCGGAACCCACAAAGCTATTTATTCACAGCCACTGCATAAGGTGTCCAATGACAAGAGGACATAGGTCATTAGTAGCCCCTGTGGCTTCTGGGAAAATTTTCTTTTGGGGTCCCATCAACATCATATTAGAAATACTGGTGGTCAACTGGATGTGGTGGTTCACACCTGTTATCCCAGCAATTGGTGGGTGAAGGCAGGATGGCTAGGAGTTCAAAGTTAACCTTGGTGACATAGTGAGTTCTAGGCCAGCCTGGGCTATATGAAACACTGTCTAAAAAAAAAAAATGAACCGGGGAAGTGGTGTCGCACACCTTTAATCCCAGCACTCGGGCGTCAGAGGCAGGTAGATTTCTGTGAGTTCAAGACCAGTCTGGTCTACAAGAGCTAGCTAGTTCCAGGATAGAGAAACGCTGTCTCGAAAAACCAAAAAACAACAACAACAACAACAAAACCCAAAACAAACAAACAAACAAACAAACAAAAAACCACACACAGAAACAGGCCAGGTAGTAGTGGTGAATGTCTTTAATCCCAGCACTTGGGAAGCAGAGGCAGTCAGATTTCTGAGTTTGAGGTCAACCTGGTCTACAGGGTGAGTTCCAGGACAGCCAGGGATACACAGAGAAACCCTGTCTCGGAGTGTGGGGGGAGCTGGAAAGGTGATTCAGCAGTTAAGCACACTTGCAAAGGACCTGGGTTCAATTCTCAGTATCACATGGTGGTTCGCTTTGGTTCCAGGCAATTCAGTGTCCTTTTCTGGCCTCTTCAGGCATCAAGCACACATGTGTGTATACATACATACATGCAAAACACACTTAAAATAAATGAATAAATCTAATTAAAAATAAAGTAAATTAAAAAAAAACACAGAAGTTTTTTTTTTCCTACCCACTACACACCTCTATTAATTATCAAAGAACTGGTTACTTTCCAGTCTTTTGATGTGCTGAAAACTGAGATAAATAATTTCCGATTTATTTCATGGCCACTTGAAAGCGGCAGGAGGATCTCTGAGTTTTAAGTCAGCCTGCTTGCATACTGAGCTTCAAGCAAGATAGGGCTACATAGTGGGACTTTGTCTCGAGAATTTTTTTTTCCCTGCAAATAATCTGTCTTAATCTTTAGGAAAGCCTCCAGAGATGCTCATTCTCCACTTAAGAAAAAAAAAAATTCAGACTGGAAAGAAGTTTTGGGCCTAAAAGGTCACTTGCCAGCAGGGGGCAGACTTGGACTTGGGAGACAAGTTACCCAATAGAAAGATGGGTACCAGTTGTTCTCAGTGTGGTCCTCCACTGAGTCTGCACTTGGGAAGCTGCTGGAAATGCAGATTCGCAGACCTCACCCCAGCTTCACTGACCGGGAGTGGGCTCTGCAGCCGGTGTTGCCTCCAATCCTTGAGCAGCACCCGATGAAACCCAAAACTGACCGCTGGTTCTCTGCTGTCTAGAGGCAGGAAGGCACGTGAGGCCCATGCCCCCCTGCCACTGCAACCCAGTGACTTCTGGGTATTGGAGGAGACCTCTCTTCCTGCTGACTGTAGTCAAGAATACAGTGGGGACGTTACCCTTTGTTCCCCAACCCCAGCCCCTACAGTAAACACCACCAGTGTACATCATAGCTAGCTAGGTACAGGTGTCATCTGAGGGTTGTCACCCCTCCGCCATGGCAAGTGGAGTCCCAGGGCTGCAGTTGGCCTGTGAGCACAGCTGAGTCTGTGGTGAGGAAAGGGATGGGAGTCAGAGAGAAGGTGTGTAAGTCCGGGGCTCCGGGAGAATGGGGCTAGCCCAGTAGAGAGCTTGGGGAAGAAGCCAGGGTCGGGAGGTGCTGCGGGCAGGAAGCCCGTAGAACGTTTTCAGTAAGGGTCATTCTAGGCAAACCACAGTGGATCATTCCAGCTCAAGGAGAGGTGCCCTTTCTGTTTCTGGGACACTTCCTCCGGACCCTGTTGTCTGTTGGGCCATTGTGGGGTCTTGACTCCTGGGACTTCCCTGGTGAGTCGTGTAGGAGCCCCCTTGTTGGAGACCAGGATGTGGTGAAGCCGCGCAGGACTCGGTTTGCAGATAAGCTCCTGGAGGATACCGGAAGAGAGGAAAACGTGGTCTGATGGGTGATATCAGTCAGTGAAGATGAAGTCCCTTCATTTGGTGACCCATTTAATTTTGTTCTCTTTTGGGAGTCTATTGAAAACATGTTTTACCCCTATGACCTTTCATGGTCTCAGTTGGTGCCCGTGTCCCTATCTCCACCTCCAGGCAGATCTCTATGACGTCATGGGTCCCAGGCAAGGAGGCTCTTCTCTGTCCCTCTGAGGGAGGGGGATATGTGCGTGCCTGCTGTCCCAGAGAACCTCCCTAATGCTAACCTGGCCCGGAGTTGTCTGATGTCAGCCCAGAGCCAGTAGCAAATGGGATGCTTTGATTTTCTTTTTACATTGTGTGTGTGCATGTGCATGTGTGCACTTGTGTACGCACCAGGTCTTTTGAGTGAAGATTGGAAAACGCCTTACATGGGTCAGTTCTCTCCTTCTGCCTTGTGGGGCCTGGGGAACCGAACTCAGGCTCAGTGGCAAGTGTCTATTCCTGCTGAGTTGTCTTGCTTGCCCTTTCTTTCTTCCTTCTTTCCTTCCTTCCTTCCTTCCTTCCTTCCTTCCTCCCTCCCTCCCTCCCTCCCTCCCTCCCTCCCTCCCTCCTTCTCTCCCTCTCTCGTCCCCCCCTCTCTCTTTCTTCTTCTTCTTCTTCTTCTTCTTCTTCTTCTTCTTCTTCTTCTTCTTCTTCTTCTTCTTCTTCTTCTTCTTCTTCTTCCTCCTCCTCCTCCTCCTCCTCCTCCTCCTCCTCCTCCTCCTCTTCTTCTTCTTCTTCTTTTGGTGTGTGTTTGTGTGTGCTTGGTTTGCGAGACAGGGTTTCTCTGTGAAATAGTCATAGCTGTCCCAGAACTTTCTCTGTTTACCAGGCTGGCCTTGAACTCATAGAAATTCGCCTGCCTCTGCCTCCCGAGTGCTGGGATTAAAAGTATGTTCCACCACTGCCTGTCTCCTTACTTTTCATCTAGAAAATAAATGGGGAAAACACCAAGTCAATGCTGCCTGAAATTCCCCAGGGAAACCCAGAGTTTGAGACCCAGAGCTGAGACCACGCCCTTATCTTCAGTGTCCCCCTCCAGTACCTCCATCCTGATGGGGGCGATCTCAGCCCTTACCAAGCTCTCCTGCATGCATTCTGTCCTTTTGCCCATCCACTGGTTTTAAGACCAGATAGGTAGAGGTGGTGCCCAGACTCCCCTGTCTTTCTATGTGTTTCCTGAGGACCGGCTATCCCCAAAGCCAGCTGCCCTCGGGACTCTGGGCTCCTGTGATGCTACCCTCAGGGCCAGAACCTCCTCTCTAGGGCTCTTCTCACCAACATCAGGAGACAGGAAAAGGGTCCTCTGCTCTTGGACTCCTCCATCTGCTTCTCTCCCCCACTCCCCGCCTGCCTGGCTTCCCTTTCTGGTTTCTATCAGGGACTTACCGCATGTTGATTAGGGGGCTCACCCCATGTTGATTAGCGGGATTTACCCCACATTGATTGGGGGCTCACCCCACGTTGATTAGGGGGCTCACCCTGTGTTGATTAGTGGGACTGACTCCACATTGATTGGGGGGCTCACCCCATGTTGATTAGCAGGACTCAACCCACATTGATTGGGGGCTCACCCCAGATTTATTAGGGGGCTTACTCCACATTGATTGGGGGCTCACCCCACATTGATTAATCACTCTGCCTTCTCCTTTCACTTCCCCAGAGAACCCTCCAGGTTCTCCGAAGTCTTTCAGGTTTTAGAAAACAAAACCAGGGGCCCTATAGGGAAGAAGAGGCCCTGTGGCATTGAGGTACGGGGAGAACTCTGGAGCTGGTTAGAAACCTCAACAACAGGGCTTAGTGACTGGTGGGTGCTGAGGACAGGGAGGAACCGATCCAAGGTAGTCAACCACCAGGGCTGGGATATAAAAACACTGGTCTTCGTGTGGAAACTGATGGAGTACTAGCCCTTGGAGGTCATTGGAAGGGTTGGGCTGGAGAGGCCCAGGGCCCAGGGTAAGGATGACCTGGATATGAGTGGGGAGATGGTGGAGGCTTTGTGGGACTTCTTTTAGAAAGTGTGGGTGGAGGTTCAGGATGCTGGGTAGAGACTGCTTTCCTAAGGGCACTGGGACCAACAGGGATGCGGTGCAGATTCACAGTGCGTGCAGATGGTCAGCCAGCGCAGCGTGCAGAGGGAAGCTACGTGTTAGACCTGGTTGTGACCAGGAGACTGACAACAACAGGGGTCAGTGGGCAGGAGTGGTGGCCAAGGAAGACAGGGTACATGAGAGGACTTAGGTTGTCATGACAGAATTTCCTCACAGTTCTGAAGCAAGCCCAAGGCCAAGATGTGAGCAGGACTGCTTTCTTTGAGTCCTCAACTGGCTAGTAGCCCTCTGCCTTCTCCCTGGGTCCTTCCTAAGTGTCTGTGTCCTAAGTTCTTGTTAAAGGATTCGATTTCAACTCACCCTGGTGACTTTGATTTTCTTTCCTTATCGATTCAAAGACCCTAACCCCAAACAGTTGGCACCCAAGCCTCATGTCTTTAGCTTATACTTTTGGGGACTCAGCAATTTAACTCACAGCAGGGAACAGATATCTGTGTGCGGCCAGGGAGACAAAATTATACACACCCACATAACAAATGAGATAGTGTCCAAAAAAATTGCTAAATTGTACGTAATAGACCAGAAAATACGATTGTATCTATGTTGAGGGTGCTGATAAGAGTAAAAAAATTTCGACTTCAAGCCTAAAATGACTGGCAGGAAATGGCTGGACGACAGGAATGCAAAGCGAAAGAGTGGAGAGAGTTTAGCTGGGGAGACAAGGAGACAAGGAAATGGCGGCCCACGCAGACCTTCAAGGTCACAGGTTCCAAAGTCACACCCAGAGAGAAAATTCTTAAGCAGAGAACCTTCACTGGAATCAAGCTCACACAGGGTCAAAATGAGGAAAAATAGTAAGAGAGGAATGGACCAGGGTCTCCAAAGGGATAGAATTCATAGAGAAGTCTCAGATCAAAACACCCATATATATAACAAATCTTTTTTTGTTGTTGTTGCTTGTTTGTTTTTCAAGATAGGGTTTCTCTGTAGCTTAGGAGCCTGTCCTGAAACTAGCTTTATAGACCAGTTCTGGTCTCGAACTCACAGAGATCCACCTGCCTCTGCCTCCTGAGTGCTGGGATTAAAGGTGTGCGCCACCACCTTCAGCAATAAAATAAATCTTAAAAAATAAAATATGAGCCGGGTGCTGGTGCATGCCTTTACTCCTTAGCACTCTAGAGGTAGAGGCAGACTGCGCGCGCGTGCACACACACACACCCCCCCTTATCACATTCCATCCCTGAGCTGAATTCCAAGCCCTCAGGGTTGTGAGGACCTCCAGCCATTAGGACTCTAAAGGGAATAATAGAACAAGGTTAAGGATAAAGAGAACTCCTGTCAACTCTCTCTTTCTCTCTCTCTCTTCTCTCTCTCTCTCTCTCTCTCTCTCTGTCTCAGAGGTTCTACTTGTTTTCTCATGGTTTCTTCTGGTTGGAAAATGTAGTGATTCGCCTGGAAACAGACAACAGACCAATGAGGACCTGTCAGTAAAATGGGAGAGGCGCCTCTCACTGTCCAAGCTTCCCAGTCTAGATGCTGGCATAGTCTTGCTTTCTGTTATCGTTTTAAGGCAATATATGTACATAGTTTTTTTAAAAAAAAAAAACAGGGCTGAGAGTTATCTCGGTAGTTAAGGACACTCAGTGCCTTTGCAGAAGTTTCCTGTTTGATTCTCAGCACCCACATGGCAGCTTCTATAACTCCAGTCCCAGGAGCTCCGACACCCGTCTCCTGACCTCTCCAAGCACCCCACATGTACGTGGTGTATCTACATACAAGCAGGCACAACACTCAAACGTAGAATACTAAAATAAAAGATTAAAAGAATAAATCATTGGTGTAGCTGATACCAATAATGGTACCAATTATTAATGGTACTAATGATACCAATTACGGTACCAATAATACCGTAAATGAAACGGTGCCATTTCCCACTTCCCCATCTCATGCAACAGAAATCACCCCTTCCTGGGCCTTCAGAGACCTGCGCACCCCTCTCTGAGCCAGCTTTCTGTCTGCCTCAGCTAGGGCTGCTCCGCTGTCCACTGTGCTCAGAGGTAGTTCTTTGGCTTCCTGTGGACTCTGGCAGAAGTTGCCTGGAGATTTGTCCTCTGTTGCTGTGGTGTTCTGGAACATTCTTCTGCTCTTATAGCTCAGTCAGACAGCAGTCCACAATGGCCCAGCTCAAGTTCACCTTGACGATGGATAGGTTCTCTGCTGAAACTCATATAAGATGCCCGGGCCATCCCTTCCAGCCCGGATGCTGGGACAGCTGGGTACTTAGGCCCGATAAGGCTCTGTGTCAGCCACAAAAGGCCACCATAGCTTGACCCAGGGCCTGATGGGTACCGAGAAGCTTTAAGGATGGAAGTCATTTGTTCATTCATCCACTTATTTATATTATGCATATGTATGCATGTATGGATGTATCTGTGTTAGCTGCTCCCTCCTGAGGCCCTGGGACTGAGGGAATGAAACGGACCTATTCTCTCTGAGGCAGGAGCATAGCCAGAAGAGAGTGGAGAAGCAGGCCCAGGCTCCAAGCTGGTTTGAGCTGGGCTTGTGTGAAGGGCTCTTGGAGAATTCCCATCAGCAGTGTTGGGATCCAGACTGATTTATGGAGAGCTCGTTTTGGGACTTGGACTTCAGGGTGCTGTGAGGGATTGCAATTTTCCACTTGTTGATCCTATTTTTGGTTCTCTGGCAGTTTGGGTGAAGCCGGTGGCAGGATACATTTTCTGACTGTAGATCCAGGACAGATGGCAGAAAATTCCCATTCCACTGCCCTATGACCTCAGGAGAAGTTGACGCCCCCACCCCCACAGTAGACTCTGTTCTCAATACTCCCCAGCCAGCCCCTTTCATATCCCTGACTTCCAACGGTAGATGTGCTGGCCAGGGCACTGTCAGCGGCTGCCTTTTTGCGGGGACTACTGCCGCGGTCGTAGCCATGGTGGGTCTGTTTATCAGGAGGGCCACTCAGTGCCTCGTACAAACCCGGTTCTCAGTTCTGAGTCCTCCTGTGTTTAATTTTCCATACAATTTCATATTCTAATACAAAAAGGGGGGAAAAGGCAAGACTGCTTTAACATGATACAAAGGACAACTAGAACAGTTACTTTCTTCAATACTCTGAGACATCAAGCCATTAATTTATGAGAAAAGCATTTTGTTGTTTAGGCAGTGAATCCGTCTTAGATCAAATATCCTGAAGACAGTCATTTTCAAGGTCAAACCTCTTAATTCAAAAGAAGGAGCAGAAGTATGCTTGAATTCTCTGACCTTTGGTCAGGGTGGAGAGGATACACCTTTATGGGCCATCTTAATGTCCAAAACACCAAGTAACCACACCCTAGGTCAGGGTGTGTAACCATAGCAATTGTCAACAACTTTGAGCAAGCTAAAACTCTCTGACCATCAGACAAGGTGGAATTGGCTCACATTTTTGGGCCTCCACAGGGCACTGCAGAGAGGCAGAGCCCATAGGCGATTCTCCATCACTTACACAGGTACATAGGGATGTACATCTCTACATATCTATCTCCATAAGCTAGTCCACGGGACTGACTCTGTCCTTGTGGGACTGGTGGGTGTGACATGTGCAGGCTGCAGGCTGGAGATTCAGAGAGAGGGGGGCCACTGAAGAATTCCTTCACCTCTGGGAGGCCTTGGGTTTTGTTCAAGGCCTTCAGCTGATTGGGTAAGGTCAACCCACAGGATCGGAGGCAATCTCTTTTACATGAAGTCAGTTCATTGCAGATGTCCACCACATCTCCTACAGGTCATCATGACAGCATCTACTTGGATTAGCATTTAAGTTATTTATTTATTTATCGAGACAGGGTTTCTCTGTGGAACAGCTCTAGCTGTGTTGGGACTTGCTTTATAGACCAGGTTGGCTTCAAACTCCCAGAGGTTTGCCTGCCTCTGCCTCCAGGGATTAAAGGTGTGTTCCACCACCACCCAGTTGATATTCTATTCTAGACATTTGTTTGTTTGTTTGTTTTTGCTGTGTAACAGCCCTGGCTGTCCTGGAACTCACTTTGTAGACCAGGCTGACCTCAACCTCACAGAGACCCACCTAGCTCTACCTCCCAAGAGCTGGAATTAAAGGTCTGTGCCACGACTGCCTGGCTAGCATTTGCGTTGTAATAGGATTCTAAAGCCTGACCTTGTAGGTACTTACAACCAAATGTGTCAGTAAACTATATGAAAAGTGACATTCATGGTCCCCCTTTTCTCTTTCTTTTTCTTTCTTTCTTTTTTTCTCTCTCTCTCTCTTTCTTTCTTTCTTTCTTTCTTTCTTTCTTTTCTTGGTTTTTCGAGACAGGGTTTCTCTGTAGCTTTGGAGCCTGTCTTGTAGACCAGGCTGGCCTCGAACTCACAGAGATACGCCTGCCTCTGCCTCTCAAGTGCTGGGATTAAAGGTGTGTGCCACCACCACCCGGCCCCCTTTTCTTTCTTAATTATATTAATGGTTTTCTTTTTATGACATTTATCTATTTATTGTGTGGGGGGAGGGGTCATACAGATCAGAGGGCAGCCTGTGGGAGTCAGTTCTCTCCCACAGATGTGGATCACAGTGATGGGACCTGGCTTGTCAGCTCCCCAGAAAGTGCCTCTACCTGCTGGGCCATCTTGCTAGCCCATGGCAGCATTTCTTTTTCTTTCTTTTTTGTTTAATTTAAAAAATTAAATTTATTCACTTTTTATGTGAGTGTTTTGTTTGTTTGTGTGTGTGTGTGTGCACCACATGCATGCTCGATGCCCAAGGAGGTAAGAATTGGGTGCCGGATCCCCTGGAGCTGGAATTACAGGTGTTTGTGAACCACCATGTGAGTACTGAGAATTGAACTCCGGTCCTCTGCAAGAACACTCACATAAAGTCCTCTGGGCTAGTGAGTCATCTCTTCAGCTGTGCCCCTAGAGAAGAGACTCAAGTTTACAGAGGGAAGGCCCTGCCGGAGGTGCTCTTCTGAGAGTCAACGAGAGGGGTCTCAGAAGAAACGGGATGATCTGCCCACACCTTGATCTTGAACTTACAGCTTTCTGTTTGGTAGTCACTTTATCTGTGCCCCTTTGTTACAGCAGAGACACTTACTGTTTGTTGGGACCCACAGGGTTCAAGCTTTTGTTGTGTGTTCTTTCTCTTACCCCTGTTCAAAATGAAGCTGGGCATGATGGCACTTGCCTGTAATCCTAGCACTTGGGAGTTCAAGACCGGTCTTGGCTCCTTTGCAAGTTCAAGGTCAGCTTGGGTTACGCTGCATGATATTTTTGAGAAGATGAAGTGGAGGAGGCTCAGTCTTCCCACAGACTACTGAACTCTGCCCCGTGCAGTGTGTAGCCTCATCTGTCTTGGTCTGTGTGCTCACAGGAAGTCTCTGCCGCAGGGACAGCCAAAATGAGCCAAAGGGGTAATGAGGTCTGGGGTAAAGATCACTGACAGGGCTTGGTTATTTAACAGTCCCTGCCACTGTTCCCAGGCCTGATAAAGGCAAATCACACTGGCTTGATGCTGGTCACATTGGAGTGGCTAAGACCAGCTTGTCTTTGACTTTGGTAGGAACCTCTCTTTGGGGCAGGCAGCTGATGGGGACAGTCCTCTGGGTGGGTTTCTTTTTCTTTCTTTCTTTTTTTGTTTCTTTCTTTCTTTCCTTCCTTCCTTCCTTCCTTTTTTAGTTTTTCAAGACATAGTTTCTTTGTGCAGCTTTGGAACCTGTCCTGGAACTAGCTCTTGTAGACCAGGCAGGCCTCAAACTCACAAAGATCCGCCTGCCTCTGCCTCCCGAGTGCTGGGATTAAAGGCGTGCACCCCCACTGCCCAGCCTGGGTTGGGTTTCTTATACTACAGGACTGGGAGATGGTTCAACAGGTAAAGCACCTGCCCTGCAAGCATTAATTCAGATTCCCAGCATCCATGTAAAAGTCTCGTGGCCATGTATCTGTAGCAGCTGCAGCCCTAGTGCTGGGAGGATTAGGTAAGCTGTTTCCTGGAGCTTGGTGGCCAGGTAGTCTAGCCAACGGATGAGCACCAGCGTTCAGTCTAGAAAACTTGCTTCAAAAAATAGGTGAAGAGGGCTGGAGAGATGGCTCAGAGGTTAAGAGCATTGGCTGCTCTTCCAGAGGTCCTGGAATTCCCAGCAACCACATGGTGGCTCACTACCATCGACAATGAGATCTGGTGCTGCCTTCTGGCGTGCAACCACACATGGAGGTTGAAAGTTGTATACATAATGGACAAATAATTTTTTTTTAAAGATGGGTGCTGAGCAATGGAAGAAGACACCTGACATGGACCTCCAGGGTCTGCTTGAACATGTATGTGCATGGCCAGTGCACCCCCAAAGACTTTGGCTTCCAACCCAAGGAGAGTGCAAACCCAGAGACTAGGGAGGAAGTCATTTGTTATGTAAATCCAGAAAGCATGGGAGGGGTAGAGGAAGTGGGAAGAAGATGAGGTACAGGCACTGTGCTGTGCAGAATGTGACTCAGAGTTGACCCAGCAAAAGTGAGGAAACTGTGGTTGGTGTGTTATGTATTTTTAAGACCAGTTTTATTGACGTATAATCACACGCTGGCCAGCTCATCTATCTAATGAGTATACAATGAAGAATTTTTGTTGTTGTTGGTTGTTATTATTATTATTATTATTGACAGGGGTTCTTTCTGCTATAGCATGAATTGGTGTACACTATGTATCCCAGACTGATCTTGAACCCATGTTCCTACTATCTCTACCTCTGAAATACTGTAATTATAGGTTCAAATCACCTGTCCCGCCTTTTTCCCTTTGTTGATGGTTTTTCTTGCAGTACTGGAGACTGAAAGCATACGGGGCAAGTTTCCCACACTGTGTTACATCTGCAGTGTTTCCTTTTTCTTTAAAAAAAGATTTACTTATTTTTATGCGTGAGTGTTTCAACTGCATATGTGTATGTGCCTCGTGTGTGTAGTACTTGCAGAGACCAGAAGAGGGCATCAGAGCCTCCCAAAACTGGAGTTAACTATGCTTGTGGGGCACTGTTGTATGGATGCTGAGAATTGAACCCTGGTCCTCTGCGAGAGCAGCAAGTGCTCATAACTGTTAAGTATCTCTCCAGCTCCATTAAGTGGCTTTTAGCTTATTCAAAAATATGTGCAACTGGTTGTTATGACAATACCATTTCATAAAGAGCCTCCATTTTGGTTGGATGATGACAGTTCCCCAAAGCAAAGTAACCTGGTTCCAGAGCTAATCCTAGATCCTTGTTGTCCCTACCCTATCAACCCTCATGTCACCAGTCACCTGACATTCTTTAACCTACCATATACCTATTTCCCAGCTTCCCTAAGCAGCTGACAAACTGTAGTCATAAAGGGATTTTTCAGGGCTGGAGAGATGGCTCAGAGGTTAAGAGCATTGCCTGCTCTTCCAAAGGTCCTGAGTTCAATTCCCAGCAACCACATGGTGGCTCACAACCATCTGTAATAGGGTCTGGTGCCCTCTTCTGGCCTGCAGGCATACACACAGACAGAATATTGTATACATAATAAATAAATTTAAAAAAGGAATTTTTCAGCTACCTTCTTTTTCTCCCCTTTTGCCCTACTCCAGACTGTAACTGGAAGCTGGGAGTGGGCCAGAGGGGTGGAAGTGAGATTGGTTCTCAAGCTAGAGACCCCCATACGCATGAGTCTTTTTCTATTTCTCAAAAAAACCTGTGCTGTCTCTGAGGATGGGGATGTTCAGAGCAAGAGCTTGAAGTCTCTGATCCCCAGGAGAGGCAGGGAAGTGGGTGAGGAACAGGAGGTGGCCCCTTTTGGATGTAAATTTGTCCCCCAGGTGAGAGGTCCTGGCCCATGGCCAGCAGTGGGCTTGCTCAGGATTCACAGACAATGTTCCAGTAGGATCACCAACTTTCCTTCCATCAGCTCGGTACGGTCACCAATATCTTTTCTCCTTTATTGTCCCACAAAATACAGGGGTTTTGTTCTTGTTTTTGTTTTTAACACAGGGTTTCACTTTGCCTAGCCCTGCCTTGCACTCGCTGCAAGCAAGTAACTGGGACTGGCCTTGAACATCTGAACTTCCTGCATCTACCTGTCAAGGGCTGAGGTTGCAGGTGCACACCACCATGCCTGGTCAGAAAGATTTGTGATAAGGACATACCAGAGAAGTGCAGGAGCCAGTTTGAAAGAGTTCCCACTGTGCAAGTCTGGGATGATATACCCGTGAGAAACGTGTGTGTGTGTGTGTGTGTGTATGTGTGTGTGTGTGTGTATGTGTGTGTGTGTGTGTGGTTGTTGTTTCTGCCCAGCAAGGACTCATTGTTCCTGAAATCTTCCCATGCCCCCTTTCCGTGTTTCGTCGATCACAAGAGGCTGTGAAGTTGAGCACAATGGGCTGAGTAGCCGCGGTCACCTATGACTGGATAAAAGATGGACGTCATCTTGACCAAGTGTGCTTGCTAGGCCTGCTTGGTTCTTGGCACATTCTTCTTACAAAAAGAATTGCCAGCTGGACATGGTGGTGCATGCCCTAATCCCAGTACTCAGGAGGCAGAGCAGGTGGATCTCTGTGAGTTCAAGTCCAGCCAAGACTACATAGTGAGCCATTATCTCAAAACAAAACAAAACAACAGAACAACAACAACAACAACAAACTAACAGAAAAAAAAAGAGTAAAAAGAAAAAAAACACATAAAAAACTGACAATAGAACTGTCTTCCTGAGCAGCTTTTGACCTGTTCTTTTCCATGTTCCTTTTCATGACACCGTTATTCCTTGTTTGTTTCTAAAAATTTAAAAAGAAGCAATAATTTAAAAAGTAATTTAATTTAAATAATTTAAGTAATAATTTAAAAAGAAGTAAAAGTTTATTTTTGCTTATAGTTTCTGTCCATGACCACTTGGCCTCTTTGTTGCGGGCCTGAGGGAAACCAGAGCATCATGGGTAAGGATATTTGGGCAGAGTGCTTACCTCAGGGTGGCCAGGAAGCAGAGAGAGAGACCAAGAAAGACACCTGGGACAAGAGAAAATCTCCAAGAACAAGCTTCTAGGGTCCTGCTTCCTCTAGTCTCCACATCTAGATGTTTCCACAACCTTCCAGCAATAACATTATATTTTGTCATGGGACGAAGAGTTACAGCCCGTGCTCCAGCAAGCCAGATTTGGCTACCCATCCTCAATAAGACAGAAAAGACTCACATTAATAATAAAAAGCAGAAAGAGATTCATGCAGAGATTTATTTGACAAAGCCATAATAGGAAGAAGGACAAAGCGGTCCAGTGTTCCCTCTTCCCCAGTCCATGTTCTGGGTCTGAACCTGAAGGAAGGGTTTACATAGCAGGTAAGAGATTTGCATGAATGCACAGCTAAGTAGTCCTGGCCGAGGTGTCATCCCAAGCACACAGTCCCAGTCTCCTGTCTCTGGGTAAAAGTAATGAATTTCCCCTGCATACAAGTTCCTCCTCTGCTTCCCCAGGGGTCCAAGCCTGTTCCCACAAAGGAAAATCCCTGGGGGAACTCGAATTTCTCCTGTATACTGTTTTGATATCAGTGGTTAAAGGGAGGAACACAGGCGTCTTTAGAGCATCTTCATTCCTCCCAGACAAGCTAAGCGGCTAAGGTTGCAAGCTGTGAATATCCAGTGGCTTAGTCCTTGTTTAAATCAGAAATCTCACTCACAGCTAATGATTGGATCTGTCCCTTGGGGCCTTCAGCTTTCAACCACTTCAGGCCCTTAGTGCCCACTTCATACCCAAATCATAACGGTTTTTCTTTCCTTTAAAAAATTTTTTAAAACTTATTTTAGGGGCTGGAGAGATGGCTCAGTGGTTAAGAGCACTGGCTGCTCTCCCAGAGGACCTGGGTTCAATTCCCAGAACCCACATAGCAGCTCACAACTGGGTAACTCCTGTTTCCGGGGATCTGACACCTTCATACCAATGCATATACAATTTTAAAAAGTTCAATAAATAAAAAACCCTTATTTTTAAGTGTGTATGTGTATATGTGTGTCTGTGTGTGTACATACGCACACACAAAGGTGTCTATGGGGGAGAGAAGAGGACAGCGGATCCCCTGAAGCTGTGTTACAGGCCGTATCAAGCTGCCTGAGTACAAATTACATGCTCTTAACCTTGGAGTCATCTTTCCAACCCCAGCGTTTGCCAAGTAAAGAACGAAAAGGCAGGAAGAATCTAAAATGCCGCAGGGAGCAGCAGGGAAAATCCCATACACAACAGCAGAATTAATAGGTGAAAAATACTTTTATTAAAGGTAAAGAAGTGAAGTACTAGTGAATGCACGCACACACACACACACACACACACAGAGAGAGAGAGAGAGAGAGAGAGAGAGAGAGAGAGAGAGAGAGAGAAAGAAAGAGAGAGGAGAGAGAGATCTCACCATCTCTACAGAGCAGGGTAGGAGAAACCGGGTTAAAGTCGGTTCTCTCCTTGAGGGCTGGGGTCTTTAAGGGTCTTGGATGGTCTGGAATACGTCCCCCTCCCTCTAATTTAGGATGGTCAGTTTAGACCAAGAGAGGGAAGCTGATGGGTAAGCAACTTTGGGTGAACAGAGTCAGATCTGGCCTTGAGTTTATCAACCTGCCTACATTGGTTTGCTGTTAGGGGGCTCCAGAATGGCAGGAGGAAATGCCCACCAGGCCTTGGCTCCTTGCTTTTTGGTTTTTGTTTTATTTGAGATAGGGTTTCTCTGTGTAGCACTGGCTGTCCTGGAACTTGCTCTACAGATCAGGCTGGCCTTGAATTTAGAGATTCGCCTGCCTCTGCCTCCTGAGTGTTAGGATTAAAGATGTGTGCCACCACCATCCATTTTGTTTGAAACATCATCTCACAGTATAGACCTGGCTGGCCTGGACCTCACTGTGTAGACTAGGCTGGTCTCATGCTTTTGTTAACCCTCTATCTTTCTGAGGGTACTTTCTGAGATTGTGTGAGTCCCTGAGCTCAGCTGTAAACAATTAGTTACTGTGTGTTAAATGGAATATGCAATCCTCAGACCACGTGACTATACATATTTAGTGATAAGAGAATATTTTCCCTTATAGTCATCAGGTTTCGGGGGGGCAAGTGGTTCAACACAGATGGGTTGTGGGGGAATAAGACGTTTATTAGAAGACTTACTAATACCATGGATGGGCAGACAGAGAGGCAACAGCTGGGGCAGAGGCTCTCAGGCGCACCCCCAGCCAGATAGCATGGTGGGGGTCTCTGAAGAGATTACAGAGCCCACTTGGTAATAGTGGAAATCTGGTCTTATAAGTGGGGAAGTTCACAGCAAGATGCAGCAGGCAGGCTTGCTGGAATTCACAAAGAATGTCTCACTGGGTCCCTGCCAGTATCCATGAGGAGGGCCTAAGCAGAAGCTGGATTCAAGCATCACATTCTTGCAACTGTCAATGTCAGTGGACGTGTGAGGGGACAGTGGGACTGGAACCACCATTTACCAACATCATTGCAATTGTTGGTTCACCAAGATGATAGCATGTCTGGAATGGCAACCTTTGTGAGACGGAGGCAGGAGCGTGATGAGTTAAAGGCCAGCCTGGGCTAATGGTGAGACTCTGTCCCAAACAGAATTGTAAGTGGAACTTGCCGTGTGGTGCTGATACAATGGTGTCTTGCATTCTGAGCCTCCTTCCCCGCAACCATAGCAACCGGGGTAGAACAACACAGGGAAGAGAAGAAGGGAAGAGAGTGGGGGCTGGAGGGTTGACTCCATGGTTGAGAGCAGAGGATTCAGGGTCAGTTCCTAGCGCGATTTCAGGCAACTCATAATTGACTATAATTGACTACAACTCCAGCGCCATCTTCAGGTCTCCTTGGGTATCTGCACACATGTGCATGTGACCTACACACACACACACACACACACACACACACACACACCATTAAAAAGAAATATTTTTCATAGGAAATTTGAAGTGGTAAAAAAAAAATGAGGGCAGGTCAAAGGCTCGCTTCAGATAGGCTCAAATGGAGGAGCTGGAGAGGATCTGTGGTTAGGTGGTTCCTCAGTGTGGCCCTGATGTTGATGGCTGTGTTGGCTCCTTGGAGAAAGTACCCCATTTACAGACAACATAGTACTCAGGTAGCCCAGGCTTTAGGCTGGCTGCTCACCCTCAGACGGTTCAGGACAAAGGCTGTTTGTATTTATACTTGCACAGTGTTTCTGTAATGCGTGTGTCGCTGAAGGGACCATGCATGCCCAGGTGTCTGTGGGGATGAAGTACCTTCCACGCAGCTGAACAAGGATGGCTGTCCCTGCTTCATGAGTGAGAGGAGTGAGGCCACGGGAAGAATCTTGTGGCTCACACGGGCCAATGGGGGCAGGGAGGGGATTCGGAGTGTTTTGGTGCTGGAATGGATTCTGCTCTCTAACCTTTCAGGTCATTCCGTTCGGACTGTGGCTAGAGCAAAGTAGAAATCAGTTCTCAACCTGGGCTAATGCTGCATGCCCCTCGGCCAAATGCCAGCCTTGGAGTGGTCACCAGGGAGCAAGGATGCTAAGCAGAGAGGAGGGGAGCAGTGAGGATAGGAACTGTTGTGGGCCCCTTGCTCCTCACTCTGGGCCTCAGAAGCGCAAGTCATGGTAGGTGTGACCTCAGGGAGGTTGCGGCAAGGTAAGTGATCTGTGTGCCTTAGTTTATCTGGTTTGATCTTGTCTAGTGGTGGGATCCAGAGAGGCCTTGGCCCGAGACAGGCGAGCGGCAGAAAACAGGAAGCAAGCCTGGGGTGGTGATGTCCCCACAGAAACACAGTTCCCTGGCTGGAGAGGTGATGCAGCCGTTAAGAGCCTTTAGTATCCTTCCAGAGGACCTGAGTTCAGTGCCCAGTGCTTGGGGCTGGCAGTTGACAGATGTTTATGGCTCCAACTCCAGGGGCTCCTGAAGGAGAAAATGAAGCAATGAATTGATGCTACAAGAATTTACTAGTAAACTGCTTAGAAAATGTTAAGTTACATGAAAGTAAAATTGAGCTGAAGTAGCATGCCTATGCCCGGCAGGCAGTGTAGACAAGATCAGTATGACTGACAGCCGTTGATCAGGCCACATGCCTCAGGAAGAACATAATTGTGCCAGGCGGGCAGGATGACCCTGGTGACAGCTGCTCGAGAAAAGACCCCCGGTCTGTCTTGGGATGATGATGACAATCTCCCCATTTGGCCAAACAACCAAACTTTGACATTGCTGTCCCTGTAAAACATGTTTTATTGCTTGAAGTGTAAGGGGCCGGTGCAGCTGTGTACCTGGGGGATTTCTGTTCAAGGCTGGTTCCCTTCTGTGCATTACCCAGAACTGGTCATGCGCTATTATTAAAGAAGTTTCCCTTTATTAATCTCTAAGTGCTTGAAGTGAGTTCTTACGGGGAAGGCATATTTTAGACCAATCCAGAACCCTTTCCAGGCCCCAGTGGGCACCAGCACACACTTGGCAGGCACTCACACAGACACAGACACATCACTAAAAATCAACTAAATCTTCAAAACAAACAAAACCTCCCGAGTCTCACCTCAAAGGGAACAAGAGATAGTTTATTCTGGAGCCAAACAAGAGAAGCCGTGGCCCAGAAACACAGATCCAGGCCATCCCAATTTATGTCCCAATGTGGTAACAGTCTCACAAAGTTTTTATAGACTAGAACAAAGAATCATAAGTCAAGATAGCTTCCACAGACAGCACTTGAAACGTCAAGTGGCCAAGTCACAGAAAGGCGGGGGACTCTCGGCTACAAGCCTCTTCGGCTATCTGATGGCGCTCTTGGACTTCTGGCTGGATTCTCTGTACATTCCGAAGGATTCACCTAATGGTCACAAAAACGTTAGGTCACACACAGGGGAAGGCGGTAAGTGGCATAAGTGGCCATTAAGAGGCAGTCGGAGGTAATGAGGCTCCAGCCTTGCCATAGTCCGTCCTCCCAGCTCTCCTGTTCTCTGCCGTGCAGGAGGCTCGGGATAAGGTGGAGTGGTTTTTGGTTGTTGTTGTTTTCCCCCCAGGAACTTCTGTTCCTGTAGTGGAAGCCTGTAATTCTCTCAGGGTTGAGGAGGCCGAGAGGAGAGGGTCTTGAGTTCCAGGCCAGTGAGTGACACATGAGACTGGTCCCAAAACACATACCCACATCTACACGTTACATATATATTACAGAAGAAACAAACAATGACTCTTGACATTCCATGCGTGTGTAACGTGGGAGTTCACATGTCACGGCGCATGTGTGGAGTGTGTTACGATGGTCAGACAAGAGCTGCAGTGGTTGGTCTGGAAGAAAGCTGACACACAAGTCATACCGCCCATCAGAAGTTAGGTTTCTTAGAAACAAAGAACTTCACGGCCATGACTGGGCCTTGAAGAGGGAAGGAGAGCATTAGACAGAAACAGTGCAATATTTGGAGAATCTATCACAGTAGGACTTTAAAAGGGTGGAGAGGTTTTGCTTTAAAGCCTGGAGAGAGAGTTGGGCATGGTGGTGTATGCCTTTAATCCCAGCCCTCGGGAGGCAGGAGGATCTTGATGAGGCCAGCCTAGTTTATATAGTGAGTATATAAACTATATAAACTGAGTTTTATATGGCTGGCTTCCAGGCCAGCTAAGGCTACATAGTGAGACCCTGTCTCAAAAAACAAAACAATTTAAGAAAGCTGGATAGGTACATCATTAATAGTGGCGGTAGTGGGAGAGATGGCGCAGAAGAGAGATGGAGCAGCACTGGCTGCTCTTCCAGAGGACCCAGGTTCAATTCCCAGAACCCATATGACAGTTTGGAAGTGTCTGAAACTCCAGTTCCAGGAGATCTGACGCTCTCTTCTGAATTCCTCAGGCACCACACTCGTGTAGTGTGCAGGTGACATACATGCAGGCAAAACACCGATAAGCATAAAATAGAAATAAACCTTAAAAATGAAACAAAACAAAGCACCAAGTGGGAATAAAGGGCTGGAAAGATAACTCAGTGGGCTAAGGTTATATCCTACAGCACGGAGACCTAGGCTGGAATCCTTAGACCCCACATATATGCCTGGAGAGAGTGAGAGAGAGAGAGAGAGAGAGAGACAGACAGACAGACAGACAGACAGACAGACACAGAGTGTGAATGTGTGTGTGTATGTGTGGGGACACAACACCACAGCTGTCATGAGCAGGGTCATTGGTGGGGGAGGCTGGAGAAGCCTCAGCAAATCCTTCCTGAGGTGGCTCCTGACCAAACCCCTAAACAAAGGAGAGAGCTGATGTTTTACCACCTTTTAGGGGTGGCGGTAAGTTTCACATCCTGTGCTTTATGACACAGCATAGCCTATGTGTCAAAAACACGGAGGATTCCAGGACAGGCCCCAAAGCTACAGAGAAACCCTGTCTCAAAAACCAAACCAAAGCAAAAAACAAACAAACAAACAAACAAACCAAAAAACCATGGAGGAACCAGATACCATAGAATCTGGGGGTGAAGGCACTGCAGTTAAGCCAAGGCACAGGCAGCCTCTTAATTCTCTGCCCCAGAGGGATCTGGAGCATGGGGTTGCGGGGACATGGGGCATGGCCTGAGATTGGTCTGTGTGATCCGGTCTAAGCTCATTCTAACAGAGGTCAGAGAATAAATTTTGAGATTTCTCTTCTTCCGCCTTCCAAGGATCCAGCTCAGGTTGTGAGGTTTCTACCCCAAGCACTTTGACCAAGCAAGCCCTCTCACTGGCCCCTGACATTCTTTTTTTAACTGAAAACGAAAACAAAAACCAAAACAAAACCAAACAAAAGCACATGTGAAAAACCAGCCTGGCCTCCTCACACAGAGAATCCCTGTTTATTTCGCATCATGTCTCCTTGAGAGGAGCAGCAGGTTCCAAAACTTGGCCAGGCCAAGTCGACCCCTTCTCGTTCTTCCCACCCTGCCAGGGGGTCTTAAGTCTAAGAAGGGAAGGAAAGGCATGTGGTCTGTCTACACGCCAGTCCTTGTGGGTCTGCTCTCTCTCACTGCACAGTCTTGCTGGTGAGGACCCTCCTGCTCAGGCAATGGATGATACCTGGAACAGGGTAGAAGGCAGAAGCTGGAGTCCTCCTAGGGTCTTGTGCCCTGCGAGGTGGGGGTGCTTTCTCATTACCAGGCTGGGAGGGAGGAGTGTGGGTCTCACTGAGAATTCTTCTGACCTAGCAAAGGCCTGTTAAAGCAGGCCATGGGTTCCTTTGTTTATGGTGTCTCCAAATAAACACACTTGAGAACTTCCTATGGAGACATTGCTGAGAAAGTCAAAAGCAGCCTTTGGCCTACGTGTGGATGGTCACTGGGCTCCTGTCCTCTGCCTCCGTGTCCTTCATCGTCTCTTTCCCTACCGCTTTTCCCACATCACTCTTCTCTGGGAACGAAGAGGAAAAACCTTTGGGTTCTTTCCTTTCCTTGGAAGAAAAATATTAAAACTCACTTCCTGCCAGGCATGGTGGCACACGCCTTTAATCTCAGCGCTAGGGAGGCAGAGGCAGATCTCTGTGATTTCAAGCCAACCTGGTCTACATAGCAAGTTCCAGGCCAGTCAAGACTACACAGTGAAAGCCTGTCTAAGAAAAACAAAACCAAACCAAAAAAAATTCACCCAAACACTTGCTTTGTGTTCGGGAAATGTACCAAGATTTTGAGATAAACGCTTACATTTTTCTGAAAACCAGTTAGGAAATGACTGGTCTATATTTAGCCACTCCTCCTCACAAACCTAGAACCTGTTGTCACCCAGCTTTTTATACGAGAAAACTGAGTCACAGGAAGTCTAAGTAGCCTGTGAAAAGGAAAGAAGGTAAAACTCACCTCAGGGCCTCTTAGAGCCAAGATCGCAGGATGAAGCCCATTGGAAGCTGCCAAGCTCCAACTCGGGAACTTGAGGACCTGGCTTCGGTTCCCAACATCCCTATGGTGGCTCACACCAGCTCTAACTCCACTTCCAGAGGATCTGACGCCCTCTTCTGGCCTCACATCGCACACAGGGAAAAAAAAGAAAGGTTCCTGAGCGCATCAGCTGTGGTGGGGGACACCTGTAATCCCTGCACTGTGAGGCTAAGGCAGGAGGACCAGACGTTCAAGATCAGCCTGGACCATATAGCAAGTCCCTGGCTTGTGCCCACACAGGAGCTGCCTCTGAGCCAAGCAAAAGAGCACCAGGCTAGCTATGGAGGAAGAGCTAGAAACAGCGCTCAGACAGGGCAGTTCTAGGGGAAGATGGGCAAAAATGTGCACAGAATTCTCCTCTCCTCTTGTGTTCTTTCATCTCATCTCACCTCTCTCTCTCTCTCTCTCTCTCTCTCTCTCTCTCTCTCTCTCTCCTTCTTTCTTCATTCTTTCCATGATGCTACCATAGCTATCCACTCTCTGATGTGGGTGTCTTTGATGACACCTTGAGCCCCCAGGCAGCAAGGACAGCTGTAGCTCTTCATGACTGTTTGGCCCTGGGCTATCTGTCAGGAGGTAGAATCCCGCCAGGAAGGGCAACTGCTTTTCTCCACTCCAGAAGTCCAGCAGCCCCGGCCCCATGTACCATACCTGGCAAGAGTACAGAGGCAGGATGTGATTTTCATCTTGGCATAATATAAAAAGTTAAAAGACACAAGACTTAACAAAAAAAAAAGTTTAAAAAAAGTTAAAGGACCTAAGCCAGACACAGCAAATCCCTGTGGGCAAACAAGATTCTGAGGCCTGGTTGGAGGTTAGTGTAGGGGGCTGGGGTGGGATTTTATCCCAAAGTCTCACCTGGATTGAAACTTTGGGCACTCATGTGTGGGAAGATCCCCAAAGGGTCTTCTAGGATGAACACACCTGAGGTCTGCTGCATGGAAAAACTGGTGGACTCAAGGGTGGCCCACATTGCCCTGGATGAGCAGGGCACCAGGGAAGCCTCATGGGTACCCAGTCAGAGCTCACCCATGCAGCCCCTGGACTACAGAGAGCCTGGTGTTCTCTCCTTGCCCCATTGTGAGGTCCCAAACGTCCTCCCACTTCAAGTGGGGTTGGGCCTAGTGTGCATACTGAGCCCCAAGAGAGGGAAGGGGCTCACTCCCCATCCCTCCAGCTCTAGAGGGGTACAGTTTCTGGTTTTGTAGCTTGTCTGTCTGTCTGTCTGTCTGTCCATCTGTCTATCAATCTGTTTGTTTATTGAGTTTTTCTGAGACAGGTTTCTCTGTGTAGCCCTGGCTGTTCTGGAACTCTGTTTGTAGACCATGCTAGCCTGGAACTCAGAGACTCACCTGCCTCTGCCTCCTGAGTGCTGGGATTAAAGGGGCAGGGTGGGGAGCAGGGAACAGGTACAGCTCAGATTTACGCCTCATGGTCCTCACGTGGCCAGGGCCAAGCAATCCCAGCGCCTCCATCTTCAGGAGAGGCAGAGGTCTCCCTGGAGATCTCAGCCGGCGGTCTCCTCACCTGGAGGTCTCTACCATGTAATCACAGAGTCCTTCATTTTTGGGTTTTCCTTTCTGCCCCCATCTGGGAACTTTGCCCTTCTAGATCCTACTCAGTGCAGCTCCACAAAGCTCTGAAACCCCAATGGCTTCTGGAATCTTCTGGGAATTCTGAGCAATCCACTGTTCCTCAAGCGTTCAACTCTGAAAGTGGTTTTAAAAATACTTAAAGATTTAGGGACCAGAGAGATGGCTCAGCAGTTAACAGCAATGACTGCTCTACCAGAGGACCCGGGTTCAATTCCCAGCACCCACGGCTCACAACTGTCTGTGACTCCAGTTCCAGGGGACCCAACACCCTCGCCCAGACACACATGCGGACAAAACACCAATGCGTATTTTAAAAACTTGAAGATTCACTTATTTTATGTCTGTGAGTGCTTTGCCTTTATGTATGTATGTGTACTATGTGTGTGCCTGGTGCTTGAGGAGGTTAGAAGAGGGCATCTGGTATCCAGATTGTAAGCCCCTGTGTGGGTGCTGGGAACTGAATTCTGGTCCTCTACAGAACCGACAAGGGCTCTTCACCACTGCGTCATTTTCTCTCCAGCTTCCCCTGCAAGGGCTTTAGCCCGTGGTCCTGCTTAGGTCTTACCATGTTCCTGAGAGACGTGCTAGTTTTGCTGTTTTACCACCTAGGAAGTTGGGTCTGGAGTGGGAAGGGATTTAACTGAGGCCACATAGCCAGGGTGGTGTGGGAATGAAGACTCCCTCTGGGTCTCCTTGCAAAGTGTGCGATCAGCATGGAACGGCCCTCCTTTGCCCACCCTCTTTAGGAGGGTAGGTGGGTTTCTATGAGTGCAGCCAGACCTGGGGACTCAGGAACTATGGATATCTATGGACTACAACCCGGAGTTGGCTCAGATTCTCCTGCTCTCTCTCTTGGCCCTAGCCTGGTACAGGCCTAGCTAGGTGGAGCCAGGTGGAGAGGGTGATGAGCAAGGAGCCATGGCTTAGCTGCTGTGCTGTCGCTGCAGCTCCCAGCCCTGCATTTGCTCCGCAACACCAGAGAATCGAGGCTTCTGAGCTGTCCCCATAACCAGACTGCAGAGCAAACTTTCCCTCCTGTTCCGTGCCTCAGTTTCCCCAAACCCACTTCCCTTCTTTTATTCTCGTTAAGCATTAAACAGTCAGGGGCAGGGGCAGGAGTATCAGCTTGCTGGTCAACCTGAGGCTGAGGAGGCGGGCTCCACTTTGGACCTGGACTGAAGAAGGCTGGTCCTGTAGGTCTCAGGAAGGAAGGGAGGGGTATAAGCTAAGCACTGACTTCAGCTCCAGGAGCCCTGCCCATCCTGCTCACGCATCAGGACTTGGCGTGAGTGCTGTCCTCTCCATCGGGGTGGTCTAGCCGGATGCTGACCAACCACCAAGCTCAGGAAATGGATAGACGCAGTCACAAAGTCCAGCGAGGCTGTCTCTGGATAGAGCAGGTAGGAGCAGGCGCCACTGGTTCTGATGAACCCACCTTGCTCCATAGTCTCAAGTTCAAACCCAGACCAGAGCGCTCTGGGCAGAGCACTAACGGGGGCTGCTATCACGGGAACTAATGGCCCTTCTTTTCAGGGCTGCCCTTGAGGCGCGATGGCTGCAGATGTGGGGAAACGACACAGCCAGCAGGAGCAGTCTTGACGGGTATGAGCCATCTGTCCTCTGTAAGGCAGGGACCGGGACATTCCCCATCCTTTCTGGGTTCTGAGCATTTTCAAAAAGGTCCACAGGGGCTTGGTGTGTGTGCCATGTGTATGTTTGTGTTCTAGAGAGGGAGCAGAGGCAGAAGGGCTCCTCACGCCCTGCGAGGTCACGGTGGCCTGCTTCTGAGTGGTGCTGAACCTTGTCAGGCCTCTGTCACTGCAGCAGCCTTTCTCCTGAAGTCCTTTGCCCTGGTTGGTCCATCTGCCGCCGAGTAGAACAGCTCTCAAAATTCTTTCTCCTGGGATTCTGAGGAACAAGGGTACCAGAGTTTCCCACAACCTCTCTATGCCAGGACTGTTTACAAATGGAGTTCTTAAGAAGCCAGGCATTGAGGGGGCGGGGTGAAGGCAGCCTTGACATGAATGAGAAGGTTCTAGGAAGCGGAGGGAGCATTGGAGACAGGAATGCAGACGGTGAGTGAGGAGTCTGACACCAGACTAGAGAGTCTCGTGTGTCCTTTCGGGTGAAGAAGTGGGTCACAGCGAGGCTTAGGAAAAGGACCAGTGTGAGAGATGGTGCACGCTGAAGAGAGGGAGATTTCCTTGGAGGACACCCGTGCCGGACACTGGGACTGGAAGGCCCTAATGAGGCTGTGTGTACTGGGGGAATTGATAGCCTGTGAGTGTAAGAGTGTTACAGGGATGAGAGTCTTAGGACTACTGACATTCAGGGGCTGAAGGGGTATGTATAGCGGTGTGTCTGAAAATGGGGGGGGCAGAAAGAACTGGGGAACACGAAACGAAGAGTTACGTTAAAGTCAGCATAGTGCAGGTTGGTGGGCAGAGCATGGCATACCCAGGTCCCAAGGACTTCCTCTCTCAGGCTAATTTTTCTCATGTAAAATGGGATTGTTGTGAAGGCTACGGGGTGCGGGGGGAAGACACCGGTACAGCTATTTCGGTTTGGATGCAGGTAGGGTCCGCGGTGAATGGTCCGAAGTACTTCTAGCTGCGGGGGTCAGCATTGCCCCCTAGTGGCGATCTTGCAAACAACAGGCAGAGCCACTGGGCTGGCGGGGAGGGCAGCCGCTGTCAAGTCGCACGCAGCTCAGCATCTGTCTGTCTGTTTGTGGGAGCCAGGGCACAGCCAGGACCTCTGGGGCAGAAGGCATGGTAGGTAAGCGGGATGCCGGCCCTGGTCAGGGTGCTGCGGTCCGACAGGCGCGGGTCCCAGGGTGAGATGGGTGGGAACACTGTGGGACACTTCGGGGGTTGAGGGGGAGATCACTCAGCCAACCGGGTTATTTCTGTCATTTTTCTGTTTCTGGTCGTCCCAACGCTGTTGGCTGCCACCGGTGAACCTTTCTCTGGAGCATGAGGCATCTTTTTTTTGTTTGTTTGTTTGTTTTTGTTTTTCGAGACAGGGTTTCTCTGTAGTTTTGGTGCCTGTCCTGGAACTAGCTCTTGTAGACCAGGCTGGCCTCGAACTCACAGAGATCCATCTGCCTTTGCCTCCCGAGTGCTGGGATTAAAGACGTGCCACCACAGCCCTGCGAGGTATCTTTTTTGAACCCAGGTTGTCACCTGCCCATTCCCAGCTTCTCTCTTGGTGAGAGTTCTGAGTAGCTGGAACCCCAGGTGGAGTAGGTGCCAGACTGGGAATGATTCAGATGACAGAAAACAGAACCAATTTGGGACCAAAGTACAGTTTTTAGCCTTTTCACTCCTTCCCTTGATCCCTAAGGTGGCTTTCTCTCCACACCAAGGTCACCACAGCTTTCTGTTTGTCAGCCCTGCCCTTTGTGGATTAAACACCTGGAGCTGGGGAGGCCAGCTCTGCCCCGCAGCTGCTTCAGAGCCCTGGCTCTTCAAGCAATGCTGCAGTTGTGCCCAGTCTTCTGATAGTCCCGTTGTGCGGCTCCCCTGAAGTCCTTCTTGAAGGGAGACACCTGCCAGGCGACGGTGGCACACTTTTAATCCCAGCACTCAGGAGGCAGAGGCAGACGGATCTCTGTGAGTTCAAGGCCAGCCTGGTCTAGAGAGTGAGTTTCAGGACATCCAGGGCTGTTATATGGAGAAGAAAAGGGGGAGGGGATGCCCAAGGGAGATGGTCAAACCTTGGAAGTCTGTCGTTTATTCAAAGGTTTCAGTAGACTGTGATTTTCCAAGTAAAAGGCCAAGCACCATTTAAAAATGATTACAGTTATTTGTGTGTGCACGCACGTGTGTGTGTGCGTGTATGTGTGTGCGTGTGTATGTGCGTGTGTGTATGCATGTGTGTGTGTGTCCTGGCATGTGTGTAAAGGTTAGTTGAAAACTTGCTGGGGTTGTTTTGTTCTTTCTCTCATGTAGTTCCTGGGGATGAAATCACGTCATCAGACTTGGGGGAAAGCTTATTTACCTGTTAAGCCATCTCACTGGCCCCAATTTTATTTATTTATCTTAAAAATATTTATTAATTTATATTTTGCATACATTCGTGTTTTGTCATGAGTGTTGGGTCTCCTGGAACTAGAATTACAGACAGCTGTGAGCTGCCATGTGGGTGCTGGGAATTGAACCAGGGTCCTCTGGAAAAGCAGACAGTGCTCTTAACCACTGAGCCATCTCCTTAGCTCCTTTTATTTTGTTTTTTGAGACAGGGTTTCTCTGTGTAACTCTGGCTGTCCCAAAATTCTCTCTGTAGACCAGGTTGGCCTCGAACTCACAGAAGTCCACCTGCCTCTGCCTCCCAAGTTCTGGGATTAAAGGTGTGCGCCACCACCACTCTGCCTATTTTATTTTATTTTATTTTATTTTATTTTATTTTATTTTGAGACAGGGTTTCTCTGCGTAGCCCTGGCTGTCCTGGAACTCATTTTGTAGATCAGGTTGGCCTCAAACTCACAGAGATCTGCCTGCCTCTGCCTCCTGAGTGCTGGGATGGGCATGAGCCACCACTGCCCGACCTATTTTATCATTTGAAAGGCTCACACTTTTATTACCCCGTGGTTGTAATGCACTCTGCAGTAGGGGCGGTAGGTGTTCTCAGAGGCGCGGGAATAACAGCCTGTCCTCTTCAGTGTGGCATCTCCAGTGTGATGAGTTAGGACGGAGCTAGGACACTTAAATGACTTACAAGCATCTTTTCCCTTTATCCCACAGACTCCTCTCTGCCTAAACTGTTCCATCTCTCCCGGAGAGCTGTCCCCAAATGGTTCAAAGAGCCCTGTGTTCTGCAATGGCAGTGAGGTCCAGGGAAACTTTGACCCCGAGGACTTGAACCTGACGGATGAGGCCCTGAGGCGGAAGTACTTGGGGCCACAGCAGATGGAGCTGTTCGTACCCATCTGTGTCGTGTACCTGCTGATCTTTGTGGTGGGCACCGTGGGCAACGGGCTGACCTGCACTGTCATCCTGCGACACAAGGCCATGGGCACGCCCACCAACTTCTACCTTCTCAGCCTCGCTGTGTCTGACTTGCTGGTGCTCCTGGTGGGCCTGCCCCTGGAGCTTTATGAGATGCAGCACAATTACCCGTTCCAGCTGGGGGCGAGCGGCTGCTACTTCCGAACGCTGCTCTTTGAGACCGTCTGCCTGGCTTCAGTGCTTAACGTCACAGCCCTGAGCGTGGAGCGCTATGTGGCCGTGGTGCACCCGCTCCAAGCTAAGTCTGTGATGACACGGACCCACGTGCGCCGCATGTTGGGGGCCATCTGGATCCTTGCCGTGCTTTTCTCTCTGCCCAACACCAGTCTCCACGGCCTCAAGCAGCTCTTTGTGCCCTGTCGGGGTCTGGTGCCTGACTCAGCTGTGTGTACGTTGGTGCGCCCCCGACTCTTTTACAACTTGGTGATCCAGATCACCACCCTGCTCTTCTTCTGCCTGCCCATGGCCACCATCAGTGTGCTATACCTGCTCATTGGGCTGCAGCTGCGGAGGGAGAGGATGCTGCTTCAAGAGGAGGTCAAGGGCAGGAAAACTGCAGCGGCCCAGAAGACCTGCAACAGACAGCTTCCGCTTCGAGAAAGGGGCCGGAGACAGGTGACCAAGATGCTATGTAAGTGTCATTGTTGAGGAAGGAGTTGAGCCTCCTTGGGTCTGGGGAAGGAGTTGAGCGTTGAGCTTCTGGAGTTTGGAAGCTGGTCTTAGGTCCACTGTGCTTCCCAGATCTCTCTCTCTCTCTCTCTCTCTTTCTTCTTCTTCTTCTTCTTCTTCTTCTTCTTCTTCTTCTTCTTCTTCTTCCTCTTCCTCCTCCTCCTCCTCCTCCTCCTCCTCCTCCTCCTCCTCCTCCTCCTCCTCCTCCTCTTCCTCCTCCTTTTCTGAGACAGGGTTTCTCTGTATAATCCTGGCCATCCTGGAACTTGCTATGTGACCAGGCTGGCCTTGAACTCAGAGATTCACCTGCCTCTGCCTCCCAAGTGCTGGGACTAAAGACCTGCGCCACCATGGCCAGGCTTTCCTGTCCACTTTTCAAGGACGGGAGGATAGTGGGCGGGAGAAGCAAATGCTAAGTGAGACGCAGATCAGGGCAAGCTTCTCTTCTCCGTTCCTGCAGTTGCGCTGGTTGTGGTGTTTGGCATCTGCTGGGCTCCGTTCCATGCGGAGCGCCTCATGTGGAGCTTGGTGCCCGACTGGACCGAGAACTTACTCCTGGCCTTCCAGTTTGTACACATTACATCTGGCGTCTTCTTCTACCTCGGCTCGGCAGCCAACCCAGTGCTCTACAGCCTCATGTCCAGTCGCTTCCGGGAGAACTTCCGGCAAGCCCTGGGCCTGGGAACCCAATGCCATCGCCGCCGTCGCCAACACCGTCGTAGTTCCCATAACCTCAGCAAGTTGACCACAGGTAGCACCTATGACTTCGGTTCCCGGAACAGCAGGGCTGGACCCCTAGTTGAGAACGGGAATCAAGGATTTCACCAAGAGACAGAACTCTCCTGAGTAAAATCCCAAAGGAGGCTCACCTCCTGGGCCAGAGATCTGGGGAGCTACTGGGAAGAGCTTGGGAAGTCGGGTCAGCACCCCAGTGATTTTCACCCTGCCCACATATTTGAGTGTTGAGGGAAACAGCAAGAAGAAGAGGATTGAACCCCGACTGTCAAAGACTCAAATTGAGGGTCTTTTTGACTCAGTTTTTAATGCTTGCTGGTTTCAGAGGATCTGAGTTCAGGTCCCAGCACCCACATGGCAACTCACAATTGCCTGTAACTGCAGTTCTAGGTCATTTGACACTCTCTTCTGGTTTCTGAAGGCACCCACATGTACAGAGGATGCAATCATAAAATACAAAAACAAAACAAAAAAACCTTAAATACCGACATTGAGCCAGGCACATGCTATAACACCCCTCCACACCCCAGACCTCCGGCTAAATTCTCCCCCACAGAACCATCATGGCCCACCGAGGCCTCAGCAATTATCTCCCCGGGGATCCCTCCTTCCTCTCAAGTTCACAGATGCTTCCACAGGGGCCTAGCTGTCATTCTGGTGACTTCTGAACCTCCATAGTTTCTGACCTATCTTTCCCTCCAGCTCTTGGACTACACTTGGGACCATCCTCTCACCATGGCACTGAAATTTGAGCCTTCGAGCTGCCAGGGGGAAGAGGTTCCCAGGGATCCTGGGGACCTGGATCTAAACTCAACACCTTTGTCACCAACTTGTTGCCTCGTGGCATCGGGCGAGTCGTCTCGCCTGTCTAGGCTTTGGTTCCTTGTTGGCACAGCGAAAGGTGTGCCGAGGTGCCAGTGTCACCCTTTGGTGCCAGCTGCGTTTCATCTGTGTGCACGAAGGCTTCACCTGACCTGCATCACTACCAAACCCTGCTTGCCCTCCGACCTTCTCGTGCCCCTGCCCCAAGCTGTCCAGTGTAGTTCCTTCGCTTGTCCTGGAGCGGATAGGGAGGACAGGTGAGCACAGCAGTCCCCTTGCCTGTTGCCTTGCTTGCCTGCAGACAGACTGATCTGGCAGCCCCCGCTAAACAATGTACCAGAGATGCTGTTAGCCGGGAATCTCTGAAGCAAGAAACCTGGGCTAACCAAGGACCAGAAGTGGCCATGCAGAGACAGTGTGTTGCTTAGTCTTTGTCGACTTGACACCAACTAGAGTCACCTGGGGAGAGTGAACCTCAGTGGGGGAGTTACATCCATCGGATTGGCCTGTGGACGTGTCTGTGGGACATTTTCGTGATGATTGGTGTGGCAGGGTCCAGTCCACTGTGGGTGGTACCACTCCTGGCCAAGAGGTCCTACGCCGTCTAAAGAAAGCTGAGGGAAGGAGAGATGGCTCAGAGGTTAAGAGCACTGGCTGTTCTTCTAGAGGTCCTGAGTTCAATTCCCAAAACTGCACAGTGGCTCACACCATCTGTAATGAGATCTGATGTCAACACTGTACACATAAAAAGTAAATAAATAAGTAAATTTTTTTTAAAAAAAAAAAAGCTGAGCAAGCTATGGGGGAACAAGCCAGTCAACCCAATTTTCCCATGGCTTCTGCTCCAGTTCCTGCCTCTTGGTTCCCCGTGATGATGGACAGTAAGCTGAAATAAACCCTTTTCCTCCCCAAGTTGTCTCTGGTCAGTATTTTATTACAGAACAAACTGCAAATGAGGACACGCAGGTCTACTAAAGGGACTGAGGGTCAGGGACAATACTTGAAATTCTATGCCATTCTGAACTTCAGGGACAACCTGGTGCTCAGGAGGGACCCAATGAATGGACGGACCGTGTCCTGCTGCAAGTTGCTGGGTCTTGTCCTGAAAGCCCTGGTGTCCACAGTTGGGGGCTGCACAGGGACCCTGTAGACACCAGTCTATAGTGATGCCCTAGGTTCCAGGCCTGTCCAGTGGAGGAGACGGTAGCAGGTGGCTTCACCAGTCAGTTTCATATCGCCATGACAAATGCCTGCCAGAAACACCTTATAGGCAGGGAGCTGGGCATGGTGACTCATGGCTATAATCTCAGCACCTTGGAAGTGATGACAGGATGGTCATGAGTTTGCAGCTAGTCTGGGCTACACAATGAGATTCCCCACCCAAAGACCAAATAAACAAATAAGATTTCTTTTGGCTCAGGGCTCCAGTCTATCATATCATATCATATCATATTATATTATATTATATTATATTATATTATATTATAATATTAATAATGGCCGGCTCCATTATTTCTACCTACATCGAGAGAGAAGGGTATGGTGAGGTTGAGTTTCTTATCTCAAGGTATCCAGGAAGCAGAAAAAATACATTATTTTTTTTCTCCCAGGGCATAACCTCCAGTGACTTACTTCTTACAATTTAGCCTTACCTCTAGAAGTTTCCATCACCCTCCAGTAATAACATGAAGTTATAATTCCATCAATAGAGCACTTATAACCCAATCATTTCCTCAAAACTCCACTTCCAAACCTAGTTTAGTTACACTGGACATGTGCACTGGGAACCAAGACTTCAACACATGAGCCTGTGGGGGGGGTGTAATATCCACAGCATAACAACTGCAAATATGTTGTTTACACATCCATACAAATAATAAACACTTACTGTAGAAAACGTGGCTGGAGAGATGGTTCAGTGGTTAAGAGCACTGGCTGTTCTTCCAGTGGTCCTGAGTTCAATTCCTAGCAACTCCATGGTGGCTCACAGCCGTCTATAATGAGATCTGGTGCCCTCTTCTGGCCTACCAGCATACATGCAGGCAGAACACTGTATACATAACAAATAAATAAATAAATAATCTTTTTTTAAAAAATAAGAAAATGTGGAAATGTAAATAAGCAAGTGTGGAAGAAAAAAATGGGTTGGGAGGAACTGGACAGATGGGCCAGCCCATAAGGCGTGAGGATCTGATTCAATCTTCAGAACCAATGGGATAATGCCTGGTGTCACAGTGGCCTGTGATACTGAGGATGGCATTTGAGGTTGTCCTCCAGCTTTTACAAACACACATGCACAGGTGCAGAGACTCATATGTGTGCATGCACACACACATGCATGTATACATCCCACATACAGAATACAAGCATATGCATTCACCTGTCTGCACGCACACACGCACACACACACAAGTGCACAGGCATACTTTTTTTTTCCCCCGAGACAGGGTTCCTCTGTGTAGCCTTGACTGTCCTGGAACTAGCTCTTGTAGACCAGGAGACCAGGCTGCCCTCGAACTCTCAGAGATCCGCCTGCCTCTGCCTCCCGACTGCTGGGATTAAAGGCGTGCACCACCACTGCCCATGCATACATTTTTGAAAGCACTTTCTCCAGGGGCTGTAGAGAAGCAGGAATAAGAACTTGCTTAATGAGTACAGAACTTCTGTTTTGCGAGATGAAAAGCTCTGGAGGTCAACTGCACAATTATTATCCCTAATAATACTTACACGAGTTAGCTCTCCTAGATCTGTGACGAAATAGCTGTTAGAAGCAACGTGAGGAAATGGCTTAAGGGGTCTAGTCCATTGGTGGGGATGGCGGTGTTCACGGTGGTAGGAGTGTGCAGCCACGGCTCCCACACCTGGACAGACCAGGAAACAGGAAGGTGGAAATGCTGAGGTTCGGTCAGCTTTCTCCCTTTCCTATTTTTATTCAGTCCAGTACCCCTGCCCATGGGATGGTGCTGCCCACATTCAGAGTGAACCATCTCTCTCCAGTTAAACAGAGATGCCCAGAAGTGTGTCTCCTAGGTGACTCCAAATCCAGTCAAACTGGCAACGCAAATGAAACACCACAACACTGACCCATCCGTTTAAATGGTTAAGATGGTAAACTTACTGGGTGGTGGTGGTGCACACCTTTAATCCCAGCACTCGGGAGGCAGAGGCAGGTGGATCTCTGTGAGTTCGGGGCCAGCCTGGTCTACAAGAGCTAGTTCCAGGACAGGCTCCAAAGCTACAGAGAAACTCTGTCTCGAAAAAAAAAAAATGGTAAACATGTTGTGTATATTTTATCACAATTTTTCCATCACTTTGCTCTATTGTATATAATTTGGCATATTTCCTCCTAAGAGTGTTTTTATCTGGCTGTTCTTGCCTTCTATAAACAAGTCTGTCCTGTTTTTTCCATAGATGATGGATGATCCAAAGTCAAGGGTGCAACTCATTTGACCCAGGGGCTCCGCTGTGGCCGGCCTTGGCCAGACTGAGAAAGCCCCCTGAGTCTCATATAAGCTACAGTGTGGAGAAATTCTCAGGTCCTGGCCCAACAAGGTCCCACTCCCTACTGTCTTCTGTGCTTGGAAGAGCTGACCAAACCCAGCAAAGAAAAGCCACCCTCCCTGCTAAAGCTACCATCGCAAGGATTCCGGCTAACCAGATGGGAGGCACAGGGGCCAGGGATAGACAGTGAAGGTTGGGGTGGAAGTGTGAGGGTTCTCTGAAGGCACTGGGAGAAGTAGGGACGTCAAGGAGACTGCCTCTGGATCGTGGAACTGAGAGAAAAGCTGGCTGTAGGAAGGGAGTTTCCTCAGTGGGTGATCCTGGATGTATGGAGACAGGGTGCCCTCCACCTGAGCACCTAAGCAGACTTACAGAGCGGTGGCAGTAGGCCAGGCCAACGACTGGAGGGACAGGAGAGATTCTGTGAACAAAGGAGCCTGTGAAAAGTGCTATTTAAGCTGGGCGGTGGTGGCGCACGCCTTTAATCCCAGCACTCGGGAGGCAGAGGCAGGCAGATCTCTGTGAGCTCGAGGCCAGCCTGGTCTACAAGAGCTAGTTCCAGGACAGGCTCCAAAGCCACAGAGAAACCCTGTCTCGATAAACCCCTCCCCCAAAAAAAAGAAAGGAGGGAAGGAAGGAAGGCTATTTAGCTATTGAGAGCTGATTGTCGAAGGACCACCTCTCTCACAAGCACTGGGTAGCCTGTGGGTAGATGCTAAAACTGTTGCCAGAGACCAGCTCTGTTCAGTGATAGAAAAGACAGTGTTCATGAAGAGTGGAATCCGTGTGTGTGTGAGTGTGTGTGTGTATGAGTGTGTGTGCGCGCGTGTGTGTGAAGGGTTGTCCCATGCCGAGAAGCACAGGCAGAAGAGGAATAACATACTCCTTGTTGTGAATTTGCCACGTCTTTTGAGGGTGTCCACAGGCTGTCAGTGGCCAGGTTCTGCGCATCCTCAGTGGCCATGAAAAGGAAACAGCAGCTGAGTTCAGTCCTTGAGAAAAATGTCTAGAATGCAGAAGACAGCAGCCATCCCTACCTAGGGCACACATAGGGGATGGTCAGGGGCATCAACCTTGTATTCCTTCTAGAAGGCTCTGCTGCTCCTGTGCCTTGTCAGGGTGGAGCTTTGAGCTCCGTGGATTTAAAAGGCCACTCTTAGGCTAGGATCTGACTCTCTTGAAAGTGTATGGTTTATTTAGTATGCTGTCATCACGCCCCTTTCTCATAGAATTGGGTCCATCTACACACCGCTCCTGCATGACCATAAATGACAACGAGGGCCATGTGGATGACCTCACTGCCTCCAAGTGTTTCTGCTGCTCTAGAGACCTCTCTCCCACTCGACTTTCTGGCCTGTGGCCACCCTGTTAATTGTCTTGTAAGTTAGGTAAGTGTTTAGTGAGGCACCGAATCTAAAATGTAGACAGGGCCGAGGAGGTAGTTAGTAGTACCGTAGTTAAAGTGCTTGCTGTTTGGAGTTCAGATCCACGGAAATCCACGGAAATGCCAGGTGTGTGTGGTGCCCCGGTTGGAATTCTAGTCTCAGAAGGTACAGACAGGGCACCCCAAAGCAAGATGGCTAGCAGCATTATGTCTGAGCTCTGGGTTTGATGGACACCCGTCCTCAGTACAGAAGATAGAAGAGGAACCAATGGAAGACGGAGCCAAGATAACTCCTGATATCAGCCTTGGGCCTCTATATGCACAAATATACACCACATATGTAATTGGATGCATACATACATGTCCATTACACACACTCGAAAAAGGGGCAATCCAGGGTTCCTTGCCTAGGAACAGTTTCCCTCAACCTCCCAACACACACACACACACACACACACACACTCCCCAAGCTGAACTGTGAGACTATATCTTAGGTGTGTTTCTGCTATTAAGGACAACACCTCTTATACCTAAGCCTGGCCTCAAACTCTCCATGAAGCCAAGAATGATGATGAACTCCGGATCTTGTCTCCACCTCTTCAGGACCACCACACCTGGCTGATTCCTGGGATTTTTCACCCACAGTTCTGGGTTGTTGTCAAAACTTATCAAGGATGATGTAATTTTAAAGTACTAGGTAACAGCACTCAGTAGGTCGAGGCAGATGGATCTCTGTAAGTTTGAGGTCAGCCTGGTCTACAGAGTAAGTTCCAGGACAGCCAGAGCTACATAGTGAGACCCTGTCTCGAAAGCAAACAAGCAAAAACAAAAAATCTGTTAAGTCTCAAGCTTATTTTGAGAAAGTTATGATAAGATATTGAAAAACCAACCGGTACAACGTGCAGCAACAGCAGGAAGGTAGCCGGGTCTCAACTGCTACAGCGTTGGACTTCTTCAGCTACAGGTCTGTGGAGAGGGGCGGGACCAGGATTTAGGCTCCTCCCACCTCTCGCAACAGGTAAGACCCTTCCGATTGCCATCTTGGTTCCTCTTTGCCGGAAAATGGCGGTGGTAGCAACTCATGACTTAGAGATCTAGGAACTTGGAGTGGGCCTGGCTCCCGAACCTTCAAAGAATAGTGGCGTTTATGGCCGTTTACTTACCTACGGCTCCATCAGCTTCCAGGTCCCCGAATCTTGTCGGACGTCTTCTCCACCCGGAGCCAAAATCACCTGGACCACCCTGCCGACCTGAGCCACCGGACTCGGGCCAAGGTCCAGCCTCCAGCCCTGCGTGCAGGAGCATCACGTGCAGGCCGGGCATGGAGGCTCGCACCGCCTGCCTCAGCGGTCTGCATGGGCTCTGGTTGGTCCAAGCGAGTGATAGAGGTCTGCCGCTTTTCAGGCCATCTTCCTCCGGGGTCGAATCCTAACGGCACTTGAGTGTGTGTGTGTGTGTGTGTGCACGCGCCGCGCGTGTCGGGGAAGAGGGGTCCCCAGCACCCCACCGATGGCTTTAAGTCACTGGGAACAGGAATGTGCGGACCAGCTTAGGCAGCAAGAGTTATAGGTGGTGGCCTGAGTGGCCAGGGCTCTTTCTGAGTTGGTCTGTGTGTAGTAATGAATGTTGCTCTGGTGTTACCGATGCTGGCGAGCTGAGGTATTTGAGTTGTGGTGTTGTTTTTGTGTTGGCTGGCATAAGGTCTTTATTCCATTTGAATAGTTGGTAGCAATGTTAGGTATTTTGGAACGTTATTTTAAAACACGAGAATTCCTAGATGTTTGCTCATTTTAGGTTAAGGAATTTCCATTTTTAGATTGTTACAAAACCAGAAGGTGCTATACTGAACTACACTGTGCACCAAAAACCGTCATATTTTTATACCAATTTTTAATGTTTTCTGGTGTTAGCAAAGCATTCCATATAAAAATTAAAAGTAGGCTCAGTGTGGTGGTATAACCTTGAAATTCAGAACCTTTTGTTGGGTCTTAGTTTAGTTAATAAAATAATTTTAGGGGCTGGAGAGATGACTCAGCGGTTAAGACTACTCTTCCAGAGGTCCTGAGTTCAACTCCCAGCAACCACAAGGTGGCTCACAACCATCTGTAATGAGATCTGGTGCCCCCTTCTGGCGTGCAGGTACACATGCAGGCAGAATGCTGTATGCATAATAAATAAATGAATAAATAATAATAATTTTAAAACCAAGGACCATTTTATTGGAATTTAAAAGCAAAATAGCAGGGCAGGCAAGAGGTAAATCTTAGCAGCTGCCAGGAAGAGGGAGACGGTAAGAGGAGTGAGTAGTTCCAGGCTGATGAGAGGCCGGCAGGAAAAGGGCTTGCTGCTCCCGGCAGTGGCGGTGCACACCTTTATCCCAGCACTCAGGAGGCAGAGACAGGCTGATCTCTGTGAGTCTACAAGAGCCAGTTCCAGGACAGGCTCCAAAAATACAGAAAAACCCTGTCTCGAAAAACAAAAAAGCAAATAAACAAAAAGCGCTTGCTGCCACAGTCAGGCCCCACAGGGCTCAAAGTGAGAACCAACTCCTGAGTGTTTTCCTCTGATCTCCACGTGTGTGCTGCAGCAATTGCATCCATATATACAAAACACACAGAAATGTGATTTTAAAAAATGTTTATTATTTTTTAGCCAGGTGGTAGTGGCACATGACTTTAATCCCAGCACTCCGGAGGCAGAGGCAGGTGAATCTCTGTGAGTTCAAGGGCAGCCTGGTCTACAAAGCGAGTGCCAGGACAGCCCCAAAAGCTACACAGAGCAACTTTATTTTTTTTTTTTAATTGCGTGTATGTGTGTGGATCCGTATGTGGGTGTCGAGGGTGTCGACGGAAGCCAGAGGCACTGGATCCTTCTGGAGCCGGAGTCGAAGGAAGTTGTGAGCCACCTGAGGTGGTGGTGTGCGCTCTTAACAGCTGAACCAGCTCTCCTACGTCCAGTGGTAATGAAACCAGAGAAAAAGCAGTGCCCTTAGGTCAGAGACCAGGAAATCCAACAGTGCCAGCAAGGGAGGTCAGCAAGCAGATGCACAGAAGGAACTGGAGGGAGGCTTCAAAAGTGAGCAAAGGATTTGGGGATCAAACTCAGGTCACCAGGTTCGGTGGCAAATGCATTTACTCACTGAACCACCTCCCTGGCCCCTTGCTGGTGAGAGTTAGGAAGTTCCTGGAGAACTTTTGGATGTTGTACCTCTGACAAGCATGACATCAGGAGAGGTTTAATTCTTTTAGGTTGAGAAAGTTTTAACGTTTAATGTGGCCAGGCGGTGATGGCACGTACCTTCAATCCCAGCACTCGGGAGGCAGAGGCAGGAGTGGATCTCTGTGAGTTCGAGGCCAACTAATCATAGGGTGAGTTCAAGGACAGCTAGAACTTATAATAAACTTTTTTTGTTTTTTGTTGTTGTTGTTTTGTTTTGTTTGAGACAGGGTTTCTCTGTAGCTTTGGGGCCTGTTCTGGAACTAGCTCTTGTAGACCAGGCTGCTCACAGAAGTCCACCTGCCTCTGCCTCCCGAGTGCTGAGATTAAAGGTGTGCGCCACCACCGCCCAGCCTAATAAATTCAAGCAGTTTAATCCAATACTAGATTCCGAAGTGGGGCTCTATAAAGAGTCTGTCACATCTGTGCATGTGGTCACTGGCCAGGAATTACTGTACTGGAAACCTACCTGAATCCTGTCACCAAGGTAGGAGAGTCAGGAGTTCAAGGTCATTCCTAGCTACATAGCCAATAGCCCTGGCCAGCCCCACACCATAACCTGGACCTCCCTCCCCCTCATCACGTACCACAGAGCTCAGAGATTTGTTCAGGGAGTTAACTAGGCAATATGGCAGCCAACTTGGGGTAGAGTGCTGAACCAGATTGTGAGCCATTGGGAGGAACTGACTTGTTCACGTCTTCTGCGAGGAACCCCATGACTGAGCTAGGGATCAGAGATAAGGCCAAAGACTTGGCCTTTTTGACTGATATCGCAAGCTATTTAAATATGCCGGACAGTTCTTGGCACGTATGTCCATTATAGTTATACAAATGCATGACTCACTTTGCTCGTTCCTGGCAAAACTCTCTTTGTCTTGTCTGTGACAAGGACCCTCTCTGGACCATCTTTCCATGTTGAAATTAGTTTCTGAAAATGACAGTTGTGGCCTGAACTACATTCCCAGAATGAAAGAGCCGACGACTGAATTCCAGGAAAGGGTCTCTGACTCCGGGCTTTATGAAAATGAACTGCTATTGTTCAGCTCATCCTCCTCAGTGGATATGGACCACGGCAGTCAGGGGGGAGCTGCAGCGGCAGCTGTGGGACATCAGTGCAGCGCTGCACAGAGACGAGTGCACCAGCCCCGGAGTCTCTTGGATCTACCGACACTTTGGGAATGGTTACCCCCAATATAAAACCATCTTGCCCATTCTGCCCATGTTTGGAAGCATTCACGTGTGTGAGCGCTCAGACTCTGTCAGTGTTTGAGTTATGTGGGACACTCAAAGAAAGAGTCGCTCCAGGATGAAATTTAGCCTCCAGGCAAGCAGGGAGGTCCAGCCTCAATGAATGAACCTTGAACAGTCATGCAGAAGCACACAGAAGTTGTTTTGGGGGTAAAACAAGTTCCTCATACCAAAGTTGCCAGACCTAATCTGTATGTTTCACGAAGGAGACATATAGCATCGCACCCCTGCGACTTTAGTTTGCAGCGCCCAATAATGCAAGATACCCAGGTGTGCCAGGACCGTCTTTGGCCAAAGTCATGCAAAGGTTGTACAGCTCCTTCAGAAAAACAGCTCTGCGGATGACAGAGAACAGGCACTGTTTTCCTCTGTGCTTTCTTCACCGTCTAAGTACTTCCAGCTACTCATTCTGAGGTTTACCCTAGATACAGTGACTCTAGTAGATTTCCTGCCACATTTCCCCCTTTAGTTTAAGCGATTTTAATTATGTCGAAGATTATGCAGCCACCCAGTGATTATAGCTTTTTCTCTATCTTGCTGTTTTACAGTCTAACGTAGATAAGACAGAAAACATTTTAAAGCCAGTAAAGTTATTACAGAAAAGAACAAGTATCTGTTAATATTTTTGCTGTGAACAAAATGGGTGTAATGTGGCTTAATCCATTCAAACCTTTATAAACAATCTGTCATGGACTGCATTCGGATTAAAGGTTGCTCCTGATTCAGGGATTTGGGGGTAAATACTCTATTGTAGACAAGGCTGCTCGTTTGTTTCCCAGCCACTTAGACACAACTAATCACACAAACTATATTAATTGTAACACTGTTTGATCAACAGCTTATGCATATTTCTAGCTACCTCTTACATCTTAAATTAAACCATTTCTATTAATCTGTGAACCACCACAAGGCTATGGCCTACCGGTAAGGTTCAGGCAGGTGGCTGGAGACTTTCTCCTTCGGCAGCTACATGGCGTCTCCCTGATTCCACCTACTTTCTCTCTGTATCTCTGTTCAGATTTCCCACCTGGCTTTTACTCTACTAAGCCATTGGCCAAAAAAGCTTCTTTAATAACCAATGGTAATAAAATATATTCATAGCATACAGAGGGGAATCCCGCATCATTCTACTGTATGTTACCACAGCCTGACATTACTTGACATATGTAGGCATAAAGAAGGGATGTCAGGTCTCAGATTTCAAATCTGAGAAAAAAATAAATGGGACTGAACAGTTAATTTTGTTTTCAGGTTTTTTTTTTTCAGCATAGATATGAAATAGACTCTGCTGAAAGGTTTTCCATACTGATATTCAGTCTCTCCGCAGGTGCAATAAATCAGATCAGGCTGAATAATTAAGACTAGGTTTAACCTGAGCAAAACAACTCCCGGGTCGTCTGGTGTGTGTGGGGGGGTGGCAAAAAGAAACCATATGTCAGGTCTAGAGACCGAGTCTTAAATACCCTGTTGGCTTGTTCTTGGGCGAGGTTTAGAGAGCTGAGACTGGACTTCCACCCAAACATCTGCCATTAGTCATGTGATTTTTACACCTCACATCACATATATAGTGAGATTTGTCTATGCTTCCAACTGTAATTTCTGGCTCTGAGCTGTTCAGACTTAGAAACCTCTGCCCTAAAGAAAAAAGTCATGTTTTCCTAAAAGGTATCTGAAAAAAATTTGGTTTTGTCTTAGACATCTATGGGTATCATGTATGTCTGTACACTGTGGGCGTGCCTGGCATGCTTGGTATCCTCAAAGGCCTTGGGTCTGGAGTTACCTATGGTTGTGAACTGCCCTCTCAGTGCCGGAACTTGAACCCAGATCCTTGGAAAGAGTAGCTAAACCTTAACTACTGAGCCCTCTCTCCAGCTCCAAAAGGCACTTCTGAGCCTGGACTGTGAACAAAAGAGCCTGGAGGAATTGAATATTTAGTCGTCTAGTAAGGCCTGTCTCTAAGGGTGACGGACCTGTCCCAGCTGAGTGATGAATCCTCTCTGCACAGGGTTGGTTTTGTACAGTTTCACTGCCCTCTGGGCTTCAACTTTGGTAATTCCATTTTGGATTTATGCACTCACGTGTTTTGAAATCTTGCTGGCTTTTAACTGGGTGTGGCTGGCCTACTGACAGGCAGCAGTGGGAGCAGCTTTGGCGTCAGACAGTCCTAGGGATGGCACAACAGGGGTTAGTGTGTGAGAGAGTAGCTGAGTACCCTTCCAGGGAAATGGCCCGTGGCTGCCAGCATGGTCTCAGAGAGCTCTGGAACCCAAAGAGGCTCACCCCTCTTGTGGTGGTTTGAATAAGAATGGCTCCCAAAGGCTCCTAGTTTGAATGCTTAGCCATCAGGGGGTGAAACTGTTTGAAAGGATTAGGAGGTGTGGCCTTGTTGGAGTAGGTGTGTCACTGGGGGTGGACTTTGAGGTTCCAAAAGCACAAGCCAGGTCTGGTAAGTCTCAGCCCCCTGCCTATTATGGATCAGGATGTAGTTCTCAACTGCTTCTTCAGCACCAAACCTGCCATGCCTGCTGCCATTCTTCCCAGCAAGTGATAAAGGATTAAGCCCACAAAACTGTAAGCAAGCATCTTAGTTAGGGTTTCTATTGCTGTAGAGAGATTCCATGACCGCGACAACTCTTATAAAGGAAAGCATTTAACTGGGGCTGGCTTACAGTTCAGAGGTTTGGTCCATATCATCATAGCTGGAAGCATGGCAGCATGCAGGCAGACATGGTGCTGGAGAAGGAGCTGCGAGTCCTGCATCTGGATCTGCAGGCAGCAGAAGGAAGACTTATACACACTGGCCAGACTTGAGCTTCTGAGACCTCAAAACCCATCTCCAGTGACCCACTTCCTCCAACAAGGCCACACCTACTCCAGTATGGAGTATATATTTCCTAATAGGGCCACTTCCTGTGGGTCAAGCATTCAAACACAGGAGTCTGCAATGGGCCATACCTACTCAAAGCACAGCAAGCCTCCAATTAAATGCTTTCTCTTATAAGAGTTGCCAAGGTCATAGTGTCTCTTCACCGCGATAGAACAGTGACTAAGACACCTATAATTCCACCACTCAGGAGGTTGAGGCAGGAGGGTCACTGTAGGTCTTGCAACAGTCTAGGGCTACCGGGTAAGACTGTCTCATACAAAACAATAACAAATATAAAACCACCAAACAAAACTAGCTGGTGGGGCTGGAGAGATGGCTTAGCAGTCAAGATGGCTTGAACACCTGCAGAGGGCTCAAGTTCAGGTCCCTGCACCCTCACTGGGTGGCTCACACCTACCCATAACTTCCAGGGGGTCTGAGGATACCTGTGCACACAGGTGTGTACTCACAGAGACATTCATATAAAAATGAATCTTTAGGTGCTGGAGAGATGGCTCAATGGTTAAGAGCACTGGCTGCTCTTCCAGAGGTCCTGAGTTCAATTTCCAGCAACCACATGGTGGCTCACAGCCGTCTGTAATGAGATCTGGCACCCTCTTCTGGCGTGTGGGCATACACGGAGGCAGAATGTTGTATACATAATAAAATAAATAAATCTTTAAAAGAATAAATCTTTAAAAAAAAACTAGTTTAATTATTAAATACAGACCTGCCGTAAGGTTCAGTACGATGGCAAATGTCCACTCGCCTGTAATCTCAGCAATCAGAATGATGAGGCAGTGAGTACCTGGGCTACATAGTAAGATTCAAAGGAACAAAACAGAACCAATCAGCAGCTTACTGTAGATGCTTCAGAAACTGGAGAAAAAGGAGTCAGGGAGATAGCTCAGCAGCGAAAGGCCCTTGCCGCCTGTCCTTGAGTACAATGATGGCTGAAGTTTGATCTGGAACTCACAAGGTAGAAGGAGAGAACTGACTTGCCTCTCTGCAGCTTTCTCTGCTCTGTGCTTAGGTTAAAGATGGGAGCTTTTTCCTTCTGTATTTGTGTTTAAAAAAAAAAAAGATGGGAGCTTTCAGTCTTCTTCTCCCGGTGCTGGGCCTGCCACTTGCTGCCATGCCTAACCCCCATGGAGTGCGGAGGACTCTCATTCCTGGAACCAAATCGTAATCCCAAAATAAAGCCTCTGTAAATTGCCTTGGCCATGGCAGCAGAGAAATAACTAATGCAGTGACCAAAAGTTGTCATCTGACCTCCACATGAGAGCTATGGAGTCTGCATGAATGTGCACTTTCCTGTTTGAAAACACACAGATACACAGACACTCACAGACAGACAGACAGACACACACACACACACACAGATGATGTCATTAAAATTTTTCTCTAAAAACAGAAAAAAGATATTGGGACGAAACCAATAATCTTTTTCTTAACATTTACTTTTCTGTTTTTTTGTTTGTTTGTTTGTTTTAAGATTTATTTATTTATGCAGTATCCTGCCTGTAGGCCAGAAGAGGGCACCAGATCTCATTATAGGTGATTGTGAGCCACTATGTGGTTGCTGGGAATTCACAGGACCTCTAGGAAGAGCAGTCAGTGCTCTGAAATGCTGAGCCATCTCTCGAGTCCCCTTCTGTTTGTTTTTGAAAGAAGGTCTCTATGTAGTTCTGACTGGCCTATAACTTACTATGTAGATCAGGCTAACCTGGACCTCACAAGCGATCTGCCTGCCTCTGCCTCCTGAGTGCTGGGATTAAAGGCATGTTCTGTACCCTGTTGTTTTATTGAGACAGGTAGGGTCTCTCTTTATTAACACCAGAATCAGAGAGCTTCAGTCTCCCAAATATTGGGATTGGAAGGTGTGTGTGTGTGAGACTTTGTATGCCATTAATTTCCACAGGAATTCTGCAAGGTAGATTCTGTTCTTTGCCTTTTACAGACAAACATAGGCTGAGTTTCAGAGAATTAACAACTTTCCAAGGTCGCTGTACTAGTTCCCGTTCACCTCTCTAGCAGTAGCGGAACCTGGGAGAACGGAGCCAATAAATGAGCTGAACTAAAGTCTCATGTGATAGCCGTCTCTATTCAGACAGTTTACACCCCGAGAGTTAAGAGTCTCCTGGGTAAAGCGTCCATTCACAAGGACAAACAGCGTGTGGTGGGCAAGCCACAGCTGCAAAGGCCTGGGTTTCCATAGCGACACTAGCCAGTCGTAGTGAACAATCTGAAGTAACCGCAGGCCTATCTGCTGTTCCGGAGCACAAGTGCACATCCCAAGAACAATTCCGTGTTCTGAAGAAACGGAGGCCCCAAGACTTTCGTCTTGTTTTCTCACGCGCACGCTGGATTCTTCTCACGTGACTCCATTCTAGGTCTGTGCTCCAACAGCTGCTCCTCTGCTGCTGTGATGGAACCACCATGGCCAAGGCAACTTACGGAAGGCTTTATTCGGGGCTTACAGCTCCAGGTGTAAGAGTCCTCCGTGGTGGGAAGGCAAGGCAGCGAGCGGCAGGCCCGGCACGGGGAGAAGACTGAAAGCTCCCATTTTAACCTAAACACAGAACAGAGAGAGTAAACAAGTCGCCAAGGATTTTTACTTTTTCTCTCTTTAAAGGTTTATTTATTGTCCCAGGACAGCCAGGACTGTTACACAGAGACACCCTGTCCTGAAAACCAAAAAACAAACAAAAACAAAAAAATATTTATTATTATGTATACAGTGCTCTGCCTGCATGTGTGCCTGCACGCCAGAAGAGGGCACCAGATCTCACTAGAAAGGGTTGTGAGCCACCACGTGATTGCTAGGAATTGAACTCAGGACCTCTGGAAGAGCAGCCAGTGCTTTTAACCTTTGAGCCACCTCTCCAGCCCCCAAGACTTTTACTCTTAAAGCCTACCCTGCCTCTGCAAATGTCTTCCAGTAAGATCACACCTCCTCAACCTCCCCAAACTGTCACCATCTAGGGACCAAGTGTTCAAATGCCTGAACCTATGGGGTACGTTTTCCATTCAAACCACCACAATCACATGGCTGGGAAACTGTCTTGTTTGCTTTCTAGTGCTGTGATAAAACACAGCAGTTTTGGGAAGGAAAGGGTCTATCTGGCTTACATGTTACGGTCTGTCATGGAGGGAAGTCAAGGTGTAAAACCAAAGCAGGAACCTGGAGGCAGGAAACTCTCCTCCCCCTCTAACATTTATTTGGGGGTTGGTGAGCACATGCCTGCCGCTTCACACAGAGAGGGTCAGAGACAACTGTGGGAGTTCGTTCTTTCCTGTGTGGAGTCCAAGAATCAGCCTCCGGTTGTCATGCTAGGTGACAAGCACCTTAACACAACGAACCATCTCAGGGACTTCTGCCTTTCTCTGAAAAGTGGAACTAGTCCCCACCCATCCCTCGAAAATGACCACTCCGAGGAAGTACAGGAGAGACCCGTGTGGGCCAGCAGCTCTCAGCTCTTGACCACTTGGCCTCTGACTGTTTTCCACAATAACCACCACTTAGAGTTCAGCCTGCTGCCCACCCACCAAGTCTCATTCGTCTTTCCGTTGGAAAGTTCCACTCCCACCCAGGTCTCAGTCTCCTCCCTGCCAAGTTAGATCTTGTCTTCCCCATGGATGAGGAATTGTCCTTTTTCTTGTGTGGACCGCTCCACCCCATTACGTAGGGTTTTGTCTTTCACTTGTGGGACAGAGCGGCTAGAGACAGTGTGGTCAGGGAGCCCCTGGGAAGATGGAACCTGGGGCACAAAGAAAGGATGACCTCATGTCTCAGTAGTGCCAGTGACAGGAAATCTTGAAAGGGTGAGATCTACGCAGAGAATCATAAACCCAAGACACAGGTCATGTGTTTCGGTACTGACACCTGCTGGTCCTCTGGAGCTATTGCACTGACCGGCAGTAAGGGAATTATGGGTTAAAGGGGAAAGTTGCCAAATGACCCAACGTTTCCTCCTTCCTCCTCTTCCTTTTTTTAACGAAAAATTTGAAAACTTGATGAGACACAGTTAGTAATACAGTCTCAACTGCCCCACAGAGAAGTAAATGTTATAAAGCAAAAGAACATTACAGAGGAGAAACTGAGGCCATAGCCACCGTTAGTGATCTATGTCAGCAATGGGAATATCAAAAGTATAGTCACAAAGATGGAAAAAGGGAACAAAGTAAAGCCACATGACCAGATGTGGTGGTAAACACTTTTAATCCCAGATTTTGAGAGGTCCGAGGTAAGTGGATCTCTGTGAGTTTGAGGCCAGCCTGGTCTACATAGTGAGTTCCAGGCTAGCCAGGGCTACATAGTGAAACCCCGTTCCAAAGAAGTAAAATATGGGACAGGTGAGATGACTTAGTGGGTAAAGGTGCTTGCCACCAAGCCTGGGACCTGAGTTCAAGCTCCAGAACCCCTGTAAAGGTGACTCCACAAAGTTGTCCTCTGACCTCCTCGTTGGTATACAAGAACACGTATGCACACACACATCATGCATGCATATCATGCATATATACACCAATAACAAGTAATTAAAATTATAATTCTGCAGGTGGGGGAATGGCTCGGTCAGTAAAACACTTATCTTATAAGCGTGCTGTACATGCATGGCACTTAACTTATAAACCTGAAGTTATGAACTTATGAACCTGAGTTCAGTCCCCAAAACACACGGGACAACGCTGAGTGTGGTGGGACAGGCTTCTAACCATATAAAGTGGGAAGCCAAGGCAGGAGCCTGGTGCTCACCGGCCTCTCGGCCTAGCTCTGTCGGTGAGCTCAAGGCCAGTGAGAGATGCCGTCTTAAAAGAGATGAGAGGCATTCCTGACGACGGCGTGTTTGGTTATCTGCTGACTCTGAATGCAGTCATGCACCACCACCCCCCACAAGCATACACATGTGCACCCACTCACACACATATACACATATGAGAATATGTTATAGTTAAGTACAGTGTTTTATGGCACCATAATGATTGAAATGCATTAACATATTGATAATGGCTCAGAGACAGCATATCTAAAGGATGTCTGCCTAATTTCTTAATTTTAGACTGTAGAACTATGTAGCTGCAGTTGGCCTGGAACTCCCTAAATAGACCGGACTAACCTTGAACTTACAGTGATCCCCCCTGTCTAAATCTTTAGGTCTAGCCTGGTGCACTGGCACACACTTGTAATTCCAGCTACTCAGGAGGCAAGGGGATTTGAATTCGTGGATAACCTGGGCAGCGCTATTTCAAAACAAGTCAATATATATTTAGTCTCATAGAGAGTGATAAAGTTTTGAAAATACAAATAAGTAATTCCTAAAGCAATATTTAAGTTCCCCCAGAATGCTAATGACAACAGTGATATTTAAACAGTTGGCATTGAGACAACTTCCACTTGTAAAACATTTTTAAAGGGACTGGAGAGTTAGTTCAGCATTTAAGAGCACTGACTGCTCTACCAGGGGACGTAGGTTCAATTCCCAGCACCCACAGGGCGACTCCAGTTCAGGGGACCCAATACCCTCCTCCAGACACATGCAGGCAAAACATCAATGCATATAAAATTAAAAAATATATTTTTTAAAATGTTGATTTATTTAATTTTATGTGTGTGTGTTTAAGTGTATGTGTGTGTATCATACACATGCAAGAGTTTGTGGAGGCCAGAAGGGGCATCAAATTCCCTGTAACTGGAGCTAAGGACAGTTATGAGCTACCATGTGGGTGCTGGAAAGTGAACTCAGGTCTTCTGCAAGAACAAGTGTTCTTAACCACTGAGCAATCTCTTCAGATTCCAGCACATGTAAAATTGTTTTCTTTTCTTTCTTTCTTTTTTCTTTTCTTCCTTTCCTTCCTCTTTTTTTTTTTTTTTTTTTTTTGAGACAGGGTTTCTCGGTATAGTCTTGGCTATCCTGGAACTTACTCTGTAGACCAGGCTGGCCTTGAACTCACAGAGATTCAGCTGCCTCTGCCTCCTGAGTGCTGGGATTAAAGGCCTGTGTCACCACTGCCTGGAAACATGTAAAATTCTTAATAATGGTTTTCATTTGCAAAAAAAAAATCAAAAAATTAAAGAAAAACAAATCTCCATGGGACACAAAAAGCTTATCAGCTAGCTAAGACCACAGCCAGAGATGGACTCATAAGGCTGTGGCAAAGGGCAGTTTCCAAACTCCCCTTTTTTATAGCAAGAAGCAACAAGCATTAGGCAATAACAAAAGAGTTTTTACAGCTTCGAGGTAAAACCCAGATACAAATTGTCCTCTACAATTTCCATTAACAGAGTTTTTCAGTTAAACTAGTGTTTGTATTTAGTCCATTGTTTGTCCCTGGCGCTCCCTGATAGTGTTTATCAAAGCTATGCACTTCCTCTGATACTGCCAGTTTCACATAGCAGGGAAGGGTATAGGAAAATGCACAACCAAAAAGTCAAGCACACCTCATCGTTTAAAAGTTAACTCATGCTGGGTGGTGGTGGTGCACACCTTTAATCCCAGTACTCAGGAGGCAGAGGCAGGTGGATCTCTGTGAGTTCGAGGCCAGCCTGGTCTACAAGAGCTAGTTCAAGATTCCAAAACTACAGAGAAACCCTATCTTGAAAAAACCTAAAAAAGTTAACTCAATTCATGTCCATTGTTGATCACAGGTGGCCGGGTGTTACCTTTGGGCTAACTCTGTTTGCAGAGCTGACCCTCAGTTTGCAGAGGGCACTTCAGTCTTGCAGGCAGAGCTATTTGTTGTAAAACAAAGTAACCCACTGTTAATAGTTAATCCATAGACTGCTGAAAAAGCTGCTGACAGCCTGCTCTCATTCTCCTAGGCTTACAACTTTATATTTTTTTATTTCTACACTCTTACTTATGGAATCTACATTTCTATATTCTTATTCTTGGACTCTTCAAGGGCCCGATGCTGAACGTACAGTGGAGGGAGATGTCTGGTGGGCTGCGCAGAGTCTGGAGCTCAGGAAGAAAGGAGCTACTGTGACACCATCAGATGGAAGGGGAGCCACTGTGAAGGACCTTCAGCTGTCATCAGAGAAACTGTCCCTAGAGGGAAAAGCTGGGATTAGAGTTCAGTGGAAAAAATGCTTGCCTTGAATGCATAAGACCCTAGGTTCAATCCCCAGTATTGCCAAGAGAGAGAAATGAAAAATAACAACGAAAAGGAAATCCAAGCAGAGGGCAACACATGGGGACTATCAGGCAGATGGTTTTACCAAGAGAAAGAATGTTGAAGAAGGAGGCCGGAGAGATGGCTCAGCGACGAAGAGCACTGACTTCCAGAGGGCCAGGGTTCGATTCCTAGCACCCACTTGGCAGCTTTCATCTCTAAGAGTTGCACAATGATGAGGAGAGATTTACAAACTGCCCTTCAGGCCAGCAACAAGGACAGTGGTGGAGTTTGGGGTTATACACGCCTATAATCTCAGCATTCTAGTGGCGGAGGCAGGAGGATCTCAAGTGCAAGGCTACCAAAACATAAATATAAGCTAGCTCCTTGGCAGGATGACAGAAAGGAAGGGGACACTAGCACAGCAGGTGGCTGTGATCGACAGACTGAGACCACCCACAGGAACTGTGTTGTAGAAGACGATTCTGGCTTCTCTGGGACATTGAGGCCATGATGGGAAGCCAATGCTGCCTGGGGCTCTCTGTAAACCAGAAGTGGGAGCATCTCAGGGAAGTCTGCCCTTCCTTGTCAAGTAGAATGAGGTTGGCAATTGACAGGACAGAAGTGAATGGCCCAGAGAAGGGGACGGCTTGGAACAGCCACTGGGTGGGGAATAAAAGAGTCAGAGGCCAGGAAGCCCATCCAGGCCCGTGGCTGGGCTGCTATAGCGCTGCTATCAAGGTAGCTGGTGATCTGCTCTTGGGCTGCCTCAGGGAGACTCGGGGAAGGTGGAGGCTGTGTTGACTCCGTCTCTGGGTCAAACAGCATGAACAGGCTGCTCACACAAAGCAAGCATGGCTTGTTGGGTGTGGTAGCTTAAGCCAGTAGTTCTGGTACTTAGAAGGCTGAGGCAGGAGGATTGCCATGGATTTGAGTTTAACCTGGGCTACCTAATGAGTTCTAGGACAGCCTGGACTACAGTTAGACCTTGCCTAAAAAAAGAGAAACAGAGAGAGAGAGAGAGAGAGAGAGAGAGAGAGAGAGAGAGAGAGAGAGAGAGAAGGGGTGGCCCAAACTAAAAATCTTGAAAACAAAATGTCTTAGTTAGGTTTCTATGACTGTGAATAGACAGCCACCATGCCACCATGACCAGGGAAACTCTTCTTTTTTTTTTTTTTTTTTCTCCCAAGACAGGATTTTTCTGTGTAACCCTGGCTGTCCTGGAATTTACTCTATAGACCAGCCTGGCCTCAGACTCACAGAGATCTGCCTGCCTCTACCTCCCCAGGGCTGGGATTAAGGGTGTGCACCACTGCCACCCTGCTACCACAGCAACTCTTATAAAGGAAAACATTTAGTTAGGGTTGGCTTACAGTTCTGGGGTTTAGTTCATTTTTGTCAAGTCAGGAACATATTGTTGTGCAGGCAGGCATGGTTCTGGAGAAGCTGAGAGTTTACATCTTGATACTAAGGCAGCAGGAAGAGACTATGACACACTGGCCAGGCTTGAGCATCTAAGATCGAATAGCCTAACCCCTAGTGACACACCTACTCCAATAAAGTCATATCCACCCCCAACAAAGCCACTACTATCCAACAAGGTCACTCTCTGTGAGCCTATGGGGGCGATTTTATTCAAACTACCACACAAAACATAAATGTATAGTGATACACACCATAGTCACAGCGTTCATAAGTGAAGGCAGGAGGAGCAAGAGTTTGAGACCAGCATGGTCTCTATATATGAGAGCCTATCTCAAACAAAACTACAAACATAATATTAATAATCTTTGGTTTTTTTTTTCAAGACAAGATTTCTTTGTATAGTCCTGGCTGTCCTGGACTCACTCTGTAGGCCAAACTAGCCTTGACCTCAGAGATTTGCCTACCTCTGCTTCCCAAGTGTTGAGATTAAAGGCATGTGCCAACACCATTGGTAATAATTTTTTAATCAGATGGGTTAAAGTGCCAAGAAAAGCCCGTGTCTTAGAGTTTACTATTGCTGTGAAGGGACACCATGACCACGGCAACTCTTATCAAGAAAACATTTAATTGAGGGTGGCTTGCTTACAGTTTCAGGTGTTTAGTCCATTTATCAACATGTTGGGGAGCATGGCAGCATGCAGGCAGACATGGTACTAGGGGAGCTGAGCATCCTACATCTTGCAGGCCCTGGAATTTGAACTGACTGGGTAGTATCCCAAGTACATGAAACCTCAAAGCCAGCCCCCATCATGACACACTTTTTTCAACAAAGCCACATCTCCTAATAGTGCCACTCCCTATGAGATTATGGGAGCCAATTGCATTCAAAATGCCAGAGCCTGGCAATGGAGCTTATGGTGTAGGCATCTGGCTAAAATTCTGCATGGCATATAAAGGCCTCAGAGAACAAGCAAAGTGGGAACTCAGCTCTGCCCATCTTCACAGCAGGCATCCTGGGCTGTGCTCAGGTTGGTTGTGAACTCACTGTGGCCTTCCTTAGCTAGGTGCTCTCCAGGCTTGGCCGGATGGAAACCTGGCACTCAGAAGACAGGGTAAAGCCCCATCTCCTTAGAGCCATTTAGGCACATTTCCTTTACTATGGCTCTACTTTCAGTGGGAAGAACCTAGGGTGAGAGGGCAGCAGCTGCTTAGTCTTCTCAGTGATCCTGTCACTCATGTAAACAGTTCCCTGTGTGAAACTTGTATGAAATATTTGATACGACTTTCTTATTTGGTTGGAACTAGAGACAATCCATTCCTAGAGGCCTCTATCTGGGATTTGTGGGTTCTTATCCTCAAATCCTCCAGACTTTGTCCAGTGGGCTGCTAGGTCCCTGAGTGGAAACAGTAGACAGTGAGCAGTTCAGAACACTTCAGCAGGGACTGGGCAGAGTTGGGCTAGGTTTATGCAAATTTGGAGGTGCCAGTGGCTAACCATTCAGGGTAGTGCCTTTGGAGCATCTGACCTGGTGCCAGAGACTGATCACACGCCTGAGTTAGTTGTTGTAATTTCAACAACAGCAGGAAGGAGCCACACCTTGCAACAGGGCTCACACAAGTTTATTCGAAGAGGAGAGAGCAGGGGCAGAGAAGAGGACAAAGAAAGGAAGAGAGACTGGTCCCTGGGGATGAGAGTAATGGGAGAGAGAGAAACAGAAAGAGCTGGGGAGGTGAGCAAGGTGCACAGGTGGTTCTTAGTGGCTGCAGCTGAGGACGTATCCTGCCAGGACCCCCAGGGCAGGCCAGTACAGATGCCTGAATAGTAACACTCCTCCCTTTTGTTTATTGTTAGAAAGGGGGAGCAGGTGAGGCAGGGATGAGGATGCCTCATTCTCAAAACTACTTTCTGCTGACCTGGGGGGCGTCGTTCATCTTTAGGGAACATGAGAAAGCTGGGGTGCTGGCCATGTCTGGAGTAGTCGCTGGCTGTTTCGCTTCGCTGTCCAGACTCTGTGGAACCGCCAGGCTCCACTCAGACCTGGCAAAATGTTGTCTGAGGTGTATCCAAGTCGACACCTAGAGCTTAAAGTACCTGATCCTTTCCCATCAGCACAGTGTCACCCAGACACCCTCCCTCTGTCCAATCGACCAGGAAACACAGGCGGTTGATTGCTGAGGGCAGTCGTTGTAGAGTTAGTACCTCTGGGGTGCTGCTGGTTCTCACCACCCAGACATGTTTGGTCGTCTTGCACCTCCAGCTCTATGGCCAACAGCCGGTAGTCCTGCAACAATAGTTGGTTAGGAATGGTCAGTGGGGCTCCAAAACCATCCCAGCGGGAGCGAGGAGGTATAAAGGACCACACAGTTCCCATGAGCAAGGCAGAGAAGACCCAAGGGGCTGCAATTCCTAGTGTCCCAGGAATTCAGAGAGGGTCGATTTTGAGACAGCACAGGTTGCTCAGCGATTCAAACACAGAGCAGGGGCCAAGGGCTCTGAGCCCAAGAGAGACACAGTCACCTGGTGCCAGTACTTCAAGAAAAGCCGGAAGTCGAGGAGAGGACTGTGCTTGAGAAATGAAATCTCACATCCAGGGGAGTGGTCAGAGGTGGGTAGCCGTGTAAGAGACCCAGTTGTCAATACTGAATAGAAGACGAATAGAAGACGAAGCCACCAGTGAACGCAAAAGCAGGTTGTTGCAGGTGGAAGAGAACAGATCTGTTGAGGGTGGAGCAGCTGGGTAGTGATTACATTTTGGTAGACTATCACTAAGCAAGCATGCTGCACGCAACAGAGTTAATGTAAGAGGTCTATTGGGGAAGGGAAAGCAGGAGAGGGAAAGGGTGAAGGGGTGATACCTCTTTCATCATCTATCACGGTTCTGGCAGAATGTTGCAAAAGTCCTGTAAAATATCAGGATATAAAGTGCCGGAAAACGGATTTTGGTAGGCCTATTCCCCATGAGTGAAGCAGAACAAGACCCAATGGCTCTTATCAAGAGAGAAAAAAAAGCCGGGTGGTGGTGACGCACACCTTTAATCCCAGCACTTGGGAGGCAGAGGCAGGCGGGTCTCTGTGAGTTCCAAACCAGCCTGGTCTACAGGAGCTAGTTCCTGGGCAGGCTCCAAAGCTACAGAGAAACCCTGTCTCATAAAACAAACAAAAAAAAAAAAAAAAGAAGAAGAAGAAGAAAAAGAGCTTTTAGTGCTGGAGAGATGGCTCAGTAGTTAAGAGCACTGCCTGCTCTTCCAAAGGTCCTGAGTTCAAGTCCTAGCAACCACATGGTGGCTCACAACCATCTGTAATGAGGTCTGGTGCCCTCTTCTGGCCTGCAGCATACATGCAGACAGAATACTGAGAAATACTGAGAATACTGTATACATAATAAATAAATAAATAAATAAATCTTTGAGAGAGAGAGAGAGAGAGAGGCATAAGCTGCCCAGAGTTGTCACTCAAGGAGCAAGAGGCTGAAGGGCAAAGTCAGAAGGACCCAAGGGACCAGTGAGTCATCATGCAAAGTGCAGGGGGACCTAGGACTCTAAGCCCAAGAGAGCTGTGGTTGCCTGGTACCAGGGCTTAATGAACCAAAAGTCGAGAAATCACCCTCAGAGATGAGTCTTCACTCATGGGAAATAGCCAGAGGTGGGGAAGAGGGAGTGACTCACCAATCATGCCAGTGCTGAATGAAGGGACCCAGCGATCCCAGAGAAGCATGGTTGTCATATGTGGACCCATTCCAGGGTTCCAGCGAGCCTCAAACTGTCTGCTGGCAGGAGGAAGTGTCAGGAGAACCTTTCCCGGTTAGGGAACCAATATTGCAATTTAAAAAAAACAGCAGAAAGGAGTCACATTGGAGGTTTATTGGAAGAGGAGAGGGAAGGGGCAGAAAAGGGGGCAAAGGTCCCTAGGGACAAGAGTAACGGTAAAGAGAAGAGAGAGAGAGAGAGAGAGAGCGCGAGCGCGAGCGAGAGAGCACCAAAGCTTGGGACTGTCCAGGCTCTGCATGTGAGAGCACCTGTCAGAATGTAAAAGGCTGGACCCTTGATCCAACTGCTTTAGTAAGTCCAGATGTGTATCTGTACATGTGTAAGACAAAGTGCATAAAAGATTACTTGCTAGTTTGTTTGATAGATTTTTGTTTGTTTTGTTTTGGCTTTGAGATAGGGTTTCTCTGTTTAACAGTCCGGGCTGTTCAGAAACTCGCTCTGTAGACCAGGTTGGCCTCGTAACTCACAGAGATCTGCCTGTCTCTGCCTCCCAAGTGCTGGGATTCAAGGTGTACGCCACCACCACCTGGTTACCTGGCTTTTTTTGGTTTTTCAAGATAGTGTTTCTCAATAGCTATGGAGCCAGTCCTGGAACTTGCTTTGTAGATCAGGCTGGCCTTGAACTCACAGGGATTCACTTGCCTCTGCCTCCAAGTGCTGGGATTAAAGGTGTGCACCACCATCTGGCTACTTACTAGTTTGAAATAATAGTTAAACACAGCTCTCCCTGCAATGTTTAAGAACAGCAACTGGTTAAGTAAATGACCTTTCTATATAAGGAAGAGCCTGTATTAATATAGCAGCAGATATAAGTGGGATCATGAAATGTAGTTAATAAAAAACAGGAGAATTCAGAACAATGCACATAGTATAACTTCAAGATCTGATACCCTCACACAGACATGCATACAGGCAAAATGCCAATGCACACAAAATAAAAATAAACAAATTATGAGGAAAATAAATAAACTAACTGCGTTCACCTATTCGATCATAGTGTGTCTTGTGGTCCTGGTTACAGATTGGGGAGGAGGGACAGAGCCTTCTTCCAGTTTCTAGGCATTTATGCAGCTTCCTTCTGGTTTCCCTTCCATGATCTTAGACCTGGAAGTTAAAACCCTAGCGCATGTGGATCAGTTTTATCTTACTGTTAGTACTTAGGCATTCCCTTGCAAAGGAATAGTAATTAGTGCCTTCATTTAATAGATGGAGATCATGGAGGTTCAAGGTGATGTATACAGATGGATAAAATTTCATGAACTACAATTATATGGCCAACTCTGATGCTTTCTTGGCAAGCTATTTGTTTTTAGGACAGGGTCTATGCTGCTCTGCCTGTCCTGGAATTCACTATGTAGAGCAGACTGACCTCAAACTCCCAAAGATACTCAATTGCAAGGATTAAAGGCACACATCACTACACTGGACTATCCTATGTAGTTTAAGAGAGCATTCCTCAGCTGGCGGTGGTGACACATACTTTCAATCCCAAAGCCATCCTGGTTTATAGAATGACTTTCAGGACAGGCTCCAAAGCTACACAGAGAAACCCTGTATCGAAAAACCAACCAACCAACCCTCTACCACCACCACCAAACAAAAGAGAGAGAGAGAGAAAAGAGAGAGAGAGAGAGAGAGAGAGAGAGAGAGAGAGAGAGAATCCCTCTTCTTTTCCTGCCTCTCTGCGCCTACTACCTACCCAGATTTCCTTTCCTTTCTTTCTAGGACAGCTTTCTTCCCCAACACACCAGCAGACTGGGCTATCCTTAATTCATACCCATGCTCCACTCACTAATCAGTGAGAAGTGCTGCCCTCTACAGCTTACATGTGGGTATTTATTTACAGGCTACAAGAAATCCATCCATATCTTTGTTTCCTAGCTGCTCTTGCCCAGGAAGTGGTCCTTCACCCAAGGTTTCTTCCTTACTTAAGTCGGCATGGTGGTTCATCTACTGGCAGGAGGATGAGCTCAAGGCCACACTGGGCAGTCAGTTGTAGATCAGGCTAGACTACGGCATAAGCCATTGTCTGAAAGGAACAAACAACAAAAAGACCTTTTCTCACATACACATGCCCCCCCCCCCCCAATTCTCTGGCCAACTATTGGCTCCTTTATTACAGACTCTATATCATTTCCTCCTAGGGCTCATGTATCCTCAAAACACAAACAAACTAACAAAATTGGTGTCTTCTGTAGTACCCCTGCACACCAATGGTGGTACTACCATGTCTGCTATTTAGTCCAAGAAACTGGAAGGATGGGGCAGGGTTGGTTTTTATTTTTATTTTTTTGGTGTAGCCCAGGTTAGCTCTGTACTGGCAATCCTCAAAAAGAACTGGGATTACAGATATATGCCACCATAACTGGTTGTTTTGAATCTTATTTATTCCTGCTTTCAGATAGGGTCTATTTTTGTAGCTCAGCCTGATCTGGAACCCAGTAACTCATGTTATAAATTCAGACCTCAAATTCATGGTAATTCTCCCGCTTCAGCCTTTCAAATGCTGTGGTTACAGGCATCAGCGACTGTACCTAGGTCTTTTGTATTTTATGTGGTATAACTGATTTTTTCAATTAGTATTTGCTGAAATCCAGATGTGGAGAAACACACCCATAAAGCTCAGAAGGCAGAGACAGAAACCCAATTTCCAGGCTAACCTGGGATACCTAACAAGGCCATCTCAAAAAGAAGAATGCTGAGATGTGCTATCAGATGCTGGAACTAAGCGAGACAAGCACAGTAAATAAAAGGCAGGGTCTTTAACGTGGGGAAACTGACCTAGAAATGTCATTATTCTTCTGCCTTTTGGTCTTCAGTCCACTTACCTTGGAATAATAAGACGACTCAGTGGACAAAGTGCTTGCTGCAGAAACTTGAGGGTTCAAGTTCAGATCCCAAACATCCCTGTCAGAAGCATGGGCTGGCACATTCCTGTGATCCTAGAGCCAGGGTGGTTGTGGGTGGAGGGAGCAGACACAGGGGGATCCCTGGCCTCTACTACCCAGCCTGTCTATAAAAGGCGAGATTCAATTACAGAAACCCTGCTCAAAAAAATCAGGTAGAGATGGGCTGGGGAGGTAGCTCAGTCGTTAAGCGCCTGCCTGGCACACACAAAACCAAGATCAGCCGGGTGGTGGTGGCGCACGCCTTTAATTCCAGCACTCGAGAGGCAGAGGCAGACAGATTTCTGTGAGTTCGAGGCCAGCCTGGTCTATAAGAGCTGGTTCCAAGACAGGCTCCAAAGCTACAGGGAAACCCAGTCTCAAACAAACAAACAGACAAACCAGGATCAATCCCCAGAGCCACACAAAACCACCAGAGGCAGCACACACCTGTAATACCAGCACTTAGGAAGGAGGTGCAAGAGGGTCAGAAGTTCAAGGACAGCCTGGGCTACAGGAGACCCTGTCTCAAAAAAGCACAGCCCTAGGCCCCGCCCCCAGTCCTACCTCCTTACTAGGTCTGCAGCTGGACAAATTAACTCTGTCCTCATGTCTGTGAGCAGTGATGTTTTTAGTCAATTTCGGATAAATTTCTGAATTTAAAATTTCCAAAGAGCTGGAATAGAGTCTGGTGCCTGGCAAGCATCACATATGTATTAGGTGTTGTTGACCCAGATTGATTCCGCAGTGACACTGCTCGACATCAAACAACTAACTGTCCCTGCTGCTGTGGCCTCCCCTAAATACTTGTGTTCTTGACATGCAGTGGTGGTGCACACCTTTAATCCCAGCACTCGGGGAGGCAGAGATAGGTGGATTTCTGTGAGTTCAAGGCCAGCCTGGTCTACAGGGTAAGTTCCAGAACAGGCTCCAAATGTACAGAGAAAACCTGTCCTGAGGTTCACCCCTCCCCCAAAAATGTGTTCCTAAGTTCACATTTCCTTCTGTGGTGTTAGGGCCTTGTGTGTGCCTACCACTAAGTTATATCCATAACTACAGTTAGCAAGTAATTTTCCACACTATGATGTACCAGGCAATACTTTAGGCACCAGGAATATAGCAGACAACAGTTGTGTTCTGTATGGGGACAATAATCGGCCAAGAAAAATACCAATAAGTGATAATGCCTGCGTGTAACTTAGTGAGTCTCCTAGTGGCACCTCAGAGGGCTGAGGAAGACAGCATACAGATAGACGGGATCAAAAAAGAGGCACCATGCCAGTGTTGCTGGGATCTTCCTATCATTTCACACTCAGAGCTCATCTGTCTCCTCCCAAGTGGCTTTAGCCTGCTCCGCTTGGAAAGATTCAGGGTCTTGGCTCACACCATTCTTCCCGTCCCTCCACCCAGGAGTCTCTCTTGGCTCCATACTATCTAGCTCAAGATAAAAAGGCTAGTGAAAGAAACCTACCTTGGCCCTGGCACCAGAGTCAAAGAAACACTCTGCCCCTCACAAACTCAGTATGAAAACCAACCAATTCCTGAGCACAAAATCCAGCCAAGCTCAGGGACTGAAATCCGACCAATTTCCACCCTGAAAAAACACCACCCCTAAGAAGCCCGGTACCTGTTCAGCTGAGAGAGCCTTTTCCCACTATAGAAGAGGCAGCCACCCTCCTGGATTCTTCCCACCCATTAAACCTCTTGAACAAGGTTTGGGTGAGACCTTGTTTCATTTAACTGAATCAAAGCAAAACCTTTCCCTGGAGCGGGGCTGTAAGCCTCAACGTGTATGGTGGCTTTGTGGTACTCCTTGGCTCCCAATCTTGTCAGTATCCCTTTTCACCCTTTTCATGCTTAGTAACCTTGTCACCGGTCTTTCTTTAAAGACAAAGCCCATCTCCACCCCATGCCCTGACTATAGAGCACTAGTGTGGAGTTGAGACGGGAAGGCCTTATAAGCGTCCCCTAATAACTATTCCTACTTATCTCCAAAGGCCTGTGTTCAGAAAGAAAGCTTGAGACCCAACCACATTCCGCTTAAATTAAAATCTCCTGAGACGTGGTGGCCATTCATTTAATCCCAGCACACGTGAAGCAGGTCGAGGTTAGCCTGTCTACACAGTGAGCTCCACGACAGCAAGAGCAAACACTGAGAGTCCGCTTCAACACCCCAGACAAAATCTCCACAGGTGATTTTCAACCAAGCTTGTCAGATGATGGAACCCTGACTCTGTAGCAAGTTAGGTTTTAGATGTCCAGAAAACACCCTAGAGTAGAAACACTCCAGTATGCCACGCTTGGAACTAAGGTCCCACACACGGGGCAATCCACTTAAGCACCCCAAGAGAACTAACTCCGTCCTCCCCGCCATCGGGGGAATCCGTGAGTGGTCACAGGCCGGTCACCACACACCAGGAAGTCACCTCTCCGAGCCTGTCCCGATAGGCGGTAAACCTACCGAGCGAGGTTAGACATTAAGTGAGCTGTTTCTGCACTGCACACACGCGCGCACGCACACACACATACACACATTGCCTTTATTAGGAGTTCAGGAGAACGGTGGCCGTAGGCACACCATTATAGTCAAGGGGATGTGCTCGGCTCTACTTGAGGGCAGGCCGAGGGCTGTGAGCTGGCCCAAGTGGGCTCTAGGCCCTGGACTTCCGGCGCTCTCCGGCTCCTTGGCAGGGACGCATGGCGAACCCTTTAGGCCGCAGCGACGTCCACCGTGGGTTGCTGGCTTTCGCAGCACGGGGGAAATCCCCGCGGAACCCCCCCGGCCACGCGAGCCTAGGGATGCATGTAGTGTTCGAGCACATTAGAGCATACCAGCCATGTCGCCACCCCCACATCCCTCACGCAAGCAGCGCCAAACTCGCGCGTCCCACGGCGCAGGCGCGGCGAATGCGGGCCGCTAAACGGACCCGCACGCCAACCAGTCAACGTCCGCCTAGCGCAAAATAAGTCCCGCCCTCAGGGCGCTGACGTCAGGCCCCGCCCGCCAAATCCCCGCCCACCGACGCTGTAGTCCCGCCCCGCTCCGACCTGGTTTAAAGGCTCGCGGTTGGCTCGGGGAACGGACGCGGGCTCTGGTTGGCGGAGGCGGGGTCACGAGGACACCGTCGTCGCCTTTCCAGAGGCGATTACTGGGCAGGCTCAGTCTTTTGCCTCAGACGCTAGCTGTAGCTGGCAGTCAGTCGTACGTTCTCCTGTGTCTTCAGTGCCCGCCGCTGCCGTCGAGTTCGCGTCGGTTCTCCCGGGCTCTTCCGAGCTGCTCACTTCGCCGCACGCTCCGCCGCCGTCATCCGCCACCATGGTGAAGCTCGCAAAGGTGAGAGGCCCTGCGCGCGCGGACACGGGCGGCGAGGCCTGCTGCCTAAGGGGCGCGCGCGCGCCGCGGAGGGGAGGAGGGCCTGCGCGCAATCCCGGGAGCGTTCGAGGGCGCCATGCTGGGGGGAAGTCTCGCGCGACTAGCGGGAGGTCTCGCGGCGTTTGGCCTCTTGACTTGATGGTGAGAAGGGCCGAGGCGGGTTCCGGAAGGTGGCTGTGGGGTGCGCCGGGGGTCGCCGCGTGTGTGTGTCGCGCGCGGGACGGGGGGGGACTGAGATCGGCGGCGCCGAGCGTGGAGAAGGCGCCGGGCCCGCCGGTTGGAGATGGGACCAAACTCGTGCGACCGGCGCTCGCTGGGCCCCGCCTCCTGGCGCACGTGCTCCGGTGCGCGGCCCGCCACGTGGGTTTTGGCGCTCCGCGTGTGTCGCGCGTCTCGGGGTCGGGGTGTTCCGGTACACTGGTAAGGGGATCAGGAGGATTGACCTAGGTAGGGAACCTAGCCATCCCCGATCTGTCCGTGACGGGCCGACCAGCACGTGGTGGACTCCAGACGGAGCGCGTGGCCTGCTTGGTCCCCACACGTGGCCCACCTCCAGCGCGAGAAAGTCGGAAGTAGATCTCTTAAAGAGGTGCTCTTTCTAAAAAGGGACTTGGAAGATAACCCCTGCCCCAGCAAATAATGGAGAGGGCTATCCCTAAGTCGAATTCAGGCGAAGGTGCTAGAACATAAAAGGCAAGGACTAGTAGACCTTTAAAATGCGTTGGTAGTTAATGGTAGAGATTTCAGTTCTCTGAAAAGGAAAGAAATTATAGGTGGTTCTGAGCAAAATATGCCATGAAATTGTCGTGCATTGCCGAAAGGTCTGCTTGTGCACTTTAACAGTGGGCATTAAGAAAGAAGATAATGACAAAGCCCAAAATGGGGCAGAGGCATGATTTTGTGTCCACTTGTGTAGGCCGGCAAAACCCACGGTGAATCCAAGAAAATGGCTCCTCCCCCAAAGGAAGTGGAAGAAGATAGTGAGGATGAAGAAATGTCAGAAGATGAAGAAGATGACAGCAGTGGAGAAGAGGAGGTATACTGCTAATTGAAAAGTCATGTTAAATGCTTAAGATACGATGGACTGTGCTAGCGCCTTAATTCCAGCACACGGGAGGCAGAGGCAGGTGGATAAACTTAAGATGCAGCAATGAAACCGAAGGAACTGAATGTTTATCAGAAATACAGTATTGTAGTATGTAGTGAGTGACAAGTACTTTACTGCCATTGATAATCATTTGAGGGTTTAAATAGACAATATGGGAGGCATGTCCATTTCACTAGTCAGGTTTCATGTGCTGTAATAGATTTCCTAACAGATTTGTAGGGTTATTTTCCCTCCTTATTTGAAAGACAGAATTTATCCAACTTATTTTTCTTCATACTACGATCACATGGCTTCATGCATTTTTGGAAGGACATTATGACACAAAATTCCCATTTTTGTTTTGAATCAGGGTCGCCCCATGACCCTTGCAGTCTCAGATTCTACTGAATAAAGTCGTTAGCCACTGCATGGAGCCTATGACAGAAAATTTATTAAGAAACCCAGGCCTTTCATTTAGATAAGAATAAGGGTCTCCTCGTTCAGGTGGCACCATATTTATTATTCCTATGTGTATGGGTTTATTTTTTCTGTATTTTAAGAAACGAAACTGAACACTTTAGATGTGAGTGTAATCTTTGAATTCTTATCCAAGCAAGATTTATCATTGCCAGTATTCTATCATGAATGATTTAAAGACATGGTAATTTAATTAATCCATCATTCAGGAGGCAGAAGTAGGGATATTCTTGAATTTCAGCTAAATTGGGGCTATATAATCATGCTCAGATTTCTTTAGAAGTATACTAGTAATGAACTGTGGTTTGGGTGGAACTTTGTTTTTTTAAATGAAAGTAAAATATTTCTTTGTAACTCTAGTAGTTAGGCTGAGGTGTAGGGGTGGAATTAAAAGTTAGTCTTGTTTGTGAGGGTTTCTAAAAAACTTGGGTGTTTGTCTGATAAGCATCTGCAGCTATGAGCATAGAAAGCCATGTACCCTGACTCCAGGGTTTAAGATTTATTTTTCTGTTTATTGGTGTGTGTGTAATTGCACTAAGCATGCCTAGTGCCCTCAGCATAGAAGAATGCTCTTGGATTCCTGGAATTGGATTTAGAGCCATCATGTGGATGCTGAGAACTGACCTTGAGTCCCTCTACTAGAGTAACAAGTACTCTTAACTGCTATATCTGTAGTCATTTGATTCCGGGACTTAACACTAATGCCAGTGTCCTTGAACTCATAGTGGCAATATATTAACATTGGATATAGGAAAATGCTCATGATTTGTTTGCATTTAAGGTTGTCATCCCTCAGAAAAAAGGCAAGAAGGCTACAACTCCGGCAAAGAAGGTAGTTGTTTCACAGACAAAAAAGGTTGCAGTTCCCACACCAGCTAAGAAAGCTGCTGTTACCCCAGGTAAAAAGGCAGCAGCCACACCAGCCAAGAAGGCAGTTACACCAGCCAAAGCAGTTGCAACACCTGGCAAGAAGGGAACAACCACACAAGGAAAAGCATTGGTCGCAGCCTCTGGTAAAAAGGGAGCTGTCGCACCAGCCAAGGGTGCTAAGAATGGTAAGAATGCCAAGAAGGAAGAGAGTGATGAAGATGAAGAAGATGATGATGATGAAGACGACAGTGATGAGGATGATGAAGATGATGAGGAAGAGGATGAATTTGAACCACCAATAGTGAAAGGAGTGAAGCCAGCAAAAGTAGCTGCTGCTGCTGCTCCTGCCTCAGAGGATGAAGATGAGGAAGATGATGAGGAGGAAGATGATGATGATGATGATGAAGATGGTAAGTAGATTTCGGGTTGCAGGATACTTAAGACCTAGGAGGTTTTGCTAACAATATAGTGTGTACTTTCACTTTATAGTTAGATTAGAAAGTCACATTTTTTGCTCATAGTTCTCATAACTGTGCATGTTGTCAGGATTTCGTTTCCTTTCTAAGACTCTTTTAAGGTGTGAAGGATTCACGTTACCAAAATTGGCAGCAAATGCCTGTCTTTGCTGAGCCATCTTTCTTTTAGACTCTGAGGAAGAAGCTATGGAGATCACACCTGCTAAAGGAAAGAAAGCTCCTGCAAAAGTTGTTCCTGTGAAAACCAAGGCTGTGGCTGAAGAAGAGGACGATGAGGATGATGAAGATGATGAGGATGATGATGAAGAGGAGGAAGAAGATGAAGAAGAGGAGGATGAAGATGAAGAAGAGGAGGAAGGTAATCAAATTAAGTTCTAAATTGGACTTACCTCATTAATATTTAATGGAAGTGTTTGAGATGTCTGTTTACTCATGATTGACACTAAAAATCTTATCCAGAGCCTGTTAAAGTAGCGCCTGGAAAAAGGAAGAAGGAAATGACCAAGCAGAAAGAAGTCCCCGAAGCCAAGAAACAGAAAGTGGTGGAAGGTAACCTGCAAAATTGGGGAGCGTGAGAGGAGATAAAAGCAGCAATAGCACAAGTGATGAATGACAAAGGGACTTAATACTGAAACCTGGTGTTGAGATTCAATATGCTGATGTGCTCCATAGAAATTTTATGCTGAAGTTTATGTGTAGTGATCTTATAAGTGAACAAAGTTTTTTCTGTGTAGGCTCAGAATCAACAACACCTTATAATCTCTTCATTGGAAACCTTAATCCAAACAAGTCTGTTGCAGAATTAAAAGATGCCATCAGTGAACTTTTTGCTAAAAATGATCTTGCTGTTGTGGATGTCAGAACTGGTACAAATAGGTAAGCTTTTTATTGTATGTGTGGATTACTAGTAGATACTGTTAAACATGAAGATGTATTATTTTAATGAAGATTAGCCATTAAAGAACTAAATCATCAAATCATAGAACCCACAGATTTAAAGTTTCAGTATTTGACTTCTTGTTATGTCAGGTAACAGCAAGTTTAAAAATTGGCATTTTGAACCTTTATGGTCATACTGAATGCTTTTAGAGCAGGTTCCTTTTCCAGCTAGTACTATCAGTTAACAGTGCAGTAAATGAAGACATCTGGGTCTGCTGTCATCTTGGTACATAGACTTGATTCTGTGGGAAATGAAGATGATCTAGATCACTCTCATGCCTGTAATTTTGTCCTTTTCATCTTTAAGGAAATTTGGCTATGTGGACTTTGAGTCTGCTGAAGACCAAGAAAAAGCCTTGGAACTCACTGGTTTAAAAGTGTTTGGCAATGAAATTAAACTAGAAAAACCAAAAGGAAGAGATAGTAAGAAAGGTATGTAAAAGAAAAGGGTCTAGTAGGTAGGCTTTGCCCATTCTCCCTTAAACCCATAAGATTGACAATAGGTGTGAGGTTTTTGGTTCATGGTGAGAAGGCTGACAAGACCAGTTCTTGGGGTGTGTCGCTGTCTTCGACTGCTAAAATTTATGAATTCCAAAGGGTTTTCTGAGTCTTACCTGTGTGGCACTGACAATTCTGAGGCTCACTAGGTAAACAAGGCTGGTATTAATAGTAGTGTGTTACACTCAGCAGGGATTGTCTTAGGAAATTAGAATGAATAACTATTAAGTAAAAGTGCTTACTGTGAAGCTTGATGACCTGATTTTGTTCCTCCCTAGAAGCACAAAGTAGGAGAGAAACACCAGAGTTGTCCTGAACATGTGTGCTTCGTGTTGTGATCTCAGCTTGCATCATGTTTAAACAATAAAAAGAACTATAAGTGACCTATCTCTTAGAATGAATTCATGATACACAAAGGATTTCATACTTTAGAATTAGGATTTTGAAGTGTTTGTTTTCTCTTTAGTTAACAGTTCTAGAAACTGAACTTAGGCCCTCTGCATGCTAGGCAAGCACTCATTAACCCTGTGGTACATAATATATCCTCACTCCCCTTTCAAACATTTGGGAAGGTGGCTAGGAACTCATTTTGTAGTTTATACAGGTCATGAACTTACTGCAGAAAGACACATGTCACTGTTGTAGTCCATATTTGTGATGAGATATCTTGGGGATGGAACCTTAAAATATACATAACCACCAGGAAACTATATACAATGTTTTTAGTGAGCTTGCATTTTGACATACTAATAACAGCTCAGATATTGTTGTCTATTTTGGTTAATGTGATTGCTCAAAAAGTATTTAAATTTGTACTTTCAGGTCTTTCAGTCATGGAATTTGGTTTTTCGTTAGCAATGAGATTAGTAAATGTTCTTAAATTATATCAGAATCCTAAATTTGTGCCTTTGCTTTTTTACTGTATTTGTACATGTTAAATGGGTTGGGTGGGATGTTCCCCCCACCTGCAAGTTTGTATATATGTAGACGACATGTGTGCCTAGTGTATGAGTGTTAAGGATTGAACATGGCTCCTCTTTGTGCAAAGTACTCTTAACCATCTCTCCGACCCTTATTTCTTTATTCTTAGTATAGAACTTTGTCCTTTATAGAAGCTTTTTGTTTTATTCTCTAGTGACTTGTTAAATGATGTACTTGGATTTTTTTTTTAAATTCTAGTTCGAGCTGCAAGAACACTTATAGCAAAAAACCTTTCATTCAACATCACTGAGGATGAATTAAAAGAAGCATTTGAAGATGCTGTGGAGATCAGAATGGTTACCCAGGATGGGAGGTGTAAAGGGTATGTTTGTATCTAAACGATAAACATTTATTCACCAATAGGTGTTTGAGTTGGTAGTTTAATGTCCCTCCCGTTATTATGTATGCAGTGTTCTGCCCAAATGCCAGAAGAGGGCTCCAAATGTCATTACAGGTGGTTGTGAGATACCATATGTTTGCTGAAAGTTGAACTTAGAACCTCTGGAAGAATAGCCAGTGCTCTTAACCACTGAGCCATCTCTCCAGCTCTACATCTGGGCTGCATCCAAAACAGGGCTGCATGCAGTTCATGTTGATCTCAGACTTAATTTGTAGCCAGGTTCTCTAGCCTCCACCACCTAAGGTGCTGAGTTCAGGAGTGTGGCATCAAGACCAGCTGATTGCTTTAGAAGCTATGATCGCTGTTACATGCTGGCCTTACATCCAAATCAGTATCTGTTGCCTCAGGCTCCTGGTACCATCAGACTAACCTTCCATATTTTATGAGAAGAATGTGGTTCTGGACAGTTAAACATAGTATGGTTTTTTGATCTTAGAGCTGTTGGTACTGTTTATCAAAATTGTAGGATTGCTTACATTGAATTTAAGTCTGAAGCTGATGCACAGAAAAACCTTGAAGAGAAGCAGGGGACAGAAATTGATGGGCGGTCTGTGTCACTCTACTACACTGGGGAGAAAGGACAACAAAGGCAAGAAAGAACTGGAAAGAATAGTACTTGGAGTGGTAAGTTCATGGGGATAGAAGTCATTTGTTTTCATACTTCAAGTTCTTTATGATTAGCTAGAATTAATTCATCTTTTGTTCATAATGCTTAGTATTCATGAATGAGCGATATTTTAAATTACAATTTAATTTCAGAGAAGGCAATTACTGCTTTCCTTGTTAGGTGTGTCTTATGATTTAAACCATATTTTACAAATAATACTCTAGGATAGCATCATTTCAGTCATATATAGTTAGACTGAAAATAAAAGGAGCAAGCAAGGAAGGCATAACTGTGTGATGCTCAGTCTTTGGAGTCAAGTGTGGTGATTCTTAGGATTATATGATATAGGGCCTATGGCTGAAGTACCATTGTTTTCATTTAACATTCTTTTGTGGGGTAGTTTGAAACAAGCTTGCTATGTAGCCCGCCGTGGCCTACTTGTCTGAGCGCTTTAATTTATACAGACTTAATTTAACGTGCCTTGTTAATAACGACATCTTTGTACTTGCAGGTGAATCAAAAACTTTGGTTTTAAGTAACCTTTCCTACAGTGCAACAGAAGAAACTCTTCAGGAGGTATTTGAGAAAGCAACTTTTATCAAAGTGCCCCAGAACCAACAAGGCAAATCTAAAGGGTAAAATAATTATTTTTATGTTGCTAGATGTGAGCCAGACATATTCTTTACACAGCTAATAAGGGTAAACCTACAACACTGTCCTGTTAGCTAAAAAACCAAGACCTTTTTACCTACCTATACAGGTGACAGTAAATGTTGATAGTAATAGTATTGGTGCTGGTGCCATGTGTTTGTAAGCTTTTTTCTGAGTATAGACTTTTTCGATTCTCAGGTATGCATTTATAGAATTTGCTTCATTTGAAGATGCTAAAGAAGCTTTAAGCTCCTGTAATAAAATGGAAATCGAGGGCAGAACAATCAGGCTGGAGTTACAAGGACCCAGGGGATCAGCTAATGCAAGAAGTCGTAAGTCCTCTTGGCATGATGTAGCTGGGTTTGGGTGGCAGTTTTTTGAGCTAATGTGGGACTGGTTGCTTTAAGTTGCTGCTTGAGTAAATGACAACTGGATATGATGACTGATTACCTGAGAAATAATTGATGAAATCTCAAGAAAATTCCTCTAGATAGTCAAGTTCTGATCCAGCTGTGTCATGTCAGCTCAAAGCAGCAACTTGTGGATTTGATTGCCCTCTGGATTCTCTTGAGGTTGATCTGTCAAATCCAGTGTAGTCTCTCTACCTTTACTTGGAATTAATTGCTTTTTTCTGATTAAAAACAAGTGTTGTATACATTTTACATACAAAGTCACTGTCATTAACAATGTACTTCAACTGGATGTGGTAGTTTGACTTTAAATCCTAGCAGTCAAGGCAGGATGAATGGATCAGAGTTCTAGACCAGCAAAGACTACATAGTGAAACCCTGTAAAACAAACAAACATCATTTTTCTCTTCCAGAGCCATCCAAAACGCTATTTGTCAAAGGTCTTTCTGAAGATACCACTGAGGAGACCTTAAAAGAATCATTTGAGGGCTCTGTGCGTGCAAGAATCGTCACAGATCGGGAAACAGGTTCCTCTAAAGGGTAGGACATAGCTGCATTTCTTTATTCTTCATGGACAGCTTGGCTCTTCAGTGTCTTCTCATTGAGCTCCTTTCTGTCTACTGGTGGCAGATTATGGATTCGCAAGAGAAGAAGAGAGAATTCACAGAACTAGCTCTTAGCTTCTGTTTTTACAGAGGTATATTTGGCTATTGTGTGAGACATTCTGAGATCTAAATTCAGACCAATCAGAATTTAATCACATTTATGTCTTGACCTCCTGTAAAAGTGCTTTTTGTATAATTACTATGTGTGAATGACTTGGTTCTGGTATGTATGAATGTGCATATTTTAAAATGTCTGGTTTTTATTCTGTTTTAGGTTCGGTTTTGTAGATTTCAACAGTGAGGAAGATGCCAAAGCTGCCAAGGAGGCCATGGAAGATGGAGAAATTGATGGAAACAAAGTTACTTTGGACTGGGCCAAACCTAAGGGTGAGGGTGGCTTTGGTGGCCGAGGAGGAGGCAGAGGAGGTTTTGGAGGCCGAGGTGGTGGCAGAGGAGGAAGAGGCGGATTTGGCGGCAGAGGCCGGGGCGGCTTTGGAGGTAGGTTGGACCTCTGGTTTCTAACTTTGTGTCCTAACCATTCTTGTGGGAAGGTCAATTCCAAGTATTATGCATTCTTCATGATGTTTTGCCTTCCTATAGGTCGAGGAGGCTTCCGAGGTGGTAGAGGAGGAGGAGGAGGGGGAGACTTCAAGCCACAAGGAAAGAAGACGAAGTTTGAATAATTCCTTCCATCCCAGTCTTTCCCAATTCATTTTAAAGAAAGGACTCTGGGGTTTTACACTGCTACCTGTTAAAAATGACAGAGCCTTTTAAGGACATTTCCAGGGGTTTTTTTTCCTACAGTCTTTTTTTTTTCTTTTTTGTGTTGGGGGTTGTAAAAGAATGTTTATCATGGTTTTATTTTTATTTTTTTTTTTTTGCTTCAGTGACTTTAGGACAAATTAAAAGTCCTAAACTCTGGTGCCAGATTTGTACTTCCTAAAGATTCCTCTTGGAATGATACTTAAGAGCTCAGCAAGACCAACTTTGCTATTCAAGATTCCGACTAGTGGGGATTTGAGAACACAACATCTTGAAACATTTGAGATGTTTCAAGAATCCCAGTAGAAGATTGGGAAATCTTCCAATCTTTCCACAAAAAGTGGAAATTAGTTTGAGGGGAGGAGGCACAGCAGTTTCTGAACTGGAAGGTTTGTTGAAGATGCTGCATTTGCACCTCAGATGGTGGGTGTACTGGACAATTGGTTGGTTGAGAGACACATGGATCATTGCTGAAATGGCAGTAAAGTAAAGCCATACAAGACATTGTGTGGTATATAATTTTAATCACAGTTTTTGAGTTCCAGGTTAGGCAGGACTAAAACTCCTGTTCAAAACAAAAAAAGAAAATACCAAGTCTTACAGAACCCTTGGAAAACCACAAGGTTGTAAGTGACAACTGGATAGATCCTGTAGAGAGAACCTGACCGGAAGTTTGTGTAGCTAAAGGGAAGGTCCTCCCTCCAATATATTTAGAAGTACAGTGACCCTTGGCCTGTGTGTTTAAAATGGGATGTACAACTTTTCACAGTGGTAGTGGTCTATCATCCTGCTTTTAATACCCTGCACCCACCATTGGCTTTTAAAAAGATCAGGCAGAGCTACCTGTCTTGAACAAACCCAAAGGCCCTCTGTAGGACCTTTTTCTTATGCCATTGTGTTAAAATCTAGGCGTGGTGGTGGTAGTGGTACACGCCTTTAATTCTACAATGGCATAGGAAAAGGGCTCTCTTAAAGACAGGAACCTGCTCTCGTTTGCAGTCCTAGAGAAACCAAAACCATTGCTCATAAGTGTTGAGCAAGAGATGGAACACTACGGAATACCCACCGTATATGTTTAAATACAGCGCACTATTTAGTTGCTACCAGTGGGAATTTGGTTTTTCAAGAAAGGTTTCTAGCTTTGAAGTGTGTCCTTGAACTCAGATTTGTCTGCCTCTGGCTGGGATTAAGGCTATGTGCCACCAGCAGCTCAACTAGTTTTGTTTCCTCTGGGAGGCAGTAGGAATGTGATAAATCTCCAAGGTTACCATCTTAGTTTTGGGGTTTTTTTTGTTGTTGTTGTTTTGTTTCGTTGGTTTTTTTTTTTTTTTTTTTTGAGACTGGTCTCTGCAGCCCCTACACATTGAGGAGCTCACTAGGCCAGGCTGGGATTAAAAGCATGTGTCACCTTGCCCAACTGTGAGATATTTTCTTGTCAAAAGGATGAGTCAGGTGGTGATGACATGTAACAAATCCCAATACCCCAAAAGTGATAGACAAAGTAACCTGATGCTGTCATTAGCTTTTCCCCCATCTTTTTCTTTGAACATTAATTTTGATCTGTTTTCTAGTTTACTGGTTGAAGTTTTTGAGACAGGGTTTCTTTGTAGCATTGGGAGCCTGTCCTGAACTAGCTCTTGTAGACCCAGACTGGCCTCAAACTGGAGATCCGCTGGACTCTTGGCCTCGCAAGTGCTGGGATTAAAAGTGTGCATCGCCAACACCCAGCTTATTTTCTTTTAATTTTTTTTTTAAAAAAACATGGGTTTTATGCGTATTGGTTTTTTTCCTGTGTGTTTCATTATGTGCATACGATGCCACTGGAGGCCAGAAGAGGGTGGATCCCCCAGTATTGGAGTCATAGATGAGCTATCATATGGGTGCTGGGAGTCAAACTTGAATTCCCTGGAGTATTGTTCTTTTCTAGGTTTTTAATCGTTCCCAGTTCACAAAGCCCCCATATTTGCCATTCAATATTTTCATCTTTTCATGAAAATTTCTGAAACAGCTACAGTGATCAAAATCCTTACTTGTAATATTTTAAATTTATCTTGGTGTTTGGGCTGCATATATGTCTGAGGGAGTCAGATCCATTGAGTTGCAGACAGTTGTGAGCTGCCATGCGGGTGTTGAGAATTGAACCCAGCACTCACATGGCATCGGTCTGGAAGAGTAACTGGTGTTCTTACCATGAGTTGTGACTGAGCACTTATTTCAGACTATGAACCATTGTTTTTTGTATTGTATGACTAAACTATACTCTGATACTATAGAGGCCATCTTGGTTATGCTGGGGCTTAGAATTATAAGTATTTAATACATATCCACAAGGGAAGCCATGGGAAAGCAAACCTAATAGGTTTTCTAGATCTGGTTTTTTTTCCTTCTCCAGGAAAAATAATTTGTTGCTGACAGTTTGAGGAAACACTTTAGACTTGTTGAAATATAGAAACTCCTGCAATTTCCCCATCAAGGTTTATGGATACAGCAGTGAGACTGTCAGATAAGATTGGTAACATCAGTGGTGTCAGAAATCTTGAAGGCAGGAAGCACTTTGTGAAAAGCACAGAAGGACTGGACACGTAGCTATTAATAAGGGCATAGGTGAAATCCTCTGTCAGACAACATTGAGAACTAACTTTTAAGCACAGATGGCACTGCTTTCCAAGGGAAATTTTGTTGGATAAGTTTTTACTGTTTCCCAGACACCCGTGGCTTTTGTAGATTGGGAAGAGGCTGTAAAGGCAGCCTTTCTTCAGAGTGGGAAGTCTGGGCATCAGCAAAAGCAGGGTCGGCTGTCAGTAGAAAAGTACAGCTCAGTTGGTAGAATGCTTTCCTGATGTCCACAAGATAAAGCTGGGTTCCATTGCCAAAACGACAATGAAAGTGTGATGGTATCCATATATGTGTGTGTGTGTATGCACATGCGCCCAGCCCTCAGGTGTGGAGGCAGGAGGATGCAAGCTCCAAGTTAGTGCCTCTCAGTTCGAGGACAGCAAGGGCTACACAGAAACCCTGTCAGGAAAAAAACTAAAATTTTAAAAAGATGGCCAGGTGGTGGTAGTGCATGCCTTTAATCTTAGCCAATCTGGTCTACAAGAGTGAGTTCCAGGACAGGCTCCAGAGCTACAGAAAACCCTGTCTTGAAAAACCAGTAAGTACACACTGGTACAGCAACACTGTACAGCAAACCAAGGGATTCAGAATGCATCTTGTGGGCAAAGGTTGCCTTTTTATTCTGTCCCTGCCTCCGAGGCACTGCAATTACAGGTGTACATCACTATCTGACCTCCCAAGTCTAAGGCTACCATTGAACTCTATCTGCAGGCCTCTAATTTTTTGGACTGAGCTTTTCTTGTATAACACTCCCTTGCAAACTAGGAATGATAATGCAAGCCTATGATCTTAACACTTGGGAGGCTGAGGCAGGCAAGCTTGGGCTACAAACTGAGACCCTTCTTGAAAACAGAATGAGATGGCTCAGTGGAAATGCTTACTGCTCGTGATAAACAATTTGAAGGGAGCCTCTGGTAGAAAAGAACCAACTCCCAAAACTACTCTGACCTCCACTTAAATGCGCTCATCCCACATCACACAAATTGAATTTAAAACACAAATACGCTTGCTTTTATGAATTTATTTTGCTGCTCTGGCCTGGAACTAGACCAGGGTGGCCTTGAACCTGCAACAGATGCTCCTGGGATTTCAGACGTTTTACCATGCCTGGCTCAATAGACGTGTATCTTCAAATGTATTTCTGAGAGTCATGTTTTCAGTCTTGCTGCCTTCATTTTAACAGCCACAAACATTTCTTTCAGCAAAGGAAACACCATGGGTCTTGTGTCCTATTGTGTTTGTGACTGGAAGATAAACTAAATAGGAGGTAATCACAGCTTCCTTCTTCAATAGGGCTACTGTAGTGTGATAGGAAAGCATCTGTGATTTCTTTCAAGGACTGTAAAGGTCTTTTAACATGTTAGTCTACCCAGGCAGCAGTCCGCAACTCTGCTGTTAACCTGACTAAAGGAGATTTAAATGATCATAAAAGCTTACGTCTGTTGATAAAAGGCCCCAAGGAATTTCTGAAGACATTCTGAATAAGAATTCTGGTCAAGTGCTGGGGAGATGGCCTAGTAAAATGCTTTCCATGCATGCAAGACCTGAGTTCAGATCTCCAGCCAGATGTGGTGATGGCCCATGCCTGTAATTTTGGACCTTGATCAGGCTGGTCTTGCTGGCTTGGTGAGCTCCAGGTTCAGCGAGAGACCTTGTGTCAAGAATCAGGTAGAGGGCTGGAGAGAAGGCTGAGTGGTTAAGAACACTGGCTGCTCTTCCAAAGGTCCTGAGTTCAATTCCCAGCAATCACATGGTGGCTCAGGCTAGTGCCCTCTTCTGGCCTGCAGGCATACACACAGAATATTGTATACATAATATTTTTAAAAAAATCAGTGATTGAGGAAGACAATGCAACCTCCATATACACATACACAAGGACACATACAGGCATCACACAAAAATTCTAGCTCTAATACTGGGTTTGGTGTTGCAGGCAGGCCTATTAGCTCAGTTTCTTAGCAGGCTGAGGCAGGAAAATCACAAGTTAAAGGCTTATTGAAACTATAGAGTTGGTTAAAAGCCAGCCTGAGCAACTTCCTGAGACTCTGGCTCAAGAAGTTTTTTTTTTTTTTTTTGAAACAGGGTTTCTCTGTAGCTTTGGAGCCTGTCCTGGAACTAGCTCTTGTAGACCAGGCTGGCCTCGAACTCACAGAGATCCGCCTGCCTCTGCCTCCTGAGTGCTGGGATTAAAGGCGTGCACCACCACCACCTGGCCTCAAGAAAAGTTTTAAAAGGTTTAAGAATATAGCTCAACAGTGAGATCCTGGGGTCATTCCCAATACCAGTGTTAAGAGGGGGTAAGAGGTGGCTCCATGCTATAACAGGGCAAGAGCCAGGATGCAAACCTAGTTTCTGAGCAAGGACACACTATAACAGCAACTGGGAAAATAATTCAAGGTGGACAAGTACCTGAGCAAGCAGTGTCTAATGGCCTGGCCGAAAGGGACAACTTGAAAGAGCACCAAGTGCAGATGTGGCTCAGAAACCAGGGGATAAATGATCTAGGCCAGTTGTTCTCAACCTTCCTAACACTGACCATTTACTATGGTTCTTCATGCTGTGTGACTCCCAACCATAAAATTATTTTCATTGCTATGTCATAACTAATTTTGATAATTTTATTAATTGTAATGTAAATACTTCTGGTGATAAAGGTTTGTCAGTCCATTTGTGACCTACAGTTGAGAACTACTGTTGTAGGTCACATTTCCAGGAATAGCTACAGTTACTAGGGCTGCAAGGCAGGGTCTTGGCTGCCTTTAAAAAAGACCGGTGCTGTGCCTACTTGGAGCATGAGCACTGGTTTCTGCCTGTGCTGTACCAGTGCTCCCTAGACCCCAGTTTTCTGCCTCTTCAGTCACTGGGCTTCTCAGCAGCTGAACTCTCCCTGTCCTCAGGTCTGGGATGGGAATTTTGTCTGTTTCATCCCCAGAGTACCCACTGCTTCCAACTCCCTGGACCTTTCTCTAACAAGGCATTATTCCCTGACTCTACTGAGCTCCTGTCACCCTCAGGCCCCTTCAAGAAACCCTTGGATATCAAGAGGAAGGTGGCATTATGAACAGACAAAACAGGCACAGGACATTTCTGAATCTACAAACGTCTATGCCTGAGTCTGATCCCATGGGTCCTCTGCTGGCTATTTCCAGCATGGAAATTTGCTGTTTGCACTGTGAGGTCACTGCTCTCTATGACCTCACCTCATTATTTAGGTCACACGGGCGGTTCTGTGCATTTCTGAGACAAATAGTGGAATTGCAGTGCATGAGTCTCTGAACTGCCCCTGGCAGCATCCTTCTGCATAGATATTTGTGTTTTTCCAAATATTGTGTATATTTCAAATATACAGTTATTTGAACAGTTAATATGCTGGGCCATCTCCTGTGGCTTGTCACTTTTATTGAGTAATTTTTTTTTCTGGCCAGAGGAGAGTGGCAGTGAGAACAATAACATATTTCTGCACGTGAACGTCAGCTCCTGCAGAATGTCACGCTCCCCATGTAGAATTTGAAGTCCTCAGCCTCCACAGTCACACAAGCCAATAACTTGCAATAAACACAGTATATACAGTCTAAGAGCTGCGAGTATATTCACTGGTAAAGTGCTTGACCAAGGCCCCAGGTCTGATGCCCAGTACCCTACACCACACATGAGATTCAGTGAGACAGAAAGGTCAGGGTCTTACCCTGTTACAGTCTTCAAGGGAAGACATGCCCTCACCACTTTTCTCCAACAAGGCTCCTACTCTCCTTCATTTTTTAAGACAGTTTCTCTGTGTAGACCTAGCTGTCTTGGAACTTGTTCTGTAGACCAGGCTGGCCTTGAAATCGGAGATCCACTTGCCTCTGCCTCCCCAGTGCTGGAATTAAAGGCATGTGCCACCACTGCCCAGCAAAGCTCTTCCTCTTAAGGGTTCCACCATGGCCCCTTGTAACACCAGGTACTGGGGAATCAAGCCTTCAACATGTGAGCCTTTTGGGGGAACATTCTAGATCTAAAGCCCAAGCATAAACTCAGTCCTCATTATCCACAGACTTCATATTTACAAATTTATTTGCTGAAATTTGTGGCTCAAAAATCAGTACTTGAGGAGCTGGAGAGATGATTCAATGGTTAAGAGCATAGGCTGCCCTAGAGGACCCAGGTTCAGTTCCCAGGATTTACATGTTGTCTCACAACTGCCTATTAATTCCAGTTCCAGGAGTTCTGATACCCATTTCTGGCCTCCATGGATACCTCCCCATACATAGTGTATATTCTGATAAGCAGACAAACATGAGGTACATAAATAAAATAAATTTGCCTGACTTGGTGGCACATGCCTTTCATTGCAGAACTTGGGAAGCAGAGGCAGGTAGTTTTTTTTTTTTTAATGAGTTTGAAGGCTACACAATGAACAACAACAAAAGCATTATAGTTAATTATATTGCCCATTCATAGGTAAGCATTACAGCTCGGATGGAAAGGGATCCTGGCAGTCAGGAGCCATGGAATACCTCAAAGTCAAAATAAACATAGCAGCTTACAGCCCTGCTCTAGGGAAGGGTCTCTCCAGGGTTACAATTTTGCTCTAGCAGGGGAGGGTTTCCCCAGTGAAGTTATTACAGTTCTGCCCAGAACCCCAAGCCTGTAACCACCCTGCTCCTCTAGGGGAACGGTTCTTCAGCAAATGTCTAACAGTTCTGCCCAGCTCAGACTCTAGCAAAAAGTTGTTACTTTTCTGCTCCACTCCACTCCACTCCAGCAAATAAAGGTCTTGCCCAAACCTCATTCAAGAGATTGATTGGGAGGGAAGAATCCAGGAGGGTGGCTGCCTCTGCCGTGGTGGGAAAAGGCTCTCCCAGCTGAACAGCTACAGGACTTACACAGGGCTTCTTAGAGGAAGAGTTTTTCCACGGTGAAGATTTTCAGGTGGGAATTGATTGAATTTCAAACTCTGAGCTTGTCTGGATTTCCTGCTCAGGGATTGGTTGTTATTCCTGCTCAGGGATTGGTTGGTTTTTGTACTGAGATGGCCAGGCGCAGAGTGTGTTTCTTTGGCTCTGGTTGGAGGACCAAAGTGTGTGTGTGCGTGTGTGTGTGCGTGCGTGCGTGTGTGTGTGTGTGTGTGTGTGTTTTCAATTAGCCTTTGGCTCTAGTTTCTGGGCCAGGGTGTGTTTCTTTCACTGGCTCTTTTACCCTATACATAGGCACACAGAGTGGCAAAATCTTTGATCCATAGGCAGTGATTTCCTACTGTTTTATTTCCTTTCTCATACTATAAATAATCTCTCTCTCTCTCTCTCTCTCTCTCTCTCTCTCTCTCTCTCTCTCTCTCTCTCTCTCAAGACAGGGTTCCTCTGTGCAACAGCACTGGCTGTCCTTGAGCTAGCTCCGCAGACCAGACTGGTCTTGAACTCACAGAACTCATCTGCTGGGATTAGAGGCTGTACCACCAATACTCAGCAGCCTCATACGCAGTTTCCAAAAACCACTTGTGTTTCTAATGCAAAAAGACTGTGGCATGCCTTTCAGGGGAAATTCAGCATGAACTATGGTGCTGCTGGCCATAAGTTCAATGCTAAGAAACCAATAGTGTACACTAAGTAAGGTATCTTTATTTTTACCCCTCCTGCCCCAGCAAGGTGTCTTTAAACAGAAGCACAGATTAATTGGGTATAATGGTGCACCCCTGTAATCCCATGACTTGAGGGGATAGGCGGAAGCACGGCCTGGGCTACATACTGAGACTCACAGGCCGGTGTGTTACAGAAGCACACTTACACAGCTCAAAGTAACTTACCGATCATCTAGGCATCCCAATCCAGTCAAGTTGACACTCAAAATCAACTATCACACCTGGTTCTCAGTTTAGCTTGGAGACAGGGACTTCGGCGCTACTGGGACTCCACACTTCACCCACACGACCCTGTCAATCTAGGCATTTCAGTAGGAAGAGAGTCAATTCAGGAGATTATAGATTTGCAGAAGAAGTAGAGGGTGTGGGAAAGGAAAAGTCGGGGAGATTCTAGGAGAGAGGGAACAGTGCCGGGGAGAGATTACTGATGATCACGGGCAGTCGAGGTTGTAAAGCAGATGACCACTAGGGGGAGACCTGGAGCTGTAGAGAACCTGCAAAGATCTCAACTGATCGCTGTCCAGACACCAAGAGACAGATGCCGGCAAAGATTTTCTTTGCTCATCCCAGTGTATGGCTGGAAAGTGCTAGTTTCTACTTCCTTATTCTAAATCTGGTAATAGCGTTTCCATTTATGGTCAGAATTCAAACTGGGGTGTACTGGGGAGATTGTTTATTTATTTTCAAAGAGGCAGAGGGGAGCCAGACAGCAGATCATCACAGTGCAGCCTGAATACACTTTGGCAGATGGTTCCTTGGCCCAGGGACTTAGCAGTGTTTTTTTGTTTTGTTTTGTTGGTTTTTTTGTTTTTGTTTTTGTTTTGTTTATTTGTTTTTCTCCATTCAGTGACTCTTAATAGCCCTGGAGATTAAAAGGGGAGCCCACAGAATCTATGAAAACCTGGGAAAGGTTTTTTTGTTTGTTTGTTTGTTTTTTGAGACAGGATTTCTTTGTAGCTTTGGAGCTTGTCCTGGAACTCACTCTGTAGACCAGGCTGGCCTTGAACTCACAGCGATCCACTTGTCTGTCTCTGCCTCCTGAGTGCTGGGATTAAAGGCATGTGCCACCACCACCCAGCTGGGGAAGGTTTTGAGAGTGGAACCCTGCCCTGCCCAAGGGACAAGACAATTCCTGACCACTTGGATGATGGTGTTTACTTCTCAGTTGTCAGGGGCCAGGGGAGCGGAAGAACGAAATAAATGTTGGTCTGGGAAGATGGCTCCCTGGCTCAGTGGGTAAAAGTGCCAGTTGTAAGAGCTTGACAACCCAAAAACAATCCTCAGAATCCATGTGGGAAAAAACCGCTGGATCAGGTGGCACACAACTATGATCCCAGAACCGACTGCGAGATGGGAGGTAGAGATGTGAGAATTGCCTAGACGCTGGGGGACCAATTAGTGTGGAGTACAAAGTGCAGAGGCAGAAACAGCTGAAGAGACTGTGCCTTAAAAACGTGGACGCCCACGCCTTTAATCCCAGCACTCCAGAGAAGGGTGGAGCTCTTTGAATTTGAGGCTGATCTGTTCTAAAGAGTGAATTCCAGGATCCAAAACCAAAACCAAACAAACAAACAAAAAAAGTAGAAGCTGAGAACTGTCACTCAAAATTGTTCTCTGATCTCCACACATGCACTATGGCACACACACACACACACACACACACAACCCAACAACAACAAACCAACCCACTAAATTACTACTACTAGTAGTAGTCATGGTGATGGTGCACACCTTCAATCCCAGCACTCAGGATGCATAGGTAAGTGGATCTCTTTGAATCTGAGTCCAGTCTGGTCTATAGAGCAAGTTCAAAGTCACACAAAGTTACATGGTAAGATCCTGTCTTGGGGGGCTGGAAAGATAGTGCAGAGGTTTAGAGCACTGACTGTTCTTCCAGAGGTCCTGAGTTCAATTCCCAGCAACCACAGGGTGGCTCACAACCATCTGTAATGAAATCTGGTGCTCTCTTCTGGCCTGCAGGCAGAACACTGTATACAAAATAAATAAATAAATCTTAAAAAAAAAAAAAAGATCCTGTCTTGGAAAAAAGAAAGAAAGAAGTGGGGAAGAGAGAGGGGGAGGGAGGGACGGACGGAGGAACAGACGGAGGAACAGAGGGAGGGAGGAAGGAAAGAAGAAGCAGACTGGAGAGATGGCTGCTCTTCCAAAGGACCCAGGTTTAATTCCCAGCACCCACATGGCTCACAACCATCTGCAACTGCAGACCCAGGGGATCTATGCCCTGTCTGGGCTCTGTAGAAGTCAGACAATGACATGGTGCACACTTTTAATCCCAGCACCTGGAAGGCAAAGGTAGGTGGATCTCTGTGGGTTTGAGGCCAGTCAGGGCTACATAATTGATCCCCTGTCTCAGATTTAATTACCTAATTAAGTCTGTTAAGAAAGGAATACTCATCACAGACAGACATTGCCTTACCTAAGGGAACTTACTCTTCTGGGTGACTTGGCTTCAGCAAGCTTTTCTCAGAAATTGGCTGGTCTTTCTCTGGCTATCGAATAACTTTCTTAATTATTTTTGCCTTTCCATCTTTTGTACATCTTTAAACATTTTCAGCCCTTGGGGAATTTTAGCTTTCATCTTTTTCATCGCCAAAGGCCTGGTTTCCTCTGTGCCAAATTGCTCATCTTGGCCAGTGATCAAAGGCTGCAGGAGCATGAAGCCTCTCCCAGCTGAGAGGCCGGGGGGTCTTCAACTTCAGGACCAGAGCCCTAGGAGCCCTCTTTTCCTTGTCCTTGGCCTTCCTCACTCCTGATTGTTCCAGTGTTTGGCTCCCTCCCCAGGTCTCCCTGACTAAATGTCACCTACTTGGTGCAGTGCCCCCAAGCTTCAGCAACCCAAAAGGTTGAGATGTGAGTAAATTTCTGGTTTGGCACCTTGTTTTTTTGTGACTTTCTCCATTGCTTTATGCAGAGAACACACGCACATAAATATTTATGTCCAGGTCCTGTTGTTTTGTGATTCCAGTATTGTTATTATGATTCATTCTTTATCAAAGATGATCTATTATTCTTTAACAAAGTTCACTTTGTTATATATTTGTTTCATTATTTTTCAGATAGCACCTATTCCTAGCACGAACTTGTCTACGAGTCTTTGGTTCTTTCTTTGTGATGGACGATTGTCCTGATGATCCCAGGGCTAATTCCTGAGCTGTTGAGTATCATGAGTCTGACCCTGCCTTGCCTTCCCAGATCATATTAATGTAATTACTGACTTACATTGGTTTATGTTTGCAGTGGATTTTAACCTCACAAAGGCTAGTGTTTCTACCTTTCCTTTTGATGCCAGGAATACCATGACTAAGGCGGCTTATGAAAGGAAGACCTTATTTAGTCCATGTTCTAGAAGGATGAGTCCATCATGCAGGGAAGCAGACAACCAAGCAGTAGACATGGCATCAGGAAAAGGAAGCTGAGAGATCACATCTTCTACTATAAGCCTGAAACAGAGAAAGGCAAGAGATAGGCAGTGAGACACAGAGAGAGACAGAGACACAGAGAGAGACAGAGACACAGAGAGAGACAGAGACACAGAGAGAGACAGAGACACAGAGAGAGACAGAGACACACAGAGAGACAGAGACACAGAGAGAGTCAGAGACACAGAGAGAGTGTGTGCGTGTTAGAGGAGGGGTGGAGGACCGAGGCTCTAAAACCTCAAAGTCTATCCCCAACTGCTTTGGAATCTTTTTGTATGCTGTGAATATGTGCTGCTCTCATTGGTTGATAAATGAAGCGGCTATGGCCTATGGCAAGGCAGGATAGTGGGAAATTCAAGCAGAGATACAGGCGAAGAAAGGCGGAGTGTGGGGGATACCAGCCAGCCACTGAGAAAGCAAGACATGTAAAAAAATAAGGTAACAAGCCACAAACCACATGGCAAAGCATAGATAAGAAATATGGGTTGCCAGAAATATGGCAGTGGTGCTGTATGCCTTTAATTCTAGCACTTGGGAGGTAGAGACAGTCGGATCTCTGTGAGTTTGAGGCCAGTCTGGTCTACAAGAGCTAGTTCCAGGATAGCCAGGGCTGTTACACAGAGAAACCCTGTCTCAAAAAATCAAAAAATAAAAACAACAACAACAAAAAGAAATATGGATTAATTTAAATATAAGAGCTAGCTAGTAATAAGCCTGAGTCACCAGCCAAATATTTATAATTAATATTAAGTCTCTGAGTGATTATTTTAAAAATGACTATGGGACTGGGTGGGACAGAGAAAAGCCTCTGTTTACACCCACTAATGCACTTCCTCCATCAAGGCTATACTTCTTAAGCTTCCTCAAACAGTGCCATCAACTGGGGACCAAGTGTTTAAATGCCTGCACCTGCAAGGGACGTTTTACACTCAATCGCCATAATAAAGCCATTAGCCTTCTCAAATGTTCTTAACTGGATCTGAGTATTTATTCTTTCCTATGGCTTTGTGTATGTGTGTGTGTGCATGCATGCATACATGCATGCATGCAATGTCCATGTTTGAGTATGCAGGATGCTCAGGACAAATGTGTGACACTCAGAGGTAGAAGTCAGGATGTCTTCTTCCATCACCTTACCTTGTATTTTGAGGCAGCGTCTCTCACTAAACTTTACCTTTTTTTTGTCTAGACAAACATAACCTACTTCTTCCCAAAATTATCTCTACTGTTCCTGGGGGAAGAGGACCAAACACCCCTAACAAGGAGTTTGTGGAGATAATATAAAATGTTTGCCCATTGCTAAACCTAAAGCAGCATTAAGTCTCCAATGCTGAGTCTGATTTTTCCTTAAGGAAACCTTTTTGTATGAGGATATGCAAACTGAGACTCTGCTTCTTTTTAATTTGTCCAGTAAACTATCATCCAAACTTAAAGAAACAGCAGAATCAGTTCAAATGTTCAGTGGCTGAGAAACATCTAACAAAAGCTGATTGGTTACAGCAAGTTTAGACTTCTGAGCTGTGGAACCCAGAGTAGGTACAATCTTTTTGTGGAGCATGTAGGATTTGTGTGTAAACATACACGTGAAGCATGTAGGATTTGTGTGTAAACATACATGTGGAGCATGTAGGATTTGTGTGTAAACATGCATGCTCATTGTCTTTTCCAAGACCCGTCTTTAGAAACATTAAAAGCAATCTCTGCAGGGTGTGAAGAGGAAACTTGAGGCAATCAATACCCATGGAGTATTTTGTAAAATCTTAAAAAGAGGATCTTTTTTTATAGAAAACATGTTAACGTGACCTGCCAGTTATTCACAGTGGGGCACACACAATTCACCTGCATTTTATTTCGTAGAAAAATAATTTTTGTAGGCTCCTTATCAGTAAGAGATTATTTTTATGAGTGGCCATGTTATTTAATAAGTTAATAACCTGCTTTGCTTTAGGTGTTGCAATTTTATAGACTTTAACCAGGAGTTTCCAGAAAGCAGTCCGAAGATCAAAGCCAAACCCTCAGTAATGGTAAACAGATAACAGCACGCCAATGATAGAATTCAAAATACTGAATTTTGTTTTTTCAGTTTATTTACTATGAAAGTGGAACATTAATTTAAATATCATTTAGACACTCGAGAGAAGATAGCGTCCTCCATCCAATGAATGACTGATACCTTCTGGAAATATAAATAGCATTGGCTCAGTACTTTATGCCCTGATTGTGATTGCTTTTGTGCTGGAAGTTAGGCTTTGTTTTAATTTTTTCTCCCATGAAGGGGTCATTGGTATTAAGTTATTCCCAATATTAGAGAAAAATATAAAATATTTCCCATAAAGGAACCTTTAATATTAAGTTATTCCCACTCAGGTTAAAAAAAAAAAATCAAGCAAGAAAATTCTAAGTCCTGGGCCAGACACATCAGCCCCTGCTGCAACCTTGCCCGTCATCCCTTGGAATTCAGCGTTGCCGCTCTGCACTGGGGGCCTTAGCTGGAATAGGTGACAGGCAGTTTGCAGCCAGAGAGCTCTGAGTTCCGGTTGACAGTAATTCCTTTTTTTCTATCAGAAAGAGCCTTCCTCCTTCCTTTCTTCTTCCTTTCTCCTGAGAAGAGGCTTTTTCCTCCCTTCATTTCCTGCCTATTGAGTCTTCCTATTTGTAGGCCTTGATTCAACCCTTCCTCTTCTTCCACTGGGAAAATCCTCCTGATTAAACACTTCCCTACCAGGAAGGGCCTTTTCCCTTGATTCATTCTTTGTTTCGGAAATCGTTCTATCTGGAGCTGTAATGTTTGCAACAGCTGCACAATGAATGCTTTTCCTTTTACTAAGAATTTTAGCAACTGTACATTTTGCTGTTTCTGAGATGGGGCATTTAAGCCCCCTATGTCCCTGCCAAATTCTAGAGTTGGCCTACATCTGAGCATATTTTACCTCCAGTCCTGGAATGTGGACCCCTCTGTTCTCTGAGTCCACGACGTTAGACGCCAAATGTCGGGTGTTCTGTATTGCCCGGATGATCAAAGAAAGTCACTCCAAGATGAATTTTAGGTCCTCTAGCAGCAGGGAGGAACAGTTTCTGTGAACGGAACCTCAAACAGACGAGCAAAGGCCTATGTATTGACTGTTACACAAAAGTTGTTTTTTTGGATAAAACAAGTTCCACATACAGAAGGACATCTGTGTGTCCTTCTGAAGAAGAGCATCACACCCCCACCACAGTGCCCAATAATCCAAGATATCCAGGTGTGCCCGGACAGTCTTGGGACCAGACTCGTGCAAAGTCTGTAAAGTTGCTTCAGGATTGACGCTCCGTCAATCACAGGAAACCATCAAAGCTGCCCACGATTGTAACACGAAGGCCGGCTTGTTGGGGTTTCTGTCCCACCCAGTACCCCAACAGCCGGCAAGCAACAAAGAAAATCACGCACAGGACTCCTTAAGGTTATAAACTGATTGGCCCATTAGGTCAGGCTTCTTGTTAACTCTTATAACTTATGTTACCCCATTATCTTTATCTACATTAGCCACATTGGCTCCGTACCTTTCTCAGCTGGGCAAGTTACATGCTGCCTCTTCGGTGGTCTGTGCAGGAGTGCTGAGAGAGAGCTTCTGCTTCCAGAATACTCCCAGTCTCTTTGCTCCACCCCTACTTCCTGTCTGGCTTTCCCGCCTATACTGCCTGCCTGGCCAATCAGCGTTTTATTAAAATATGATTGACAGAATACAGATAATTCTCCCACACCATTTCCCTCTCTTTTTTTTTTTAACAAAGGAAAATACCCATAATCCATTTGTTGGGAACATGGGCGTAGTATTTCAAGCTACTTCCTGCTGGTTGGGGGCGCTGATAGTCTTAAGGAGGCCTAAAGAAAATTTAGAGTTATAATCAAGTCATGACTGGAGTATCCTGTGAGTCTCGATCATCTCAGGCAGCAGTCTTGGATCAGTTCTGGATGTAGACCTCTGTCATCTGGGCCATCTGTTCCTATCGGAGATTTTTCAGGTGGCCTCCCTTGGTCAAAGGTGATTATTCTTAACTCTGAATAAATCCAGAGTCTCTCGTTTTCTGTGGAAACAAAAGCAAAATCTCTTCTCCAAAGTAACATACCTTTTGACTTCAGTTTTGAAGCCAAGGTATTTTCAAAATTCCTATCTTGGGTTAGTTCAGCAGCATTTATAAACAAAAGTCTTTTAGCAGTTGTTGCTCCTTCCTCAGCAATCAAACAATTTAAAGAGAGCATAATAGCATACAGTATGAAGATTCTCTGTGCATTTTCCATCTTTATGTGGCTTTATTTTAACCTCTATTTCTTTTATTTTTACTTTTACTTTTTGAGACAGGATCTTTGTATATCTTTGTCCTGGAATAACACTGTAGACCAGGCTGTCTTTGAACTCACAGAGATCCTCCTGTCTCTGCCTCCCCAGTGCTGGGATTAAAGGTGTGTGCTACCACACCTTGAACTCACAGAGATCTGTCTCTGCCTCCCAGGCATTGGGATTAAAGGCGTGTACTACCACACCTTGAGGTCACAGAGGTCAATCTACCTCTACCCCTTGAAGTCACAGAGGTCAATATGCCTCTGCCTCCCAGGCATTGGGATTAAAGGTGTGTACCACCACACCCAACTACTCTCTTTCTTTCCTTTAACTTTAAGAACTTTAACTTTTAGCCTGCATATACACACTGTAAACCATTTAGAGGTTTTCTTCCTCTTTGAATCTCTCTTTACTGTATATTTTTCTTTTTCTGACCACATGAGCCATTAATTTACTAAGCAATATGGAGAGCCGTGGCTTTGACAGCTAGATCCAGCTCATTCCTTAGCTTTTCAGCCTCAAGGCTGAGGTACCAGCCAGAGCTGTGGTTCACTGCCACAACTCTATGACGTTTCAAGGTCCTTGCTAGCAAGCAAGCAGCATCATCCTGCTCACAGACCACACTCAGTTGGACTGCCTGCCTGAAAGAGTCAGAGTTTGCCCTGGCAGGACAGCCCATAAAGCCGACATTTTAAAACAGCACAGCTTTTTTCCTGCTACAGCTTAAAACCGAAAAGCATGCATTAAGCTTTTCATCAACACCGTTTAAGTGTTTCGTGGCAGGACCTCTTAATGAGCTGCAAGGTTTTGCAGCTGAAGCTGAGTCAGGAAGCCTCTCTTAGATGAGAGCATTTGCTTGCCTTTAGCAAGCAGAGCAGAACCGAGAAATTGCTGCTACCAAGAAACCATGATTTACTCTATTCTTTCCCAAGCTTTCTCAAGCTTTCTGTGGATTCAGTTATCCATGTCTGGGTGCCATATGTAACATGAGGGCCAGCTCGTTGGGGTTTCTGTCCCGCCCAGTACCCCAACAAGCCATCAAGTCCCAAGGAAAATCACACGGAGTCTACATCAGGTTATAAACTGATTGGCTCATTAGGTCAGGCTTCTTGTTAACTCTTATAACTTATGTTACCCCATTATCCTTATCTACATTAGCCACATTGGCTCCGTACCTTTCTCAGCTGGGCAAGTTACATGCTGCCTCTTCGGTGGTCTGTGCAGGAGTGCTGAGAGAGAGCTTCTGCTTCCAGAATACTCCCAGTCTCTTTGCTCCACCCCTACTTCCTGTCTGGCTTTCCCGCCTATACTGCCTGCCTGGCCAATCAGCGTTTTATTAAAATATGGTTGACAGAATACAGATAATTCTCCCACACCACACGATGATGTTTTCAAAGTCAAAGCAGTGACTCCTAGGAAAGGACTCAGCATCCTGACATTTGCCTTGGGTACGATGAAAGACAACTATTCCGTTCTAATGTGCACCCTAGATGCCATAAGTCCACTAGATTCTCAGACCAGGGATATGACTCAGTAGGTAAAGAGCTTGTTACCAAGCCTGGCAACCTGGATTCGGTCCTTGGCACCCACAAGGTAGGGAAAAGCTGACTCATCCTCTGGCCTCCAGTAGTGCACACGAGCATCCTTGAACACACCCCTCAAGACACATGAATAAAGCTAAAAGAAACAAAACAAAACAATTCTGTTACTTAAGCAGCAAGGATAATGGGGTAGTTACTCTGGTCCACTACCCGGGAGCGATCCTTTTTCTTCCCAAGGCAGTTCATGAAAACTAGGACTTCTTTAAATTATATATCTATCTGTCCGACTGCCCACCCGTCCGTCCGTTCATCTGTCTGCCTGCCCATCCATCCATCCAACTATCCATCCACCACCCACCTGTCTGTCTGTCTGTCTGTCTGTCTGTCTATCTATCTATCCATCTATCTACCTATCTATCTATCTATCTTCTATCCCCATCTCCCCCCCCACCACACACAAATACACCAAATACACGCAGGAACCTGTGGAAGTCAAAAGACATTATCAGATCCCCTGCAGATAGTCCCGAGCCACCATATGGATGCTAGGAATCAAACCCAGGTCATCTGCAAGAGCGGTAAACGCTCTTAACCACAGAGGTACTTCTCCAGCTCCACCCTCAATGCTTCCTTCATTATATTAAGCCAGTACTGCTACTTCTAAGTTCACCTGTTGGTGTATCTCTACGCTGTTAGATGTCTCACCTGTGATGCTAACGTCAATCAACCCCCATATCCCTCCTTCCCCATGTCTCCTCATTCCACACACACAGAAAAATAACTCTAGGAGCTTATATTCTATCAGACCCCAGAGAAAACACACCAAACACTCCCACACCCTCTTGTACTGGGTGCCACGTCGTTCTGAAGGAGAAAAGAAGTAAAGCTCTTGATAGCTTGTCAATATTTATTATTTCATTCACAGTGGATTATAATGGAACCCTAATTTGAGTTATCACTAATTTGTCAATGTTGGATTAGTGACCTAAAACAGCCTTAGGTGGGTTGAAAAAGTTCCGACAGGAGTCAGCAGGTCGATAAGAACGTCTGCAGGTGTTTATGAGCAGAGGAGGAAGTCAACACAAGGATGAGAATATCTGCCTCTGCCGTTTACGGTCTTGCACCTGCAGGACACAGAGCTACAGGAGGAACGTTCCTCCTTTTCCTGCCCTGTAAAAGCCTCACAGCCACCGTGTCTGGGTGCAGCGTCTACTTGTCTACTTCCTCGCAGAGAGACTGCCGCTCTTCATTGCTGGTAAAAGACAGACAGCCTGCTTCTCCGCGGTAGTCTCCTCTTTGATTTCCACGTCGTCTTCATCAGTCCTGACCTAACAGTTGGGAGGAGTTAAACTTTCTCCCGAAACTATCCCGTGAACCCTGGGGACACTGGAGTAGTGGCCTCCAGCCCACCGTAGCGTCGCACGGCAGCACAGGGCTGCTTCCCACATTCTGCCAACGATCCTGGGATGGTGCTTTGTAGGACAGATCACTGTGTGTGTGGAAGCGGCACGGTTCTGTGGGGATCTCAGGACTCATGTTGCAGAATTAAGACTGACTGGCTTAGTCTTACTGCTGTTCGTATATATTATAGATGATTCAATCATTTGTTTGAATCAATAAAGAATAGAGATTTTTTTTTTTAGGCCAACATTATGAACAGATTACAGCCCCCTTTCAAGCAAAAGACAACATGACTGCCAAGGTTAGCAAGATGTGGTCACTCTCCTCACCTTGCCTTCTGCTGTGTGGTGAACGGTGTTATTAAAAATGCTGGGCTTAGTGGGTGTGGTGGCGCACACTTCCAATTCCAGCACTCAGAAGGCAGGGGCAGGTGGATCTCTGTGAGTTCACAGGTAGACCTCTGAGTTCAAGGCCGCCTGATCTACATAGTGAGTTCCTGGACAGCCAGGGCTACATAGAGAGACTCAGCCTTTAAAAAGAAAAAGGTTGGCGAGATGGCTCAGAGTAAGAGGTAACAAGCTTGATGACCTGAGTTTGATCCCTGAGACCCACGTGGAGGAAGGAGAGGAGAGACTCCAGCAAGCTGTCCGGCCTGCATGCGCATGCGCGTGCGCACACACACACACACACACACACACACACACACACACACATTAAATAAATAAATAAAAAATCCTGAGCTTAATAAAAATCTTTACAGTACATGTCATCAAAGTGGGCATTTGGCCACTAAGAAATTCCATGTCAAAGAAACTTTAGAGGCTAGATTTGAGTGTGGCAGTGTTTGCACATGTCCTATAGAATTTTTAGTTTATCACACATACACACACACAAAAAAAAAAACCACAACAAACTAATGCCTCTCCAAGTGAGATCCTGGCCTAAAACATTTGCTTTACTTCTATAGGGAGAGGATAGTGTTAAACGTGGAGCTTTCAGTTTTGTGTTCCTGATTGATGACGTTCCCGGGCACCAGCACCCTTTGAAAGGTACAGGAAAGGAGCCACCTGGCTTCTCAGCAACACATTTGCTTGCTGTTCGTGCTTTCTGTCTTGACATTTCTTTACGATGGTGTCTTTACGATTCTTGTGTACCATCTTGTTTTGCAGAGGTGCCTACACAAAACCCATCAACTCTGCTTTTTTCTAGACTCTTCGATTTCAAGGCTTGTGTCAGACAAAGCAGAGCAACAATCTTCGGCATAAAACATTCCCACAAAGCACCTGGAATGATCAGTCGTGATAATACCAACATCTTTTTGTTTTCAAATAATTTATTTACTTTTATTTTTGATTCACTGTTTCGCCTGCATGTTTGTCTGTGTGAGGGTGTCAGAACTGGAGCTACAGACTGATATAAGCTGCCATGTGGGTGCTGGGAATTGAATCCGGGTCCTTTGGGCCTCTGCCAGTGCTCCTAACCATTGAATCATCTCTCCAACCCTAACACCAATGTCTTTAACCAAGATCTCTCTGCCTTCAGCATCTGTGTGCTTTTGCTGGTTTGGAGACAACGACAGCCTTCTTTGTTTCCTCGGTTTCTTCTGGTGTGGAGCATTTCCAGACTTTCAGGCCGCAACAACGTACCACACTTCCTCATCAGTTAGCTCTCCTGAGGCTATGCACACACGGGACGAGAAGGAGGGAGCCTGGCGCCGTTGGGTCTGTAGCGTCCTCACTGCAGCTGGATGGGAGAAGCTGGAATTTCTTTTCATAAGGGTAGATCGTAAAAACTCTAATCATAAACGCAGGGACCTCTCTTATCTGATAACAGATGACAAGGGCCTCACCAAGGAGAGATTCTGTTCTCATCCCCTCTAGGAAGGACACAAAAGAATCTGAACAGACAGGCCTTGCTGGGTTCCTTCAGGTAGCCTGCCTCCATCCCCTGAACACACTTCTGTATTGCACACTTACGGGAACCGTCACAAAAGCCTAAGAACGGATGTGGTGGTGCACAGTTTTAAACCCAGCACTCAGCAGGCAGAGGCAGGCGGGTGGGTCTCTGTGAGTTCTAGGCTAGCCTGGATGCTTGAACTCCTGTCTTTAAAAAAAAAAAATTGAAGATTTAGGTCATTTTATGGAGTTATCAAACAAATGTGTATCGGTGTAAAGATATACAAATATATTACCATGAAATAGAGTCCAGGAATTAGTTTGAAAGTATCTACTGATATTTTTGTTGTTTGTTTAGACATGTTGCTATCTCGCCCTGGCTGGCCTAGTATTTGCTGCTATGTAGCCCATGCTGGCTTTAAACTCATGGTAATCCTCCTGCTTCAGTCTCTGTCATGCTGGGATTATAGGCATATGCCGTCATGCCTGGCTGGTGGACCTTGGGGCCTCATGCATGCTAGGAAGGTTCTACCTACAGATCTGCACTCTCGGTCTCCCAATAGAATTTTGCAATTTCCACTGATTTCTTTATTAATTATTGTGAACACAGCACGGGAGCTTGCATGCTATGGTGTAAATGTGGAGGTTAGAAGGCACCTTTATAGAATTGGCTCTCTCCTATCCTTTTGTGAGTTCTGGGCCTTGTATTTATCTTGTTGGGTCGGACTTGGTGGGAAGTACTTACACCCACTGAGCCGTCTTACTGGCCACTAATTTTTTTTGAGACAGGGTTTCTTGTGTCCCAGGTGACCTTGAACTCCTTAGCTAAGGATGACCTTGATTTTGAGTTTCTGATTCTCCTGCCTCTACCTCCTGAGTGCTGGGCTAACAGGCATATATAACCACACCTGGTCCTCAGCTGGTTCTGTGTTGTTTTTACATTTTATTTATTTACTTGTGTGTGTGTGTGTGTGTGTGTGTGTGTGTGTGTGTGTACATGAACACACATGCCATAGAATATGTGTAGAGAGCAGAGAACAATTTGGGGGTGTCTCTTCTCTCCTACCACACGAACTCAGGTCATGAGACTAGGAGACGATTGATTACCTTTATACTAACGGAGCCCTCTTAACTGCCCAGCAAATGGTTTTTGATAAAGAAATAAAGACACTTCAGAGGAGGCCGCATAGTCGTTCAGCAGGACCAAACAAGGAATATCTCCACAGAACATGGAATTGGAAATGGTATTTATGGATGTTACAAGTGAAGTAACAGTAAGTACTGTTTGGTCAGAAGTGAGACCCCAGCCCCCTGACACCCCTATATCCAAGGACTCTGGGATGTTTGGATAGAAGTGAGATCCCAGCCCCTGGCACCCATCTTTGGAACAGAGCAGGAAGCTCCATTTCAAGCCCTCCTCCCCTGGGAGTTGCCTTGGTCCCGACTCCACCTCCGGGAAAGCCCACCAAGCAGTGACCCCTCCCCAGGGAGGGTCAGGACCACTCCCACAGGCGATTTAGGCTGCTGCCCAGAAAATGACCACGTGTTCTCGGGTTTCGGTGGTCTCCTTTCTTTCCCCCTCGCCATGCTTTCCCAGTGCTACCCGGGAGCACTGCATTAAATGTGGGCGTCTTTTATTCCGTCTAATTTGCTCTTTTTGGAATTATTTGTGTCGGCGGAGAGGCTTGTCTTAAGAAATATTCCTAATATATGGAGTTCCCCACCGAGGGGGTCTATTTTTTCCACAGGCCCAGTGCTGAGGGCTGGAAAATGCCCTTTTCGTGTGCTCTCTGCCAGGCTAAAATTGGCTTCGTCTCAGTGAGTCCCCATTTCTTTGCTTTATGCCGGTAGGACTAGGGGACCCATTTGCGTTTATTATTATTGTCCATTTTCGGGCTTTCCGTTGAAGTCACATCCATGCAGAAAGCCCGGACCAAGGGGCTAAGCTGGGCTTAGCTGAGGTGAAAATTGCGTGGACCAGAGATGTCTACCACTCAATTCTCACAACCCCCATTTTGACTCAAGTTCTGTCTAATAGACGCATTGAGACAGGCTTGAGTTCTGATTGGCATGGGTTCTTCTAAATGGGTTCTTTTTTTTTTTTTTAAAGATTTATTTATTTATTATGTATACAATATTCTGTCTGTGTGTATGTCTGCTGGCCAGAAGAGGGCACCAGACCCCATTACAGATGGTTGTGAGCCACCATGTGGTTGCTGGGAATTGAACTCAGGACCTTTGGAAGAGCAGGCAATGCTCTTAACCTCTGAGCCATCTCTCCAGCCCCGATTTATTTATTTATTATGTATACAACATTCTGCCTCCGTGTATGCCCGCACACCAGAAGAGGGCTCATTACAGATGGTTGTGAGCCACCATGTGGTTGCTGGGATTTGAACTCAGGACCTCTGGAAGAGCAGCCAGTGCTCTTAACCTCTGAGCCATCTCTCCAGCCCCTCTAAATGGGTTCTTACAATTCAAAGTCGATTTCTCAAACGCCCTTGGGCTGCCTTTTACAAAAATCCTTTTAAATTGGGGCTATCTAGCACCTACGTAAAAGCACACAAGGCTCCAAAAGCCCATGGTTTCTGCCACATGCTCCTCCCCCCTCTCTTTCCAACCCCCAGCTTCTCTAAGCTGTTTGCTGTTTGCCTCACTCTGGTGGTCTCTAAAATGCATCCGTTTCCCTATCCTTCCACTCTAAAGCCATACAGTTCCTCCATCCATTTGTTCTTGTCCCCCCTTGCAGCGTCTGCTAATTCGCTGTGCTTCCCTGGCTTCTGCCACCTACCTATGCCAGGATTTTTAAAAACCTTGGTCAGCTGACACAGGTTTCTTTTTTTTTTTTAAATATTTATTTATTTATTATGTATACAATATTCTGTCTGCATGTATGCCTGCAGGCCAGAAGAGGGCACCAGACCTCATTACAGATGGTTGTGAGCCACCATGTGGTTGCTGGGAATTGAACTCAGGACCTTTGGAAGAGCAGGCAATGCTCTTAACCGCTGAGCCATCTCTCCAGCCCCTGACACAGGTTTCTAAAAGTGTTTTTTTTTTTTTGTCTGTCTGTTAGAATAATGTGGCCACAGTATGTCTGTGTGAGTGTGTGGGTGTGTTTTCATAGTATGCTTGATTTATGTTTCTATGTGCATGTGTGCTTGCTTTAAGATAAGTAAAACTTAATAACTCCATATTACAACAGATCTGGAAAAATACAAACACGTGGGTAACCTCCATTTTAACCTCCCTGCCATCTTTGATAAGAGTCCGCACATGTGTTAATATCCTTTGACTTATTAAAATATCCCTTTTAATCTTCTTGCATTTACTAGCATTGGTAAGCTGTAACTAATTGGATAAAATACACATCTAAATTTAGCTTATACGCTCAGTTTAAAATAACAGGTAATGGTACCCAATTCTCAAGTGCCTGTACAGATCTGAGAGTATGGCATTTAACAAATAGCTTCTAACACAGACATGCCAGCTCCTGCAGCACCCTTTAGCTGTTCCAAAAAGATGTAAGGTTACTGAAGACCTTCGGCTTCCAGGCTTGCCTTTGGGTTTGGCAAAGCCACCCACACAGCAAAAAGCAACCTTCCACCCCTTCAGCTTCCCGAATGCCACCTGGGGAATGGATCTTCTCATCCTGCCAAGACAGGTAGATTAAATCTTCCCCCCTCACAGGGAAATCTCTGGGCCCCTTGTACTCAGTAGCTGACAGTAAGCACTGCTTCTAGGCTGGTGTTTTCCAAAGACTGAGGAGAGACTTGGGATTGCCTGTGTAGCTAAAAAAGCTGTCTCATTTTTCCTTATTTATCCCCCTAGATCTGTCTAATGGCCTTTGATGACTTAAGGTACTGGTAGCTCGTTACTTTATTTGTTAAGTTTCCTGCTAAAATACAGACAGGTGTGCCTCTTTAACAGGCTTCATAGTCTAGGACTAACAGGTTTCAGGAGTATCTTCAGAGGTCCAGAGTTCCCAGTTTCCGTTAATAGTTTTCTATAATGTTCATGCCTTTTAACCTAAAGCAATAGCCTGTTGCTATGACACCAGGATGGAAATCTGTTCCAGTTCTCTTACAGATACCTACAGGTTCCTGGGGAACAGGTCTGCTACGTGATCAAGAAGCCAGGCCTGATAAAAACTAACAGTCTCCAGAGTGTACTTTTGACCCCATCCATTTTCAAGCATATTTTACAGGTCACTCCTGCTGTCTGGGCCAAGACCAACTTACAAAGTGCTCTCCAGACAACGCCAACACCTGCATCAGCTCCTGGGACTTCAGCATTGGTACCAACTCTCCTGGATCAAGGACACCTACCAACTAACATCTGCCCACCCAGTCACTTTCTTATACTAGGGATTGATTTGCACTTTCTGGGATTTTATATAAAGGGACTTGGGGCTGGAGAGATGGCTCAGCGGTTAAGAGCATTGCCTGCTCTTCCAAAGGTCCTGAGTTCAATTCCCAGCAATCACATGGTGGCTCACAACCATCTGTAATGAGGCCTGGTGCCCTCTTCAGGCATGCACATAGACAGAATGTTGTATACATAATAAATAAATAAAACAAAAAAAAATAAAGGGACTCATACATTTCTGGGATTTTATATAAAGGGACTCCTTGTGATTTTTGAGAGGGTCTTCATCACATGACCAAATGGCTTATTAATGAACACGAGAATGTCTCTTTATTCCTTGGATTCTCTGCAAAACCAGTCCTTGCTTTAAGCCATCAAGCCATCTCTCAGCCTCTGGGATTTTTTTTTAAAAGTAGGGTCTTTAGCCCAGACTGGTTTAGAACTCTCTATGTAGTCAATGATGGTCTTAAATCTCCTTTATCTACCTGCCAAGGCTCGTACAGTACTGAAAATTGTGACCAGATATTAGCTCACTTATGCAAAAGGTCAATAAATGGCTATTAAGGGAGCTAAAAATGGCACTAAATAATTGCAGTTAGACTCTACACCATCTCCAACCTTTGCACCGTCGTTGACATTCTAATCAATTCATAAAAACTGGGTTTTCTGTTTGCTAGGCAAGCACTCTGCCAACTGAGCGTCAGCTCGGCTCCTGTGGACCATGCCTGTCTGGAACCAAGTTTCCCACAGCTGGAATCAGCTTGTAGAGACTCAAGCCGCTTCAGAGGGGAGACACATAGACAGGAGAAGAAAGCCACACAGACACCTGAATCAGACGTGCTGAAGCCTGAGAGGTTTCGGTGAAACTTCAAAATTCTTAAATGTTAACCAGGCGGTGGTGGCGCACACCTTTGATCCCAGCACTCAGGAGGCAGAGGTAGGTGGATCTCTGAGTTTGAGGCCAGCCTGGTCTACAGAGCAAGTTCCAGGACAACCAGGGATACACAGAGAAACCCTGTTTTGAAAAACAAAACAAAACAATAAACTCTTATATGTTTGACCTAGTTTAGAGCTGGGCTTCTGCAAAGCAGTGACTACAACCTGAGCAGAAGACAGGTGTGTGCAAAAATGGAAAGACTCACATTTCCCACAAGAGCCCGAGCAACTACTATAGAAGCCACTTCCCAGCTAGGAGACAGGAGCCCCTCTCAGGTGCAGATGTGGGGGTGCTGGGGAGAGGCTGGGGAGTAGGGCAGAGGCTCTTGATGTAGACTCAGCCCCAGCAGGGTGCAGCAGCTGTCCCAAGGGGACCTCCTGAGGCCTGGGTTCAAGGACAGTGGCAGAAACAAGAGGACAGTGAGTGAGGTCCAGCCATGGTGGGCGCGGAGCAGAGTTCTCCCAACTGGCTTTTGATTAATTGATTAGAATGTCAACGATGGTGCAGAGGCAGGAGATTGCAGGTGTAGAGTCTAACTGCAATTTATTTAGTGCTATTTTTGGCCCCCTTAATAGCCGTTTATTGACCTCTTGTATCAGTGAGCGAATATCCGGTCATCATTAGGTAAACTTTATGTGCTATATAAGAGTCCCCACTTCTCTGAGACCACCTACCTGCTGTTTCCATCGGTGGATTTGAAAGTGTGTAGGCTTACAGCCTTGTCTATTTCTAGAAAAGCTTCCTGAAATTGCTACCTCAGTGAAACAGAATATAATGAGGCTGTGTTTCTGTCCCAGGTTTACTCACATTTGGCTCCAGAGTTAAACTAGCTCTTACTCACTTCCTTTTGAGGCAAAAACTGGGGGGTTTTGTTTGTTTGGTTTGGCTTGGTTTTTGAGATCGGGTTTCTCTGTGTAGCCCTGGATGTCCTAGAACTCACTCTGCAGACCAGGCTGACCTCAGACTCTGCCTCTGCCTCCCCAGTACTGGGATTAAAGGCATGAGCTGGTTCCACCACTTGGCATGAAAATGTGCTTTATGCAGACATGAGGATTGCATAGGAGATGAGCCCCTAGCTGGGGATGGGCGCCCAGAGGTCATTCTAAAAAGAGAGGGCTGATTTTGCCCTTTCCGGCCTGTGGAGTTGGGGGGATTTTGATTAATAGAATTTGGGGACCAGTGATAAATCAAGTACCCGGGATAAGGAGATGGGGGGTGCTTAGCATTTTACACTTCGTGAGAGTCAAGGGCAGTTAGCTAAAATCTCTTGCCAGGCTTGGGTTATAACAAACTTCAGAACTGAGTTAGAACAAGCCCTGGGTTCTCTCCAGAGAGAGAGAGAGGGAGAGAGAGGATGAACAGGTATCATTCTTTTCCACGGCAGCCATAGACTGGATCAAGTTGTCTCTTGGGGGATCGAAAAGATTTTTAAAGCCCCAAAGCCCTGGAGACTCTCCAAAGCTGTCTCCTTGGTAACGTGATGCCTTGTTCCAATCCATCCTTACTCCAGGGGACACACAGGTTTGTGTTTGGAATTCATCTATAAGTTCTTAAAAGTCTATCCACATCTTCATAGGAGTTCTGATTCAAATAATTTTGCATTTTAATCTGCCTTTATTACATCAACACAGTAGTTTAAAAATATTTCCACTATTATTTATTTGTGTGTACATGTGTTTATGTCTGTATATGAGCGTGTGCCTGAGGTTAGAGGCATCCCCTGGAGCTGGAGTTGTGAGCTGCCTGAGACAGGCGCTGGGAATGGAGCTCAGGTCCTCTGTGAGAACAATCCATATTCTGGACCACTGAGCCATTTCTTCAGCCTCGTGGTAATTATATTTGTTTTTTGTGCTCATTTGCTAAATGGCTGAACATTGCAATGATTTTTTTATTTGTATTTTTTAATGTATGAATGTTCTGCTTGTTTACCTGCATGCCAGAAGAGGGTATCAGGTTCTATTATAGATGGTTGTGAGCCACATGTAGGTACCGGGAATTGAACTCAGGACCTCTAGAAGAGCAGCCAGTGCTCTTAATTGTTGATCCATATCTCCAGGCCCCCATTGCAATAATTTTTATACTATTATTATTATTGTTGTTGTTATTGAGGCAAGGTTTCTCTGTGTAGCCCTGACTGTCCTGGAACTCACTTTGTAGGCCAGGCTGGCCCTGAACTCACATAAATCCACCTGCCTCTGTCTCCTGAGTGCTGGGACTAATGATGTGCGCCAACACTCCCAGCTCAATTATTTTTTTTTAAATATTTATTTATTTATTATGTATACAATATTCTGTATACAATATTCTGTCTGCGTGTATGTCTGCAGGCCAGAAGAGGGCACCAGACCTCATTACAGATGGTTGTGAGCCACCATGTGGTTGCCGGGAATTGAACTCAGGACCTTTGGAAGAGCAGGCAATGCTCTTAATCGCTGAGCCATCTCTCCAGCCCCCAGCTCAATTATTTTTGTATTTTAATTGCATATACGTGTCTCTGAGGCGAGAGATGTCATATCCCCCTGGAGCTGGAGTTACAGGTGGTTGTGAGTTGCGTGATGTGGGTGCTGGGAATGCGAGAAAGGTTCCCTGGAAGAGCAATATGTGCTCTGACCTGCTGAGCGATCCCTCCAGCCGTATCAACTCCAGCCACGACCATCATCATCGTTTTGTGACTTAACTTTTGACAGGACACTCCCCAGCATGTAAAAGCTTGTGCTTTTGATCCCCGCTACTGAAACAAGCAAAACAAGAAAAAAAAAAAATCCTGTCAAGAAGTGCTGTGTCAGAAACAGATACATCTGCATCTTTCCACAATGTCAGCGACATCCAGTAACATGGAATTCACAAGCTGCATTGGTTCTGCAGGCTGCAGTTGCCAAGCAGTCCTGTCTCCTTGGTAGCCGCCCGCTGGCCGACACAGACTCTCCCACTCTCGTCTCAGCCACCACCACTAACCCACATCACACAGCGGGCCACAGCGCATCTTTCTCTATGTGCGTGTTACAGAATGACTACAAAGGGTTAAAACCCACGCGGGGCAGAGGCACCACTCAGTCCTTCCTGAGAGGCAGAAGTGGAGGCTGGTAGACAGGATGTGAACCTCAGTGGGAGTTAGACAAGGAACCAGACTGGAGGACGCTGGACACAGTGGCAGAATCAAACCAAGAGGCCACAGGTTTGAGCCGAGCCTCAGTGTGAAGCTGAGCCACAGAAGTGAGGCGGAAGCTGTAGAATCAGGGTCAGAGAGATGTGTGTGTGTGTGTGTGTGTGTGTGTGTGTGTGTGTGTGTGTGTGTGTGTGTGTGTGAAGTAGATGGACAAACAGCCATGGGAGTAGGCTGAATCACCAGAGGGGACCAAACTGGGACAGCCTGGAAGTTCTCTGTCTTTCCGTCCCTTGATACGGACACCGGATGGTCAGACGGCAGATTTGTGGCGCTGTCTCCACCAGTGAGAGTGCCCTCCTCTTTATGGGGCTCGGGGACAGGCTTGCTTCCTTCTTTCATCTATTGTGTTTGGTAACTTCTCCTGCCTGATTTTTCTGATATGACTTTTTAAAGTATTTATTATTGAATTCTGTGCATGTGAGTGCTTTGCCTGTGTGTATGTGTGTGCATCACGTGCAGGTGTGGTGTCTGCGGCGGTCAGATCTCTGGAACTGGCGTTATGGAAGGTTGTGGGTGCTGGGCTGAAGTGTCTTTCCAGTTCTTCCTGGTGTGATTTTACTGTGCCCTTGATGATCCCAATTTACTTTGATCAATTTATAGAGTGGCAACTTTTTGACTTCAGAATAAGTTATTTATGGATCTGTGTTTCACGGATGGTGACAAAGATGTGACCTTGCTCACGGGTCCTCCCGAGTCATCCTGAAGCAGCCTGTAAAATGGAGGCTCTCAGGGCCTTGCTCAGCACTGGTCTATCTGGTAGGCATGCTGGGATTACGGACCCGCTGTTGTGTCCAGCTTTCTGTGGCTTCAGGATCCGAACTCAGACCCTCACATTGGCACAGCAAGTGCTTCCCCCATTGTGGCATCGCCCCACCCTCGATGTAGATTTTACTGTTTTACACCATAATTTAGGGCAGGCCACAGCCTGAACTCAATAGACATTGAATTCTTTCCTTAGCCTTTACATTGTCATTTCCTGACATGTTGGGACGATTAATTTACTTATTTGGATTGTCTTAGCTTACAAAACTAAATGTATTTAAAGCTGTGAAATTTCACAACTTTTGTAGCCAAAGACTCAGGACCAAGGGCCTAAAGTATAGCATGGTGCAAACTGGCATTATCACCTTACATATAATCATGTGCTATTCCTGATTTCAAAACAATTGGCCTTTATAATTTTTTATTTCCTTTTGGACTCAATGGTTATTTAAGAAGGAGACTAGGGTGGCTGTTATTGCTGTTGCTATTTGATTTACTTCTGTGGGTCATTTCTGGCTTATTGTATTATGATGTGGAGTTGGGCCTATCCACATCCTGGCTTGGGTACACTTGGTGATTTCTTTCTTTCAAATGTGCACGTATGCTAAGATTTTATGTGTAAAAGAGAAATGATCACCTTTATGTGGCATACAGACACAGTTTTATTGCTCTGTGTGTGTGTGTGTGTGTAAACATGGGCATGTATGTGCCATAGGGTGTGTATATATACACATGGGCATGTATGTGCCATGGGGTGTGTACACATGGGCATGCATGAGACATGGGGTATGTGTGTATATATATGGACATATATGTGCCATGGTGTGTGTGCGTACACATGGGCATGTGTGTGCCATGGTGTATGTACGTGTACACATGGGCATGTATGTGCCATGGGGTGTGTGTGGAGAGCAGAGGACAACCTTGATTGTTAATCTTCACCTTCCCTTGGTTTGAGGAAGGTCTTTGCTTCTCTGCCCTGAACGCCAGGCTAGCTGTCCCTTGTTTCCATCACCCCTGGCTCCTTTCTGGTTGGAGAGCTAGGATTACAGACCCATTGCATGTCAGCTTGATGTGGGTCTGAAGGCTCCAAACTCAAGGGATCTGACTATACAGGCCTGGCCTGGAACTCTCTCTGTAGACCAGGCTGGCCTCCAACTCATAGAGATCTGCCTGCCTCTGCCTCCCAAGTGCTGGGATTAAAGGCCTGTGTCACCACATCCAGTGAGAGGTGTGTCTGTGTATGCAAGTGTTTGCAGAGGCCATAGGTGGGCATTGGATCTCCTGGGACTGGAGTTACAGGTGGTTATAAGCCACTATATGGATGCTGGGTATTGAACCCAGGGTCTTGGAAGGGCACCCAGTACTTTTAACCACTGAGCTATCTCTCTAGTATCCCCAGAGTGATCTTGAAATTACTATGTATCTGAGGCTGGCCTTGAACTCCTGATGCTTCTATTTTTACCCTCTAAATGCTGGAATTACAGGTATCTACCACCATGTTCAACAACTTTTAAAAACTTTCTTTAGGGGCTAGAGAGAGCTCAGGGCTTAAGAACACTTGTTGCTTTTATAGAGGACCTAGCCACAATTTCAGTTCCAGGGGATGTCCTCTTCTGCCCTCTGAGGGCACGAAGTATGCAAGTGATGGACATACATACAGCAGACAAACATTCACGCATAAAATAAGATGCATACATTTGATAATTTTAAAAAAGATTTAATTTATTGTATACTTATGGGCATGCACATGTCAGTGTGCACAGTGCCCACAGAAACCAGGAGAGGGCGCTATATACCCTGGTACTGGAATTTCAAGTGCGTGCTGGGAATTGAACTCAGGTCCTCTGCAAGAACAGTGTGCAGGGTGGCAGTGGTGCACGCCTTTAATCCCAGCACTCAGGAGGCAGAGGCAGGTGGATCTCTGTGTGTTCGAGGCCAACCTGGTCTACAGAGTGATTTCCAGGACAGTCTCCAAAACTATACAGAGAAATCCTGTCTTGAATGACCCCCCTCAGAAAAGGAGCAGCCAGTGTGCTGAGCCATCTCTCTAGTACCTTATAAAAAAATGTTTTTTTTTTTTTAAAAGAATCTATTTCTTAACATGAGACATAAGAAGCCAGGAATGATGCTATACACTTTTAATCCATAGGATATATAGATCTCATTTCTTTTCTTTTTTCTTTTTTCTTCGTGATAGGATTTCTCTGTGTAGCCCTGACTGTCCTGGAACTGGCTCTATAGACCAGGTTGGCCTTGAACTCAGGTATCCCCCTGCCTCTGCCTTCTGAATGCAGGGACTAGAGCTTTGCACCACCACTACCTGGCATATTTCGTTTTCTTAATTGCATATTTTGGTCTTTGATGTATATTTACATCTGTGAATAAAGATAATCTAATCCAATTAAGCAATTTTTGCCTTCTGTCTGCAACCCTATACAACTGCAACAGCATACAATTCTCTAACATCCAAGGCCTCCGTTCTGACCTCACAGAACCTGGGAGCCTGAGTGAGTACAGCGAACTCTGTTAACCCACAACTCAGCTCCCTGGGCCCTAAAAACCCTGTATGTCTCCTCCCCTGGGTGAGGCCTTCTGATTTGGTCCCACAAGGTAACTAAAGCAGGAGGGGACCTGGCATCTCTGCCTTCCTTTTGTGTGTGTTTCCTTTGGCTGAAGCACAAAGATAATTACCCTAAACTCTCCCGGAAGAACAAAACTTGTAAAAATAAACCATCCCTGAGACAAGGCTGATTAGCTGGGAGGGGAGACTGCAGCCTGGGGCAGAAGTCTAGGACCCAGACTGAACCCCTCAAGCCATGACAGAGTCTAGGACCACCTTTTACAACCAGAACTGAGACAGCAATCCGCCAGGTCACAGGTTGACCAGGTCTGCTTAACTGGAATGCCTTCTGCCATCTCTCTCCCATCTCTTTTTCTCTTTAAACCTAAATCTCATGTCAATACTCGCTGGACCTTTTTGTTTATTCTTCCCAATGAGGCCACATTAAATAAATCTGTTCTTCTGTAGCTCAGACTGGCCTCTAACTTGTGTGGGATCCTCCTTCCTTAATCTTCCAAGTGCTAGGATTCCAGGCTTGAGCCGCCACCCCCACCTTCACCATAACTCTTAACTGGCATACTGGGGCAGGTGGCAGAGCCTTGCTGGAACTACTGGATGGAGCCGGAGCTTTTGCCTCACAAATTGGGTACAAGGGAGACCTTATTTTATTATACAGTCCCGTTACGCAAAGAGTAAGAACCCTCCGTTTTCATTGTCAGCGGTAAATTCCCGCTACCCACTGGTGTGAAGCCAATACTGAAGCACACAATGACTTAGACACTAATAATTTAGGGGTTCAAATGATGCTAAATTCCAGATTGCACTTACTAATGAATGGCTCAAAGTGTCCTCAGCTTTCTAGCGCCAGTTGTCCCGGAGGTCAGCAGGGGGCGCTCCCTGCCTTTTCTCGATTTACTGTGGTCAGGGAAGCCTGCCACCCCTTGCTCCTTGGTACTCGTGGGGAACTCCGCCCCCAGCTTGCCCGGGGGTACGCGGACCATCGCAAGTCCTCGCCACCCACACCACTGGTGCCCAGCACAATCAATCACTCGGAACGCGCTCACACACGGCTCCTCTCCGGGATCCTAGCCAGCAGACGCTCAGGGCCTTCCATCTGTCCCCTGCGGGGTCTCAGATCCTGACGACCTGGGGCTCCCTTTTGCCGCGGGTGACTTAGGCGCCAGGCCTGCAGAGCTCAGGACCAGGAAGGAATTCCGGGCATTCCAGTAGGTTGGGCCGTGCGGGGGAAATCCAGATGATTCAAGATAGTCACCTTCTGTTCTGCAGGGTCAGCAAATCTCTGCCCCTCGGTGCTGCCAGGATGCTGCGGGCACTAGACTCCTGGTAGCCTTGAGGCCTTTAGTTACCGTCGGGCCCACTCCTAACCCTCGAGTTCCTTTTTAATCTTCTGGGTTTATGGCCTGGTCCAGTATTTTCTCCAAGCTCCTAGGGGGACTCGGGCCACATCTAAGAGACTATAGTGAATGTAAAATTTACTTCCAAGTTTATGTTGCTCTCTAGCTCTCCTGTCTCGACGACATTGCTCTGTCAGGTAAAGAATTATAGGACGAGAAAGTTGCGGTTCACCCCACAATGTTTGTGGCAGAGGCCGAACCCCGGTGCCTAACAAGGGGAGTGAGGGTGGGTGTCAGAGAAGCACAATTTGCTCCCAGGTAGTCAAGTTTCTTTATCTCTCTGTGTATTGCTTTTTTGAGGCAGGGTCTATGTAGCCTTGGCTGGTCTGGAGTTCACTATGTAGACCAGTTTGGTTTTTTGGTTTTTTCGAGACAGGATTTCTCTGTAGCTTTGGTGCCTGTCCTGGAACTAGCTCTTGTGTACCAAGCTGGCCTCGAACTCACAGAGATCCACGTGCCTCTGCCTCCCCAGTGTTGGGATTAAAGGTGTGTGCCACCACCACCAGGCTCCAGATTGGTTTTTTGAAACCACAGAGCTAAACCTGCCTCTGCCTCCCAAATAGTGGGACTACAAGGGTGCCCCACCATATCCAGCTCTGGGTTTATATATTTTCTAATAGGGTGTGGAGCAGGGGTGGGTTCCTTTCAAATTGGACCAGGCACAGATAAACTTAGTCCGTTGGGTCGTTTCAAAGGCCTGCAGGGACCTGACTGAGTACGACAAGGGTGGGGACCGTTAAAAACCGGCCAAGCCCACCTGCAGGTTATCTACAGCCAGCCCAGCGGTTGGGAGGGAGATGGAGTTAGCTTAGGCATGCCCACCCTTGGGTTTATCTGTGGTTGGCTGGGGAACGGGGCAGGGAGTTATCCCGCTGGCTGGGAGTTAGCTCAGAGGCCTTCGGGAGTGGAAAAAAGCTTCAGCTACGGGGTTTCTTTTGTGCAAGGGCCCATCTCCCTCTAAAGCGGAAGTGCTCAGGTCAGCGCGGCCGCATCTCGGACCTCTCTCTAACCAGCTACCTACTTAAGAATGAACTGACGCCTGTCTTCCCACAATTCCAGTTTTGTATCAGAAATAGATACAAAAGTTGCAGTGTCTTGTTTAAATAAGAAAACAGTGGTTTAGTCACTGCGGGAAGGTAGTGTCTTCCATGTAGACACAGAAATGAGTGTGTGTGTTAGCGAGAGGGGGACAAGGCAGACGCAGTGACCAGCTAAAGGAGGCATTCAACAGCACACATTTTCAGAGCTAAAGAATTGAATTGCAGACGGAGGAAAACTGGTTTTTCCACAGGAGGGAGAAATCAACCTAAGTGCTCCCCACACTGGGCAGTCTGCACAGTCATCAGCTTAGAAAATGGGGCCAGCCAGATGACAGAGCACGGGAAGGTGCTTGCCACCAAGCCTGACACGGGAGTCCTGTCCCCAGATCCCACCCACTGGAAGGCGAGAACATGCTGCCGCAAGCTGTCCTCCGATCTCCGCACCCACACGCGGCACACGCACGCCCCGTCCCATAAATAAACAAACGTAACAGCAATTCTTCTCTTTTTTTAATCGTGGAAAGAGGCTCCGGACAGTAAATGTGGCTTGGTGCAGACATTTCAGGCTGGGCCAGGGCTTCACGGGAACAGAAAAGCATCAGGATATTTAAGTAGTTATCTGATTCCCCTCCCCCATCAGAGTCTGTGCTTCTGAGATTCCCCAGAGTCATCACTCATTGGACATAACAGGGTTTGGTAATCTGTAGGCTTGCACACAGAAGCAAGCACATTTACCACTGAGAATCTGTGAGGAAAATGGCGGGGACGAATGTTGGGGGGGATGATTTGGAGCGGGGGTTGGGAGCATAGGGTTCCAGGCAATCCCTGTCACACAATAGCTGTGGGATTCTTCTGAAACCTCCATTTCTTCCTTTCAACATAGTGTTGAACGGAATTCCAGAAGCTTCTCCCTACTCCCCGGTACTACACCTAGGAACAGGTTTCCTTTGTAAAGGGTAGGATTCCTTAAGTGGTCTCCTTTAGTTATGCAAATATGCCCCGAGGAGGCAGCCCGGCTCTGGGCTACCGTGGGGCGGCCTTTTGCCCCCTTTCAAGTTCCCTTTGAATACAGAGCTGTTAGCTGAGGACAGGAACTTTTTGCTGTTGAGGCCTTCTGTCCTTGGTAAGGAAACCCTTCCCCTCAACACACCACCTATTGCTGTCCCAAATCAGTCTGGGGACTGGCTAAAATCTACTGCCATCAAAAGCCTGAAGGTTGCTATGAAGGAGTCCAGAAACTCCTTGACCAGGTTCTCAACATCCAACTGCTCTTTGACGGAGGATGATTGCGATAAGTGTGAAAGAGATGGATACTTTAATGCCTGAAGCGTAGGCTTCGCTGTAGCCCGTGTGGCCTGAGAAGCTCCCGTACCGCGCAGGTCCCGCTCAGCAGCGCCCCTGTGTGGAGCGATGGCGAACAGCTGGAATCGACTTTGCCAAGGAAAATTGGGAGGGCACTTGGATGCCCGACAAGGGTATATAAAAGAATTTATATAGAAATGTAAACCTATTTACTAAAGTCAAAGGCATATAACTTATACATGCCAAATATTCCCAGCAACAGGCATATTGACGGGGGCTCCATAACTGTTATTACTAACGTCCACCCAGAAAAAGATCGTAAACACTGGTCCTTTGTCACGCTGAACTAAAGGACATGGAAGGTAGAGCCCTCTTCCCCTGAAGTAAACCATAAAAGTTAGAAATGTCACTCTGTTCCCTTCTGTTTCGGGGGGGGGAGCTCACCACAGAAGGTCCTAACCTGTGCCTGGGACTAGCAGTGCTAACCACATAGGTTAGGAGGAGTCTGAGCTGGACCTTGCTTGGCCTCCCCGCAGCTCAGTCGGTAGAGGGCTTGCAGGAAGTCCTGGGTTCAGTCCTCAGCACCGGACAAACTTGGCATGGTAATCATGGGCCTGTTAAAGGGATAATTATCTAAAAGCCTCAGGGGGGCTGAGAAACTTGGACAGGAGAGTTGATTAACACCCGTGGAAGCTTCTGGTAAGGAAAGCCACAGGCCAACAGGCTGGTACCCACCACTTGTGGGGGGTGGGGGGTGGGGGGTGGGGATGGGGAGAAACTGCCCTCCTCCATCCCAATTCTCACCTTTTCACATCCCATAAAACCTCAAGACCCCCAGGCCACCCACATCCAGTCTCCCTCCGGAAGAGACTGTAGCCCTCCAGCTGCTCTGATTAAAGACAATTCTGCTTCAGGAGGTGCCTGATTCCCTTGATTGCCACATCGCCTCCATCAGTCCCTACTTTACACCCGCGACCCCAGCCATTGGGAAGTGGCTAATCCTGGGGAGTTCAAATCCAGCCTGAGGTACTTGAGGCTTTCTGGGGAAGGAACCTTTAATTAAACCTGTAAGACTTTTCTTGTCTTTTGTTACGCAACTTTGGTGATGGGTCATGCCTCTCGGCTAGGAAAACAAGAGTTTAGTGAAAAGGCCCGAGTCTTCCAGAATAACCTTTATCTTTATGCCTGTTTCCCAAGTGGCCAGCAATAAAGGTGTCTTTAGAGGCAACCTGGATGGAGACTTACTAGGCAAACTGAAAAAAAAAGTCAAGGGCAACTGAGCAGAATGGCTGAAGGGGCTGCAGGAGGCTGGGCATTCTGAACGTCTATATTTCTATCCGGTTTGGTGTAGCGGGATTTGGACCTTCATCCATTTGATGTGTTTTATAGTTCAGAGCCTGTGGAGAACACGCTAACGAGACAGAGACAGATGGGGCCCTGAGAGAGACACCCAGATGCGGCTGCCGGGAGTATCCTGTTTGGTTGGTCCTCTCCGCAGATTCAAACAGCGACCCAGGGGCTACACATAGCTAAGAAACACAGCCATTCATTCTCTCAGATGTAGGGTAAAGGCAGTCTCCAGAGAATACCCTGTCTCTGAGAGGCAGAGCTAATCAGTGAACTGCAGGAGCCTCTGCTCGGCCCCTGACCAGTTGGGACCGGATTCTTTCTAAAATCTCTTACTCTTGCCTGGAGGACTGGACACTGACCAGTCAAGACTGGACAATCCCTGTTCTGGTTCTGAATCCCTCCTTCTATAAGATAAACAGGATGGGAACTGATGGAGGGGTTTTCTCATAAAAGTTGCTCCATTCTGTCCCGCCCCACTGGCCTAACCTGCTCTTGGTTGGAGCTGTGGTGGATGTCTAAGCAGTCTTGCCTGTGTAGCCCTGGGTCTGCTCTATCACTTTTGGACCCTAGAATGGGGATTGGCTAACAAACTCAGCAGGGCACTTCTTCCTTATCTACCAGCAGAGCCTCCTCCAAATTCCAGTCGACCACAGATACAAGGCTCAGTGAGAGTGTTAGTGCTGGAGGTTGGGGAACGTGAGCATCCCTCCCCACCCCCCTTATGGGTTCCTAGGCCTTCCTTCTGGCTCTGCAAATGCTCCCCCCTCCACCTGCCTGCCCAGCCCTGGGCCCAAGTGAGGGAGCCTAGCCGGAAGCAAAGCCTCATTCTCTGTCTGAGGTTGAGCAAGGCTCAGAAACACTCAAGATCCACGGTGGGGGAGGGGGGCTACTTGCACTTAAGTGTTCCCAGTTCACAGGACCCGGGACAAAGTAAGCCAATGTGCAGGGGCCTCAGAACTACTGTTCTCCTTTGCCCCATTCTCAGAGTCAACTCCAGACATTTTCCTAAAACCCTCAAGGCTGGAGATTCAGGCCTGCTTGGCACCTAGCTGAATAAACAACCATCCACCTCCCTCCCTTGCCCTTTGATTGAACCATGCCTCTGCCTGGTCCTTAGAGGTGGCTACATACATAACCCCTAGGCCTCCACCTGGCACTTCTGTCTCCCATTGTCTCTCGGCTGCTGTTCTGGGGGCAGTGTGTGTCTGTGACCTTTGAAAGAGGTGGGCCTCCTGCAGGCCCTGGTTCCACAAAAGGGTCCTGTAGTGTTTGCAATCTCAAAGTTCTTAACTTCTGGGAACCAGGGTATGCACTTTGCAATGAGCTCTGCACATCTGTTTTTTGTTTTGTTTTTTTTTTTTTTTTCAGTTGACAAAGGGAGGCGTGGGAAGACCTTTGCTAGGGGGGAATGGTAGCAGCCCTGTCCTCGTTGTCCCTAAGACTTGGATCTGGGTAGCTGGGCCTATGGTGGCTCTCCCTGAGCTGGACACAGTTGGCTTGCTCACTACTATCCTGTCCTGGAAGTAGCTGCCCTTCCTCCTCTGGAAGCAGCAGCTTGGGCAAAGGTCCTGCAAGCGGCAGTCTCAATGCCTCCAGGCTGACTGCACAGGACATCAGGAAGCCTACTAAACGCTGCTTACCCTGCCTAAGGTCACTAGAACACTAGCCGAGGGCCTGGGCTCTTGCCTTGACCTTGGCAAATCTAAACCTAGACCAAGGCCTCAGCCATCCATGTGGTCACCTGAAGAGCGCAGGCTTCCCTCATTAGCACACCCCCTCCCTTAAACACCTACTAGCCAAGACCAAGGAACCAACTAGCTCAGACACCTTCAGCAACCAGTCCAGTTTTATTGAGAAACTAACGATGCCTCCATCTTTTCCAGGTAACCTCAGTCCGCGGTGGGAGGTGGCAATCTTTCACAGGGAAAGTAATCTGTGTAGGCCCCAGACAAGTAGGGGCGTCAGTGGGGGGAGCTCAGAGTGGGACAGAAAGACAAGGGGTAAATGGTAAAGGTGTAGGTGGTGAAGGAGGCTGCTGAAGGGGAGTGTAGAGAGAGAGATGGGGGGGGGGGGGTCTACCACCTCCCAAGCCCTGGAGTGATATCCTTCCAATTCCCCATAAATACAACTTCACAGTAATAGAAGAATGTCAACGTCTAGGGCCAAACAGGCCAGTTTCTGGCCAGGAAGTCAGTATCGGTGAGGTGCAAGGGTGAGACCTGGCTTGGGCTCTGGTCAGGTATCACTGTGCCTTGGGGGGTCAGGAGCACTGCTCTTTTGCCCCGTGTCAGGGTGGAGGGTGGGGCTGGAGCCCACACTGAGGTTTAGAGGCGTGCTGAGGTAGTCAGAGTGGCCAGTCAGGCAGGCTTCCGGACAGGAGAAGACAGAGCCAGGAGTCATGGCTCTGGAGCAGATTCCAGGCAAGCCTGGGGCTGTGCTGAAAGCCTATGGGGACACCCAGGGGTGTGGGCCAGGGGACACCTGTGGACCAGCACAGGGTCACGCTCCCACAGATGAGGCCCGGCCCTCAGGGAGCCGAGGCACTTCACAGGATGAGACTTCCCTGTGACGACAAGAGGCAGCCACAGACCCATGGGGGCCAGGCCTAAGGCAGGTACCTGAGCAAATGTTCCTGCAGAGGCCACCAGGGTCTCCTACCAGGATAGAGGGGCCAGGCTATAGGCCTAGGCTAGGAGAGATCCAGGTCCTCAGATGACCTTTGGTCAAGGAAGTTCCAGCTGTTCCTGGTCCTCACTTTTCTGGGAATTTCTGGAAGTTCCTCTCTGGCTCTCTGTACCACACCACACCCAGGGGCACAGAAGGCCCAGACCCTTCACCTCTCCCACACGGGGACTATGCCATGGACTGTAGCTCCAGCCCCAGGACCCCCCCCCCAAGGACTTGAGGGCAAATGTGCTGGCGGCCCAGCCGGATCAGAGCACCTGGAACTTGAGGGAACAGGTGAGATTACTGTGCACCAGGTCCCACATGGCCAGCAGCTCGGGAGGCAGCAGCTTGTGCACCACAATCATGGCGCGGTAGAAGCAGGGCTCCCTGTTCATCCGGCTGCTTCGGACCCGAGAGATGCCAAAGGTCTTGAAGCCCTCGTGGCCGGTCGGCTGCACCCCCAGCACCTCCAGGCACATGCCCAGGAAGACGTCATCAATCGGGAAGAGCTCCACCGCGTCACAGGCCTGGTGGAGATGCCGAGCCAGAACGCCGGACATGAGGAAACCCCCTCCGCCGGCATAGGGTGGGTACGTGGCCTTGCTGTACATGATGGTGGGGATGAAATATTTGTTTTCTTTTCTGCGGATGGGCCGTGCATGCTTCAGGACGTCCCCTACAAACAGGTTTTCCCGGGGCTGGCGGTCAGATAGAAACTCGAGCAGGTTGGTGGGGTTGACGAAGACGTCGTCGTCCCCTTTGAAGACGAAGGGGACATGGGGACAGTAAATGTCAAGCCACTTAAGGAAGTGGATCTCCTTGAGGGTCAGGTTGAAGAAGCTGTCAAGGAAGTCCCACTGTAAAATGTCGCCATAGAGACGGTCCTCATAGGCCAGCAGCTGCTGATAGTGGGTCCGCTCCTCTTGCTTGGAGGCTGTGCCCAGCAGGAAGAGGGTACGCACGGCACCCCTGCCCGGACCTGCTGACTCTGACTCCTGGCCCCAGGTCCGGCGGATGACCTCCCGGCGGTCGTGCTGCGTGATGACAGACTTGATGACCACCAACAGGTAGACATCGCCTCTGCACTTCTCCGGGTGGTTCAGCAACATGGGGAAAAAGCGGCAGTGGCGATAGGCTAGAAACTGCCGGAAATGTGGCTCGAGACTCTGGAACCAGGGCTGATGGGTCAGGTTGTCATTGGCAGAACAGTTAGTGCTAATCACATCCCAGGTTTGGGGTCCCCGGGGGGCTATGGGGGAGGGAGCTGCTATATCCTTTGAGCTCTTCCAGAAGCTGTTGGAATTGACCCCATTTCCAGTTTTGGGTGGCTCCAGTGTGGGTGGTAGAGGATCCTCAAGAAATTGGCCAGGGGTCACACTGCGCTGGAATACAGTGATTGCCACAAGGAGGGCCAGAGCCAGGCACACACTCCTGTAGAGGGTTTTCTTCCTAGGGGGAGCAGTAGAGAAGAGGGTGAGCTGGCACTCCAGAGGATTAGGTGGCCACAGATGGGCCCGCGGACTCCACTTCGTGGAAGGTCAGAGGATTCTGATTCCTTCCTCATGATAACTTCCCAACTCAAGAAGCACTGAGAAACAACTACCGGGGTTCCAAAGTCAAGGACTTTGGGAAGGGGTTTATTTAACTCCTCTAAGATACTTGTTTCGCACTCAAAATGGGACAGGACACAAGATAAAGTACCAGGCTTGCACTAAGGGAAATGCTATCACTTTACCAGGAAGAGAAACCTCTGCCTATGCCCCGGTTTTCACTTCTAGTTCAGACCTAGGTGTGTGGACAGCAGATCACTTTGAACCAGACAACATAAATGGGAAAAGTCAGTGCAAGCGCCTTCATTGCAGCTTTTGGGGAGTTCCCTTGTGGAGCGCAGCTGAGTGTGGGTTCTGGCTTAGTATCCCCCAACACAGCCGATTCAACAGAAATGAGCCACTCCTATGGCCATTATTACCCCCATCTAAATATCCCACAAGGAGCAATGAAGTGCCCAGCCCTTCATCCCTGGGAAGGAAACCCATTCCCCAGGGACCCTCCCTGCCCAGGTAACCCCACCACATCTTTTTCAGAGGCCTGGCTCTGTTCTCCTAGAACTTCCCTCCTTAGCTCACACTGGAGGAAAGAACATTCCAGGGCTGGAGCAGCAGGAAGATGGTTCTCACCTCCATGGCAGGAGGTACAAAAGCCAGGGAGTCAAGAAGCAGGTAGAGATACCCCCTCCCCCCGGGTTTTACTCCCGCGGGGGCGCAGGGTGAGTGAAGATTAAGCCCCCCACCTCCATACTGCGAGATTTTTTCTAAAGGATCCAAGACTTCCTGGCCACCAGGTTGGATGGAGAAAGAATTCAATTGAGATACTCTGCTGGGTGGTGAGACCCAAGGTTGAACCCTTCTGGGAACCAGAGCAGAGGATCCCGGACCCAGTACTCCAGCCCTCGGGGTTCTAAAGAATTACCAACTCCGGAGTCCGAGTAAGGACCAGTCCCGGACGGCGGTAGCGAGGCCCCTTGCTTGCAGGCACGCACCAGCCCCCTACGTAAGAGCAAAGCCGGGTAGGGAGAGGGCTTAAGACGTCCGGAGGAGAGGCCGCAGGAGGGAAGAACGACTGGAGGAGTCTCCGGGGCAACTCTTGATGGGATCCCGGGGCCTCGAGACCTTGCATACCGGCTGCACTAGCCGTGGCCGGGGAGCCGAGCGTGCGCCCCGCATCTCCCACATCCCACCTGCCGCTCCGGCGCCGCGTCCCGCTCCGCATCTCCCGCCACCCGCGCTGCCCCGGGCAACTGAGGTCTGCCCCACGACTTCCAGCGTGCATCCCTTGCGGTCTGCGGTCCTGGGAGAAGGAGAACCCCGGAGGTGCCCTGCGCCCCACATGGACCCCGACTCACCACATAGACATGGCGGCCCGGTCCAGGGTGGCTGAGCGGAGCGCACGGATCACAGCTCTGAGCGCCGCGGCTGGAGACGGCTGGACCGGGCCGGGCCGCGCCCCCGTTGAGACTTTCTTTTCCCGGCTGGAGGCGGGGCCGCAGGGTGGGGGGCGGCCCAGGTACGTTAACCCTTCGCGCCCCGGCTCACCGTGGGGACAGGGACTACGCTCAGCCCAGGTCACTTCAGAGGCACGCCCCGCAGGATCGCGAAGGGAAGAGACGGAATCTCAGAAACCTTGAGGATCGCCGACATCCTGAGGCGGTGACTTCCCCGCGGGCCCTTCACGAGTCTCCGGCCTCTCCTCTCCAGGACACGTGGGGACGCTGGACGCCGCCCACCTTCACGCCCACCGGGCGCCTAGCGGCCTTGCGGCTTCCTTCTGGAGTAGTTCTGGGTGTGTAGAGTCGAGGGAGGCAGATAAGGGCTGTTTTCCCTCCTGCTTCCTTCTCTCTGCCCTGTCGACTTTCTTCTTCCCAGGCTCGCTTAGGCCTGTCGGCCATCTCAAGAGGAGATGATGTTAGGAGGAAGCTGGGTTTCCCGTCTCAGACCCTAGCCTGCCTAGATCACCTAGGAAGGCGCTGGGTCCCCCACTCTTTCTCCATTACCCGCGGCCCCCCAACCCCCCCTATAGAAAGCCCATTTGCTTCTGCAAAAACTCCAATCTTTTACTAGAGTGTTCGCACATGCTTTTAATCCCAGCAGGTGGATCTCTGTGAGTTTGAGGCCGCTCTGGTCTACATGGTGAATTCCAGGCAGCCAGGGCTCCCCAGTCAGACTGTCTCAAAACAAACAAAAACCTCCTTTATTGTATTGCCAACAAATCTTTCACTTAATGTCCCCCCTCACATACTTTTTTTTCTTCTTTTTTTTGTTTCCAGGCCTTTATTAATCTGCTGTGTGCTCACCATTTTCTCTTGGGAGTGGGTGACACCCAGTCACAGTAGCGGAGGGAGGGGGCGTCTTGGCCCAGGCTCTGGGGTGATGATGTAATCGGCTCTGCAGGCTGGAGAGAACTAACTCTATGGATAAATATGCAAACCCAGGAGGTCTGCCTGGCTCAGGAGGTGGTCCTTGAGTACTACCTCCGGCCTTCTTTCACACTGCAGGAATGGGGAACCACTTTTCTGAGCGTCCCCCTTCCCCAGGGAATACAAGAGAGACTAGAGAGCTCCAGTGAGTCCCAAGGGTGAAGATTCTTTTTGACCTTCCCTTAGTAATCCTTGGCTAGGAGATGTGCTTAAACATACGGTGGAATTTTCTGGAATGTTGTAAGCTCTAGTCAGAAAGGATGAAGGGCCTTCTGGCCAGAATTTCTGTGCAGAATTCTGGGACAGTGCCCTCTTGAAGTTCCCAAGAAGCCCTGGTCTGAAGCCTAAGTCTCACTGGCCTGTCTGCCTGCCCCTAGGAGTCACTGCAGTCTTCTGGTCCCAGGTCGCCGGTTCTCATCATCCTGGCTTGGCACTGGCTACCTATCCCCGTGTTATCCCACCACCCAGGGTGTTGTGTTTTGTTAGTTTTGAGTCAGGGTCTTGGCACCCAGTCCAGGCTGGCCTTGAACTGCAGGTCATTTTTGCTCAGCCTCGCGAACGATGGGGTTACAGATATGTGCCAACACACCTGGCACTGCCCAGGCTTTGGGGTTCTCTCTCCTCACCCTTGCTATATGCGTGGCTTTGAGGAAGAGCCTGTGCTCTCTGTCTTGGCTCTTCACAAGGGGCCCTGCTGAAGAACAGCCTAGCCCATTTGACCTCTCGCTGACCTCCCTCCCCAGTGTGGAGTTTTCTCCAGGTGCTAGGTGAAGGTGGACACAGGTGTTTCTGGTAAGGGCTTGTGAATTCAGATCTGAGTGCCAGAGGGTTGGGTGTTGGGTCAGTCTCTGCACTTCCTGGCCGCTACTAGGGGGGCGGGTGGCTTATCCTTTTGAGACCTCAATTTCCTGCCAGTGCAGAGTTATGCGAGATGACGCAGGGGAAACAGACGCATCAGTGTCCCCGACACGTAGAAGCTTAGGACAGGTGGACTGCTTTTGATATCATAATCACACTAGTTTGACCTACCCCAGGGGTTCCTGAGACCACAGGGGAACGTGGAAGCGGTAACCAGGGGGGGGGGGCGTGCAAGGCCAACCTGGTGTTTTCCAGTTATATCTGGTCAATTGAGACAGCTCGTCAGAGAAGCCTGGGATGAATTCAGAATGGGGAAATGAATGACAGTTAAGTACCCAAGCCCGTGGGTGTGGGTGTGTGTACGTGTGCATGTGCATGTGTGTGTGCCTGGCCAGGCCCGGTCACGTTCCCCTGTCACCTCATTCTGCTCTCTGTGAACCCCATGGGTCCATCTCTACTCAGAAGCACAGTGACTCCCCTGTTGGGCTCACTTCGTCTGGCCCCCTCCACCTGTCCAGTCATGACGGCATAGCAGCCGGCTACAGATTGTCTCCGAACAGCTGGAGTGGCTGGGCAGAGCCAGACTGCAGGTGGACTCTGCCGCTGCATAATGGGGGGGAGCCGGCAGTCACAGGAGGTGTTGATGTGGGTGGAAGAAGGGATTGAATGGAGTCCTTACATCCCTAAACTCGATATACCTTTCTCTTGCTGCCCCAGAAGGGGGGGCTCAGTGAGCCAGGACATAGAAGGACACTAAGAAACATCCCTTTCGCCTTCCCTATTTATTCTTTTGATAACTCGCTTCTCCCCCAGCTCCCTTTTCCCCTCTTCCTGTCAGGCTCCTCCTTCCCTGTTGGGTCTGCAGACTTCAGATGCTGCGGGGAGACACTGACCCACCAGAGGGCATACTGGGAAGGTATTGTTGCGGGGTGATGTGGGGGCTGCCCTGAGTTAGAAAGAACTGGGGAGTTAGAAAGAGCAAAAAGCAAGGAGCCCTGGGCACCCTGGGGAGAAGCCACCAAGGGCAGAGACTTGGAGCTGGTGGTGGCTGTGGCCAAAGGGTTCATAAGCCAAGCCAGCTGCCGTAATTTTAGCTCAGTCAAAAGCCAGTGAAGGGCGTTGTGAGTTAGTTTCAGTTAGTGTTATACTCTGGGAGTAGCCCCGGCTGGCATTTCAGAGTCAACTGTCTACCCTCACAGCTGGGGGCCAAAGGGTCAGGGCTGGAGGGTCAGAGGTCATTTGTTGGTAGAAAGCGGGTTGCTGAAGGTCAAGAAGTGCGGTACAGCTCCTCTATGCCAGACCAGCTCCGTGGAGCACCAGCCTGGCTGCGTCTTTCTGGAATGAGTCCTCTGTGACTTTAGGGCTAGCTGTTGGTCAGGGTGACCTTGAGAATTGCCACGACTGTTTTCCTGACCTTGACAGGAGTTTCTCCATGCTCAGAGCCATGGTAGGATGCCTGCTTTGTGTTTTGTTCTAGAAGTTTGCCGTGGATAAATCTGGGGTTGAGACTTGATTTCTGATGAGAATGAAACTTCTGGTCCTCATAGGCCTGAGAACCGAACACGGTACAGGGTAGTGCTGAAGGGGCCAGAGAGACCCCAGAGATGCCCATCAAGTCAGCAGTGGAAGAGTACCCCAACTGGGGTCCCCCAGAGACTAGCTGCCCTGAGAAGGTGAGGTATGGTCTGGAGCTGAGGAAATACTTAGGAACACGTCTTCTTGAAGGATGGTTCCCCTTTGATTCCTGATTTTAAACATACATATATATGTATAGTGTGTGCATGTGCATGTATACATATGCGTTTATGTGTATATGTATATGTGTGTTATGTGTGTGATTACATGTGTGTGTACATGTATGTATGTGTGTGATTGTGTGTTTGTAGTCAGAGCACAACCTTCAGAGTTAGTTCTCTCCTTCTTTCATGAGGTTGCCAGGCTTGGTACAGTGTGGAGCCATCTTGCCACCTAGGTCTTTTCTGTAAGTCAGGGGCCCCAGCAGGAGTGAGGAGTAAGATGGGAGGAGAAGGAAAGCCGGAGAGAGCAGGGAGAGTCTTCGGAGCATGGCGTGGCTTCCATCTAAGAGTCTAGTTGAACTCTTGGGAGTTCCTTCAGTCAGGATGTCGACAGCAGGCTGTGCCCCGCCCCATGGCTCCATAGTGTTTTATAGCAGCATTTTTTAGGCTGTGCCTTGTCCTGATTTTTGACATCATTTTACAAGCAGGTTTTGATTCCATGTTGAGTTCCAATGCTTCTGTCCATGAGATACAGACTGATAAATCACGTCTTCCTAAAAGTGGAAAGGATGTTGTCATGAGCACTCATCAAAGTGAATTGGGACCATGCGAGGACATGGACATATTCATAGCAGGAAAACGAAGCCCAAGAACGTAAGGAACACACCATCCTCTAGTCCCCATAAAGAGGTGGGCCCCTAACACTGCCATGCTATTCCCACTGACCTGTCACCTGACCCCTAATGTGTCATTTTGGGGGCTTCAGCTCGGCTGGCTCCCCGCTATTGACACAGCCTACCCGAACTGCTGTCTGTCTGTCTGTCCATCTGGATCTGCTGTCCATCTGTCCATCCTTCTGGACTGGTCCTGACCCTCACTCCTGAGGCCCAGCTCCACTCTGACTGGCAGCCTGGCTCTGGGGTGGTAGCATTCAGTAGTATTCTCTCCCCCCCCCCCCCCCCCCCCCCCCCCCCCCCGCCCCAGGGTTATCTCTCCAGCCTGGTGCTTCATCTCACCCCTCCACCCCCACCCCAGGTCCCTTTGTGTCCTTATCAGCTTCTGGCTCAGGCCACTTGGAAACTCCTTCAGAGCTCTGACTTTCAAGAGTTCCAACTAGATTTAAATGGCTGACACCCTCTGCTCCGAAGCCCCACTCCGTGCCTCCTCCCCTCCTCCCCCTTCAGTCTTTGCTCTTTCTTGACCTCTGACTTAAAGGAGGGGGTGGAGGTGAGTTGGAGGGATGCAGGCTTGCTGGGCTCTCCTTAGCCTTAGTGGCTGTTCTCTAACTTACAACCACACCCATACACACACACACACACACACACACACACACACACACACACACACACACAGTGTCAATGCTGGTAATTAAGATTGGAACAAGAGGATTTGTGCTTTCCTCAGCCACGGCGATGGAGGAAAGTGGGGCTGGCTGATCTGGCGATGGAGGAAAGTGGGGCTGGCTGATCCGGCGATGGAGGAAAGTGGGGCTGGCTGATGAATGCCGGCAGTGGTACTTCTGCCCGTCGTGAGGTTGTTATTCAGTAACTTCTGACATTCGTAGAAAGGGTCAGTCATGGTCCTCTATGTTTCTGACAGAGCACGCTCAGGACACCGGAGAAGACTGGACTCCAACGAAATGCAGATCACGAGGGAATGAACCAGAAATGGAGGAAGTCAGGCAACCTGTCCCCATTCCAGAAAACCCAAATGACCTTTGATTGCCCCATACTCGTGGAGCTAAGTCTCAACAATCGAGGAGGTGGTGGTGCTGAGTCACAGATAGGGCTTCACAGCGCTGATCCCAAGGCCAGAGTGAGCAGAGCTGTCTGGGAAGCCGTGGAGAAAGCACCTCTTGAGTTTCCCAGGCAGCTCTGATGTGGGGCAGCCTGGAGCGCTCGGGAGCCCTGTTGGTCAGCTGTGAGAAGGGCCTGAAGAGGGACACATCTTCATGAGGTCCTGGGGAGGAGACAGAACAGGGAAGTAGCTGTGGAGGAAATTGGGGCCAGATAGCCGAGGAAGCTCCAGTTTCTCATGAGCAGATGATGGTACAGAAAGCAGAGGCAGGTTTAGAAGCTTGAGAAGAACAGACACTGGGAGTAAGACATCTGGGTGGAAACCGAGGAAGCCGAGGGACTACGAGGGATGTTAGGGGTCAGGTGAGGTATCTGTGGCATCCCAGCATGTGGCTCAGGCAAGACATAGTCCAGGACTTCCGACTTTCAGTGATAGTAACCTGACTCCAAGTCGCTTAAGCAAAAGGGACTTGTTAGCCCATATCATAGAAATACCACCAACACTGTATAGCCGCCCTGTCCTTTCACAAGATGGATGGAGGCAGGCTTCAGAATGTCCTTGGGCATTTATCACCTCACCTCAACTCCCATCTACCCTAGATCCACATACAAAATCTCAGGGAGGGACTTTCACTGGTCTCTCTGTGTCATCTGCCCCACCCTAGACCAATGACCAGATTCCAGGGTTATTATGACCTGGGTCATAATTCTCCTTCTATGGATAGCAGCCCCCAGGAACAGCTGGGAAGGATACATCCTTCGAAGGAGTCTACCATCCTTCCCACCCCCAGACAAGGTTTCTCTATGTAGCTCTGGCATCCTGGAACTCCCTCTGTAGACCAGGCTGGCCTGAAATGCAGAGATCTGCCTGCCACTGGCTCCTGAGTACTGGGATTAAAGGTGTGAGCCACCTCTGCTGTGAGTCTACCATTCTTAACAACTCTGCTCGGGAGGTTCACTCGACACCTCGGAGGTTTGCCACTTATGCCAAGGCTCTAGCTCGGATATAAGACCAGCTGCTCTGATGCAGAGCCCAGGAGGAAGGAGGAAGGGGCGGTGCTGTGTGGGCAACTCCTTCAAGTTATCTAGACACCTCTTTCTGGGGTGGGGAGGAGCCCTGGGCTAGCCAGTGGAGGGTGGACACAACACCTCTGGGGCTGGCCAGCTTTCCGATTCCTTTTTGTGCTCAAGCACAAATAAGCTAGTCTGGGGGCAGCCGAGGTTACCCATGGCTTTGAAAGTATGGGGTGGCTGTCACTCAGAGGATACAACTCAGGATCCAGAGCAGCAAGGCAGAATAAAACCTGAGGAAGAGCTGTTTCCTGGTTGGTTCCTGGTATTGCCAGTGTCCTGAGGCTGTACCCCAGCTCCTTTCGGTAGGAGGAAACATTCTCTCTCACACAGGCAGATACACAAATGTACACACAAACATTCTCACACAGGCAGATACACAAATGCACGCTCCCACAGTGATGTGGATAAAACCACACAGATGGACAAATGACCCAGACGGTGAGCACGTATATCCAGGCATTTATATGTACGAAATATGAATATAGTAACATTCATAGACACACAGAACACTCGTGGACACGCATACTCTAAGTTCTGAGATACTTAACACATCCAGTAACTTACACATGAGT